>NC_091286.1:425002708-425324780 GCF_032444005.1 Ranitomeya imitator | reverse complement strand
TGCTCTATTATTTGCCACATAAGGACATTGTCCATTATTGCCCAGCAATTTCTCTGCAATATAAACTGCCTATTTATTAATATCTGCATTCAAACACGCAAAGTTGTCATCTGATGTCTTTCATCCCTCCCCTCATAAGCATGTTCATGGATCCTGTGTAACTGTACCTTAAATAACAAGAATTGTCAAGAGCTGGTGAGTGCAGCCATTTTTTGTTTTTTCTCACTATTATTTATTAAAGGGAACCTGTCACATGAATTTGGCGGGACTGGTTTTGGGTCATATGGGCGGAGTTTTCGGGTGTTTGATTCACCCTTTCCTTACCCGCTGGCTGCATGCTGGCCGCAATATTGGATTGAATTTCATTCTCTGTCCTCCGTAGTACATGCCTGCACAAGGCAATATTGCTTTGCACAGGCGTGTACTACGGAGGACGTAGAATGAACTTCAATCCAATATTGCGGCCAGCATGCAGCCAGCGGGTAAGGAAAGGGTGAATCAAACACCCGAAAACTCCGCCCATATGACCCAAAACCAGTCCCGCCAAATTCAGGTGACAGAGTCCCTTTAATTGTATTATTCTTACATTTGAATAAATAAAGTATATATGGATTCTAGACTCCCGATTCTTTAGAATCGGGCTGCCATCTAGTTAGAAATATTGGTCTTGTAGTAAATCTTGCTTTCCTCCATCCAGGGTAATATTAGTAATATATTTCATCTGGTGTTTGGGGACTGGAACAGCATGGGCCTGTGTGATTTAAAATGACAGGGCTGAATTTCAGTCCCAGTCCGTACCCGTTCACGGGGTTTATCGTGTGCTGGGATTAGGTACATGGAATGTATCATGCGCCAGCCTCATACATTCGGAGTGTGTTACATGCTGGGATTAGACACGTGGAGTGTATCACAAGCGTGGATTAGACACGCGGAGTGTATAATTCTTAGAGATTAGACATGTGTATTGTATCTTGTGTTAGGATTAGACACACGGAGTGTATCATGCGCTGGAATCAGACACACAAAGTGTATCACATGCTGGGATCAGACATGTGGAATGTATCGCAGGCTGGGATCAGACACGTGGATTGAATCATGTGCTGGGATAAAAAAAGTGTGTATCATGCATGGCTATTAGACATGCAGAGTGTGTATCACACTCTGGGATTAGATGCAAGGATCAGAAGTGTGTGTGTGACACATGATGTATTAGATCAGAGGTGTCAAACTGCATTCCTCGAGGGCCGCAAACAGGTCATGTTTTCAGGATTTCCTTGTATTGCACAAGGTGCTGGAATCATTCTGTGCAGGTGATTAAATTATCACCTGTGCAATACAAGGAAATCCTGAAAACATGACCTGTTTGCGGCCCCCGAGGAATGCAGTTTGACACCTCTGCATTAGATACACGACTCTGCTATGTCATTGTAAAACTTGCGTTACAGATGTTAGAATGAGGCTTTAACCCTTTAAAACACTGCACCATAAATGTTTTCTCCTCATTCCAAAACCAATTCCTGTGTTTAATGGCTTCACTATGAGACTAATCTTTAGAGCTGGGATACACAACCTTTTTTGGATTGAGGGTCACATTTTCATAGTAAATCAATTCTAAGGGCTGTAATGTAACTTCAAGGTTATCGGCTTCTACACCATTTATGGGATATCAAAAGTATATGCCATAAATATCTGATAGGTGGCAGTTCCACTTACACAAATATTGGTGTCCTCTTCTCCTTTGTGCTCACTTCAGAAAGGTAAAACCCATAATGATTTCATTGTAGTTTATTAAAAAATTGCTGAATCAGCCGAGAGTTTCACTAATCCCATATATGCGCCAAGAGCCGCACTAATGCATGGTGACCTGTCCACCTCACCATCTCCTTTCTAGTTCCCCAGACACTGCCCAGAAGAACCCAATTGTGGGCACAATATAATTAGTGTATTGTATTACCTTATTAGTAATGCTTCTGATGATGAGAGCAGAACTTTTTCTTCTATATTGTTATTAAAAAATAGCTTTTTATTGCAATGATATTTTGTTTTTAGCAAACAACAGCAGAGAACATAAGCTTAGAAGGCCTAATGCCAGAATTGGGGAGAAGTAACACAACAATGAATAAGCCATCTGGAGCACATTTGCATCTTTTCAGTTTTTCACGTTTTGGCGGCACTTCCCTCCAGACTTTGTCCTTGTGGACCTAGTAAATATGTTTGTATCAGAACTGGAGAGGCAAATTGCGCCCAATGATGGTGTATTCATCGTGTCAGTGTATATCATGCACTTGGATTGCACAGGCTTTTTGTTCCTCAAAAGCAGCTTCTCGATTGACTTTTTCCAGAAGTTCCCCCGTCCCCCTCCCCTGGTAGACTGCAGTACACTATGTTCCAGTGTCATTCTATCTAGTCAGCACATTATAACAGCTGCATTCATAAAGGTAACAAATAAAATCTTGATGACTTGGTTACAATTTTGTTAAAAAAAAAATCCAAAACCTTTGTCCCATTTACCTCAGCTGCAGAATCGGAGCAGGGCCATGTATCATTACCCTGCCAACGTCATCATCTTTTGTCCGAAGCATCGCAAGCAATGACATGCTGTCCGCAGCTGTTCTGTGTGCCGGGAGGGGAACACGCTGTTCAGGAAATCTTGTGCTAAGGACGTGTTCAAATGCATAGCATTTCCTGATGTGTAATGTAGTGTAACACTGCTTTTGTGAAGCCTTTCTAAGGTTATGTTCACACTACCTTTTTTTCCAGACTTTTTTTAAGCAGGTTCGTGTCTGAAAAATCCCTTAGAGAACTCTTGAAAGACCCTTCTTATTCCTTTCTATTGTAAAATGATTTTGATGTTTGTACTTTCTGGTTTCTAAATGTTTTTTTTAAACATTTTTGGGATAAAAAAAAATGGCGAGTGGTTAAAAGAAGTGAGCAGACCATTCTTGAGGCATTTTCCGCAATTATGTCGCTTTACAATAAAAGTCAATGGGAAGACTAAAAAATTTGTCCAGAAAACACCTGAACGTCTTCTTGATTTATTTTGTAAGCGTTTCCCCCTCAACAAATACAGGCATTGTATTTACTGCTTAATGGATGCCAAAAAAACTCTGTATACACTGTATATGAGCAGAAAGCTGCCAATCAGTGGTGATGACAGCAAGGAGCCCAGTAAGTGACACATTGCTGGAGTCAAGATTTCTTCCTTTACATTAGGCTGCTTTCAGATGAGGTAGCAAAAGCCTTCTGACAGATTCCCTTTAATGAAATTGTCCGATACTAATAAACACTGCATTAATGGGCTCACATTGTCCTGAAAAAAATAACTGACATGCGGCTGCCATTCCACACTGGTCTCTTGGCTTCTTCTGATGGGTCAACTGACACCCCCATCTGCCGTCATCTTACTTCTTCAGGATGAGGATGCCAAGTGACTACTGTTGATTAGTGATGAGCGAGTGTGCTCGTTATTCGGGTTTTCCGAGCATGCTCAGGTGTTCTCCGAGTATCTTGGGCATGCTTGGAGATTATGTTTGAGTCACTGCAGCTGAATGATTTGTGGCTGCTAGACAGCCTGAATACATATGAGGATTCCGTAATAAACAGGCAATCCCTGCATGTGTTCAGGCTGTTTAGCAGCCACAAATCATGCAGCTGCGACGACTCTAACATAATCTCCGAGCACGCCCAAGATGCTCGGAGATCAACCAAGCACGCTCGGAAAACCCGAGTAACGAGCACACTCGCTCATCACTACTGCTGATGTTTGGCTACACTAGTCATGCCAGGGCAGAATTGCTGGATTTCGTCTAAGTAATAACCTGCATTCACATTTTCTTATAAAGACATTGGACTCACAATACATGGACCCATACTGTTGCACCTCACATTGCTTTTTTAGGTCCAAGCCACTTCTATTGATTGATAGGTCATTTTTCTGAATGTGTGCTCGGTCAATAAAGCAGAGCCAGGAGGAGTGATACCTGACCAGATGATTAGTCTCCCTGTTCCTGAATGCTGTTTAACCTATGTCTTCTTATACATAGATGTCAGCAGTGAGGGATTCTGTCCCTGTGTCATGCTGCCTGGAGTTCGGGGCCATGAATCACCTGACAGGTCCTCTGCTGCTAGTGGGAGTTTGTATAAATGTTATCCAAAGCAATGATTGACGGGTTATCAATTTTTATGACTGGTCAATTATTACTGGGTCCAAAAAGTTCTTAGTAACACCCCAGATGATTTATGTAACTAGTTTATTAAAGTCATTAAATGTTAATAAAGGAACTGGCACATAACTCATCAAACAAGAAAGAAGCTGCTCTATCATGCCAAGCTTTATTTTATTAAAACCCTAAGATTATTCTCATCATAGCCAGTAATTTGTAGACACAATAATTCATTGCATCAGGGGATACATAACGATGAAGCATTTTCTGCCAGATAATGAAGGTAGCTGTGCATTGTTATGGCATAATATACATGGGATAATCTTCATATTTCAAATAGCTTGCTCATCAGAGTTTAAAGACGACCTGTCACCAGGCCAAAAATGGCAAGCATTTGCTCTTATTTTTCTCTGCTGCTGTGAACAGGTAAGGGTGGTTTCACACTTGCGTTTTTGTCTGCAGCGTTTTTTCCCTATATTTAACATTGAAAACGCATGCGTTTGTGTGTACGCGTTTGGTCGCGTTTTGAAACGCATGCTTTTTTTTACTGCATGCGTTCATTTTCAGAAATGCAACTTGTAGTATTTTTGAGAGGCGTTTTTTGGACCAAAAAAACGCATGCGTTTTCATGCGTTTTTTTTGGGTCAAAAAATACATTGGAGTCAATGGGGACGCATGCGTTTTTTTGTGTATGCGTTTTTTTGCGTTAAAAATGCATGCGTTTTTCTATTAAAAAAACAGAAAACACACTGATATGCCACCCCCCAACATAAAGGTGATAAAGGGATCCTAACCCTACCCCTAACCCTAACCTTACCCCTAACCCTAACCCTAAGGGATCCTAACCCTAACCCTACCCCTACCCCTAATCCCTTTAGGGGTAGGGTTAGGGTTAGGATCCCTTAGGGTTAGAGGTAGGGTTAGGGGTAGGGTTAGGATCCCTTAGGGTTAGGGGTAGGGTTAAGGTTAGGATCCCTTAGGGTTAGAGGTAGGGTTAGGGGTAGGGTTAGGGTTAGGATCCCTTAGGGTTAGGGGTAGGGTTAGGGGTAGGGTTATGGTTAGGATCCCTTAGGGTTAGAGGTAGGGTTAGGGGTAGGGTTAGGGTTAGGATCCCTTAGGGTTAGGGTTAGCGGTAGGGTTAGGGTTAGGATCCCTTTAGGGTTAGGGTTAGGGTTATGATCCCTACCCCTAACCCTACCCCTAACCCTAACCCTAACTATTTCTGTTTATAGTGGGTTTTTTTACTTTATTTTGATGATTGGCAGCTGTCACACATTTCTCAGCATGCATTTAAAAAACGCAAATGCATGAAAAAACGCATGTAAAGCATCAAAACGCAGCGTTTTTTTCACCACATGCAAAAACGCATGCGTCAAAAAAATGCAGCGTTTGCACGCGTTTACATGCGTTTTTTCACCATGCGTTTTTTACCTCAAAAACGCACCCAAAAAAACGCAAATGTGAAACCAGCCTAACTTAGATGCAACAGCGCAGACACTGAGGAGACAGTCATACTTAACCAACACTATTTATTTCACTAAAACAGAAAGAAAATATATCAATATATACAGGTTCTTCTCACTAAACTAGAATATCATCAAAAAGTTAATTTATTTCAGTTCTTCAATACATAAAGGGAAACTCGTATATTATATAGAGTAATTACAAACAGAGTGATCTATTTCAAGTGTTTATTTCTGTTATTGTTGATGATTGTGGTTTACAGCCAAGGAAAACCCAAAAGTCTTTATCTCTGTAAATTAGAATACTCTATAACACCAGCTTGAAAAATGATTTTAAAATCCAAAATATTGGCCTACTGAAATGTATTTTTAGCAAATGCACTCAATACTTGGTCGGGACTCCTTTTGCATCAATTACTGCATCAATGCGGATTGGCATGGAGGTGATCAGCCTGTGGTACTGCTGAGAAGTTATGGAAGCCCAGGTTGCTTTGATAGCAGCCTTCAGCTCGTCTGCATTGTTGGGTCTGGTGTCTCTCATCTTCCTCTTGACAATACCCCATAGATTCTCTATGGGGTGAAGGTCAGGTGAGTTTCCTGGCCAATAAAGCACAGTGATACTGTTGTTTTTAAACCAGGTATTGGTACATTGGGCAGTTTGGATAGGTGCCAAGTCCTTCTGGAGAATGAAATATCCATCTCCAAAAAGCTTGTGCTCTAAAAATTTTTGGTGTACAGCTGCACTGACTTTGGTCTTGATAAAACACAGCGGACCTACTCCAGCAGATGACATGGCTCCCTAAACCATCAGTGATTGTGGAAACTTCATGCTAGACTAGACCTCAAGCAGCTTGTATTGTGGCCTCTCCACTCTTCCTCCAGACTCTGGGACCTTGATTTCCAAATGAAATGCAAAATTTACTTTCATCTGAAATAACAATTTGGACCACTGAGCAGCAGTCCAGTTCTTTTTCTCTTTGGCCCAGGTAAGATGCTTCTGGCATTGTCTATTGGTCATGAGTGGCTTGACACAAGGAATGCGACACTTGTAGCCCATGTCCTGGATATGTATGTGTGTGGTGGCTCTTGAAGCAATGACTCCAGCAGCAGTCCACTTCTGGTGAATTTCCCCAAATTTTTGAATGACCATTTCTTAACAATCCTTTCAAGGCTGCGGCTATCCCGATTGCTTGTGTACCTGTTTCTACCACACTTTTTCCTACCACTTAACTTTCTATTAATATGCTTGGATACAGCACTCTGTCAACAGCCAACTTCTTTAGCAATGGCCTTTTGTGGCTTACCCTCCTTGTGAAGTGTGTCAATGACAGCCTTCTGGACATCTGTCAAGTCAGCAGTCTTCCCCATGATTGTGGAGCCTACTGAAACAGACTAAGGGACCTTTCAAAAATGCTTAGGAAGCCTTTGCAGGTGTTTTTTTGCTAATTATTCTAATTTACTGAGATAATGACTTTTGGGTTTGCATTGGCAGTAATCCATAATCATCAACATTAACAGAAATAAAATCTTGAAATAGATCACTGTGTTTATAATGACTCTATATAATATATGAGTTTTACTTTTTGCATTGAAGAACTTAAATAAATTAACTTTTGTTCTAATTTGGTGAGAGGCACTTGTGTGTATATGTACATATATATATATATATATATATATATATATATATATATGTAAATACACACACACAAGTAAGTATTATAGTATGGGTAAGAGTAGCAAGGTCAATACAGTATGTTATTATATATTAATGCCTTTATGTCTCAGCTTAACAAGCATCACTCTCAGTAGTAGGCCTGACCCCATTGTAGTCTTTGTAAGCTCCGCTGATCGTTACACGGGCCGTAGTGAGGTTCACCGGTATTTCCCACTAGGCCACGAATCTTAGATATTCGAGTCACTGGGTGGTCATGGATCGCCCTCAGTAGGGCAGTGGGGTACTCGGAGCCGGGCCCTTCGGTTCTCAAGGGGGATGTCACGGTGGCTGACCCGGTCCGTGGCCCTAGCGGTGTCCGTGGATAAAAGGGATAATGTTCATGACGCCACCTTTGGTATTCGGTCAGGGTGACCGATGCTGCTTAGGGGTCCGCTGGGGTGATGTTATGGCAGCTAGATGGTGTACCTTCCCACAGGTGAAGTATGTCCTCAGGGCTTCCCAGAGGTGTAGATGGTGGATGGTGTAAGGCGCAGTGAATAATGAGGATACAAGGTTGCAGTCTTTTTACCTTTACTGAAGGCTTCAGCATCCACAGTCCAGAGCACCAGATCACCGGGCAGGTAGAGTCCGGCCGGTCTGAAGGCAAATCCAGAGTCCCCCTTATCCAGGTGGAAATCAGTAGCCTTCCTCTAGCGCCTGAGTGTTGTAGTCCCTCCCTGCTGAGCTTCTCGGTGAGGTCCTCACAACTGTTGTTGATGTTCTAGATGTTATTTCTCTTTCTCTCTGTCCTGTTGTGAATTCTGTTGTCAAACTCCCTCCTGTGGTCATGAATGGTACTTCAGCGAGTTCTGTCCATGGACTCCCTCTGGTGGCTGTGAGTGAAGCTGCTGCTTCTGAGGTTCCTTACACAGGTTTATCCTTTGGTTGGCTGCTCTATTTAACTCCACTCAGATCGTTACTCCATGCCAGCTGTCAATGTTCCTGCATTGGTTCAGTTCGCTCTTGGATCTGTCTGGTGACCTGTCTTCTCCAGCAGAAGCTAAGTTCCTGATAGTTATTATTTGTTCATTGTTTCCTTGTCCAGCTGGTTATCATGATTTTGTCTTGCTAGCTGGAAGCTCTGGGATGCAGAGTGGCATCTCCGCACCGTTAGTCGGTGCGGAGGTCTTTTGCACACTCTGCGTAGTCTTTTGTAGTTTTTTGTGCTGACCGCAAAGATACCTTTCCAATCCTCTGTCTGTTTAGTAAGTCTGGCCTCCCTTTGCTGAAACCTGTTCAATTTCTCGTTTGTGACTTTCATCTTTACTCACAGTCAATATATGTGGGGGGCTGCCTTTTTCTTTGGGGAATTTCTCTGAGGCAAGGTAGGCTTTATTTTCTATCTCTAGGGCTAGCTAGCTCTTAGGCTGTGAAGAGGCGTCTAGGGAGAGTCAGGAACGCTCCACGGCTATTTCTAGTTGTGTGATAAGATTAGGGGTTGCGGTCAGCAGAGCTCCCACATCCCAGAGCTTGTCCTGTGTGAGTTTAACTATCAGGTCGTGCCAGGTGCTCCTAACCACCAGGTCCATAACACTGTCCCCCTGATGGTAAGGATAGGACAAATCCATATGACTGGTGGCCTGAGGCTTTTTACAGGGACCATACGACGCCCCAGCCCCCACAATTTGCCACCGTGCCTCCTGGGTATAAGGTCGGGCAGCCAACGTGGAATTAACTGTCCTGCCAGTCTCTGAAGCAAGGCTTGGAGAGAGATGATTGCTCCCTCGGTAAAAGGCAGCCTTTTACAGGGCAGAACTCCTTCTGGTTTCCTCTCCTTTCGCTACGACTTTGTTTCTCACTCTCAGCAACGCAATTCCCTTCTGTTACAGTCTTCAACTGGCGCTGCTTACGGTCTTCTACTGGTGCTGCTTATGATCTTCTACTGTCACTCCTTATGGTCTTTTACTCGCAATGGTCATGGATCTTCCTCACATCTCAGGCCTTTTCCGGCATCTGACTGCTCTCGGACCCTTTTGTGCAAATGGTGGCTGTAAGCCCACCTCGCAGCCACACTACCACGACTTGTACAAGTTATAGCGCCAACTCCTCCCTTTTTAGTCTGGCCAGGCCTGTTATAATTAATAACTGCGACACAGATGTCAACTAACCCAGCATCTTCTACAATCTCTTCCTCGGGAACATGCGCTTCCACTTTTGGAGTTCCTACTACTATAATGCATTGTGGGGTTCGCTTGCTGTTAGTCACCTCCTTACACTGCTTCCCTTAATATGCTGTTTTTGTTTTATCAAAACCCAACAATTCAGAGATATGGGCCTTTTTATCTAGTGCTATTTTCTATTGTCTTTACAAGAGGGGCTGGTCACAGGAATCTCTGGGGCGTGTCCTTTGTATGCTTTGCTTTATTACCCTGGGATTTACACCCCTTTGGAAAAGACCATAAAATTAGCACAAAATAAAAAGGCCTATATCTCCAGAACCATACTTAAAAATTTGCAAAAAATGTAATATTCAGGAGAATAGCAAGAATGTAATAATAGCAAACACTGGTTACTTTTGACCTGGTGTCAAGTTCTGTTTAAGTCAGTGCCATCTTTAGATTATTCAGATTGGTTTCTCCACAGTATCCTAGTAGCTGTTTTTCAATCCAACACCAGGCCTATTGGCCACGCTGCCTAAAGCTCTGTTCACATGACCATCGGTTCATTTTCTTTCTTAAAGAGAATCTGTCAGTAGGGTCACCCTTCCTAAGCCATATATATAGATATATAGGTCATAGCGATAGGAAGCTGAATAAAATGATACCTTTATATCTCAGATCCGATGTCTTATTCCTGAGAAATTCACGTTTTTCTTAAATGTAAATGAGCTGTTCCAGGCCATGGGCCAGACACTGATTTCCCTGAGAATCTGTCCCCAGAACTTATTATAAATGAAAGGGGCATTACCAGCATGTAAGTAATGGCTACTTTTTTCTCTCCTGAAATGTAAAATTTCAGATGGTTGCTCAAGGTCAAAGATGAGCCAAATTTGTTAAAGGGAACCTGTCACCCCCCGCCCCCAGGTGGTTTTAACTAAAAGCGCCACCTTGTGAACCACTAATGCTGCTTTCTGTCAAGGTGGCTCTTTTAGTTGGGGTCCCTGCCGGGGACGTTAATGAAGGAAGTTGAGGCGGCGCCCTGCGCGCGGAGGGCCTGAGTGATGGCTGGGAGGCGTTTGTGTCCAGGGGGAAAAGACAACCCCCCGGACAAACTACAGGTATGAGGGGCAAATTATAAAAACAAATAGTTCAGCGTTGGCAACTTAGAGAGCTACCTTGACAGAATGCAGCTTCAGTGCTGGAAAAGGTGGTTCTTTTAGTTAAAAACACCAGGGGGATGACAGGTTTCCTTTAATAGGGTTATTCAACCTTTAAAAATTGATGGTGGATTCTTAGGTTAGGCCATAAATGCTAGATTGCAGGAGTGCTGATTGTCAGACCAACAACAATCAGCTGCTTGAAGAGGCAGTTTGCAGGATTGTGACTGCCTCTGCGTTTGTTTGTTTGTTTTTTACCGGACATTAAACATAATGCACTTTTGTTCTATTGAACTGAATTAAACAAATCCACAATATATTAAAATTGTCTCAAATAAAAACAGTTACTCTCAAGGTAAGGGGACAGTCAGACCACCGCTGAATGCATGGTAAAAATGACCTGGCAATATGATTCTCTTAGAGAGTAAGCCTGTGTTGCCAATTTGTTAGACACATGGTAAACTGACGGTTTTATTGATACAACTTTGGCGTACATACATGTGACATTTTCATTGTTTTTTTGCATTTGTTTAGAGCGGCGTTGTGACCGAAAAAAATGCAATTCTGGAGTATTTATTTTTTTCTCTTTATGGCATATATCATAATAATTAATTTTAGATTTATGTACACAAAGATTCCAAATATGCTTATTTTTTTAACTTCTTTATTTCTCATGGGGGAATTTTTTTTTAAAATATTTATTTATTTATGTGATTTTTTAATACCATTAGGGGACATGAACCCCTGATCGCTTACACTATAAACTGGAATACCAAAGAATTGCAGAATATACGGTAAATCATTGTCTCTTTTGAAGCTCGGTCTGTGGCTAAGCTTCACAAGAATACCTAGATGACAGCAAAGGGGGCCTTCAGCAGGCCCTTGGCTGCAATGGATGTAGTCGTGGGGACTGATGTCTGCTGATGCACCTGAACACTGGTAGCCACTCCATTCAAATGTAAGAAATTTAGAAAGGCATATAAATGGTTAACAGCAGGGATTGGTGCTCATACAAATGCTAATTATGCAACAAAGCCCATACCTACAGCCTATCAGGAGAGATCAGCTAATATTCCCCCTCCACACATTCTCACTACAGAGTGGACATACCTGTATGTCATTTTGCTTTGACGGATTACAAGGCTGGATAATCCTTTTAAAAGGCACATACCTCTTTGGCAGATGTTACTCCAGGAGACTTTTCTTACTGACTGGCATATAAAAAGCCAAGTTGAATGTATCGGCCACATGGCGTGTAACGGGTGAACACTGGCAGTCCTCTTAAATTGAAAGTATAATTTCTTTTCTTTGTCCAGTACAGGATTTATGAAAGGAGGTCTCAATCAATTAGAGATGCTGCAACATAAACTCAATGCTATAGGAGATGCACATTAACTCCCAAAAGCAAAAGAGGTGGGCACAGTAGCAACAAGCTAATATTTTGTGATGTGGGCACAGTTGCGGCAATCTGTGTATTGTCTGTACATCATGTGATAAAAAGAGACAATGCAACGAGGGTAAACAATAGGAATAAAAAGCTGGAACTCAGAGAACACATTCATTTACAGTGACGGCATTTTGGAATGCGCTAGAGGCAAAGCTCTACTGAAGATTTCTGTCCAAATGTATAAGTGAAACGTAAACTGTTTTGGCGCGTGCCAGAGAGAAAAGATAGCTATGGTTACATTAGATTTATACCTTTGGAACATTTCCCGATGCACATGCCATAGTGCCCAAATGTACAATGAATATAGCCCATTGCGTATGAGGCTGGCATCTAGGCCAGATGATGCGCGTTGTCCTTCGCCCATTTCTATCTTGCCCCTCAGACATGAAGAGGTAGAGGTGATATTGTACAACATTTCACCTGTCCTACCTCCCAACATTAAGCTAAGGCAGCATTGTCTGTCATTTTCATCATAACGTATCAATTTTGCTAGATATGCTTCCAGAGAAATGTCCCCTCTGCCCAGCCCTGCCTGTGATTTATTGTGACCACCTATGTGTATAGCAGTAGCATTTTCTTGTAAATGGTTTTCATTGAATGGTGGTAAATAGTAAGACACTTGTCACATTTCCAAAGAAAGTGTTTTCCAATTATTAAGAGAAAAAAAGTAAATTGTTGCATGTAATGGGAGATGTCCAAACTCAATCAGGCAGGATGATCAAAACTTTATTACCCATCTTACTGGCAGTCGCTCAGGCACCAACAGGGTTAATATGGGATGCCAGCTTTTCTATGGGTATCAGATGGCTGGGTGGAATGCCACCATCTGTGACAGCCAACAGTGGCATTAAGCTAAACAAATAACAACAATCTCTGGTGCTGAAGCTAAATAACAGAGGCGGCAACTGGCACTATCTCTCTTTTCTCTGCAGAAATAGCAAATGTCAAAAAATCTTGTGCTTTATTTGTGCCCACATATTAACTCATTCACAGCAGGAACAATATAATCTCTGCTCTTGGCAGAGGAGCAGAAGAACAGATAAAGCCTTGAATAGTAAAGTTACATCTATGGTTAACGTCTCTGATGTTGGGTGCACTATGCCATCCTTGCAGGTGGCCTTCACATTGTATCCTTCTCACATTTCTGTGTAGCAGGAACAAATGTTAAGTTTGTTAGAAATTACTATGAAATGTGTGAATTTATTATTTCTTGGGATACATATGTAATTTTCCAGGTTAGTCATTTGCGTGAAGCTGCACTTCACAAATAGTTAAATTTACCATCTTTTGCCTAGGGCATTTTAATCAAGTTTATGTATGCTTTTTGATAGCACTGTTCATATCATATAGGGCCTTACTGCTAAAATAAGTTATCTTCTGTTTAGACATGCTAAGTACACGTGAAAATCTTTTCTCCAAACTTACATTTCAGAGACTACTGCAGCAATTTCTATATATGGTCCGTTTACCCATGTTAATGAAGAACTTGGGTACATTGGCCAATACAACTCTCAACGGGGTCATTCAGGACTTTCACATTTATGACCTATCCTTAGGATTGGTAATCAATATCTGATAGAGGGGATATGAAATCCAGGACCCCCATCACTCAGCTGTTCACTGTTGGGCAGAACCGTTCACTTGAAGAGCTACAGAGAACAGCTCCGTCAACTGTATAGTGGTCATCACTGGATGAATAGGAGGCGGATATGCAGTACCCGGCTGAGGCCTCTAAATATTGTAGTTGACAAAGCTGTGTTGTACAGCACCTGGAACAGCTGGTCGGCAGGGTTGCTGCCTGTCGCACCCCAACTGATCAGATATTGATGGCCTATACCAAGGATAGGTAATCAATGTAAAATTCCTGGACAGCAGATTTTTTATTTAGTCCCAATGCCACAGGTGTAGAAAATCAAGCAACTAGTCATTACTAACACATGTGAAAGAATGGCTCATTCTAAAGAGCTTACTAGCTTGTAGTGCAGTCCTGTAATAGGATGTCACTGTTGTAACAAGTCAGTTTGTGAAACTTCTTTCATAATCAACTGTGAGTGGTAGTGTTTAGGAACCACAGCAACTCTGTCTCTCAGTAGAAACCAGTTAAGTTTACAGAGCAGGATGGCCAAGTGCTGAGACACATAGTACGTAAAAGTCACAAATGTTCAGCTGACTCAATAACTACAGAGATCCAAACCCTTTCTCACATCAAGAACAGTGTTCCAGGGGCTTCATGGCAAGGGTTTCCATGACTTAACAATTGCATGAAAGCCTTATGTGGCACCCCTGAGGGTCCAGTCACCACAGAGGTGCTGCACCTCAGCCGGAGTTGTGGTACTCCACTCTCGGGTAAGGAGGGGACACTACCCAGAACCCATTCACTCACATCCAACACCAGAACTCTCAGGCGCAGGGAGGGACTGGGTAGAGGGTGTGGGTGGAGAGAGTAGAGTTGTCATGGAGACAGTAGGGAGGAGTTAGTGTGTGAGTCAGTGAGTTGGAGCTGAGCACTCGAGCAGTGAGGAGCTCATCTCAGCACAAGAGAAAAGAGAGAGAGAAAAAGAGGAAGACAGAGAGAAGCTCCTGAGAGAGAGGAAGATGGGGTCCTAGGGGCACGGATAGTGAGGAATCCACCCGTGGTGTCCGTATCCACGCTAACTGTACTGGAGGGACCAGGTCACAGTGGGGGATTAGGCCTCCAGACTAGTGGAAAACTGCAAGGTTCAGCTAGCCAGCCGGAGCCTGTGGTATCTGTACGTGCCACAGCCACAACCACATACATTCGCTGAAAAGGTAGTCATATAGCTTCAAGGGGACCAAGAGGACGTCGCCCGACAGGATCCGAGGCTGCTGCCTTGGGACACTGTGTGTGAAGGTGCAGGGCAGGAGAGGCGGGAGCCAGTGCAGTGAGATGGCCAGGGAAGGAACATCTGAAGGTGTACCCCAAATTACCTGAGGGCTGATTGGACCACAGATCCAGAGGACACAGCACCCGGCTGGGACTGCTGGAAACTGTACCCTGATGGGTCCTCTGAACTATTACTGCCTCACTTTCCCTGCATCACAAAGTTCACCAACATTGACTTTAACCCTATATCTGCCCTGGGGCCTAGCTCTACCCATGGAGAGCTGTACCAACTCTGCTGTGTCACCAACTGCCCCAGTGGATCCGAATTGCAGTGTTGGCCATATTAATCATTGCCGAACACCACAGGTGGCGTCACAAACAAATCCCCTATAAGCTTTATTTCCATTGACTTTTATAGGATGCCCAGGGCCACCCCTTTAAGAACCGTCGGACCTGGCCCGAGTACCCCACGGCCTTAGCGGGCACTCCATTTACATACAAAGTACAATGCAACTCGGATGCAGAGCTGTAAGGCAAGCTATGACTAAACTCTAGAGCAATGCAATTGTGTTCTGTGGAGCTACAGATCATGTTTGTCTATATAGCAGCCTAAGGGATAAACCTGGATTTGGTGAATACCAGAAGAATATTACTTACATGACTGCATTTTGACAACTGTAAAGTTTGATGCTGGATGGATAATAATAAAATATTGTTTTTCAGAATTTGACCTAGGCCCCTTAGTTCCAGTTGCAAGGAAATCTTAATCATTCAGCATACCAAGACATTTTGGACAATTCCACCATGGTTGGGGAGATGCGTTTGGTGCCTAAGAACTTAAATGGCTCGCACAAAACCCTGACCTCAACCCCATGGAGCACTTTTAGAATTAATTAGAATGGAGCTCCTCTCTGATCCAACATCGATATGTGACCTCAAAAATGATGTCCTGGATGAATGGAAAAAAATTACCACAGATACATATAAACATATAGTGCGTGTCCAATCAACATGTTCATACCGGCTGTATGAATGGATGAACATAACAGGCAATTTTTTGACAGGGAGCCTTCACCAGGAGAAGGCATCAGACCATCATGGAAGGTTCTGCTATGCTCTATTGACCAATACAAAAAAGATAACAACATATGTCATTAGTCAAGATCACCAACTAATAACAGCGCATGTGCCAATGAACCAAAGGCCCAGAGCAACCCATGAAGCATCACTAGAAGTGACATGGTATCACATGAACGGATCTCCTGTCACATATCTAAAGATGTGATTAGTGGTCTGGTCGTACAACCGCAGAAACAGCTTGGATGAGACACGACTTGAGATGCAAGTTTCTGTGCCATATGGCGCATCTGCACAGGTTTAAAAGCTGCCAAAAATCTGATCTGACTTGATCTTATTTTTCTGTTCAATTTGTCGATTTCTTGTTTCTTTGGGCATCCTGTTTAACTGTGGTTTACGGCTTTTTTATATGTATATATTTGTTAATCATTAATAAAGATATACTTTTATATTTCAATGCAAGAAGGGTGTGTCAAGCTCAAGTACAGGGGAAGTTAAAATTAAAAATGCTTATTCAAAAATGATTAAAAAATGAGCCCGCTGATTCTGAGATTTTTTTGTGTGACATATTGTACTTCATGATAGTGGTAAAACTTCTTCAATATTACTTGCGTTTATTTATGAAAAAAATGGAAATATGGCGAAAATTTTTAAAATTTAGCAATTTTAAAACATTGAATTTGTATGCCCTTAAATCAGAGAGATATAGTACAGACCAAAAGTTTGCCTTCTCATATTAAGATTTTCCTGTATTTTCATGACTATGAAAATTGTAAATTCACAGGCATCAAAACTATGAATTAACACATGTGGAATTATATACTTAACAAAAAAGTGTGAAACAACTGAAAATATGTCTTATATTTTAGGTTCTTCAAAGTAGCCACCTTTTGCTTTCATGACTGCTTTGCACACTCTTGGCATTCTCTTGATGAGCTTCAAGAATTTTTTTTTATTTTCACAAGTGTAAAAAGAGAAAATGAACCACAAAAGTTGTTGTGCAATTTCTCCTAAATATGCCGATACCCCTTATGTGGGGGTAAACTAATGTTTGGGCGCACGGCAGAGCTCAGAGCTGGCTGGAATTGAGATCGGACACCATGTTGCGTTTGGAGAGCCCTGATGTGCCTAAACAGTCAAACCCCCCCACAAATGACACCATTTTGGAAACTAGACCCCCAAAGCAACTTATCTAGATGTGTGGTGAGCACTTTGAACCCCCAAATGCTTCTCAGACGTTTATAACGTAGAGCCATAAAAATAAATAATTGTATTTTTTCCACAAAAATGATCTTTTCTCCACTAAATTTTTATGTTCCCAAGGGTAACAGGAGAAATTAGACCCCCAAAGTTGTTGTGCAATTTGTCCTGAGTAAGTCGATACCCCATATGTGGAGTAAACCACTTTTTGGGCGCACGGCAGAGCTTGGAAGGAAAGGAGCACCGTTTGACTTTTTCAGTGCAGAATTGGCTGGAATTGAGATCGGACACTATGTCACGTTTCGAGAGCCCCTGATATGCCTAAACAATGGAAACTCCCCACAAGTGACCCCATTTTGGAAACTAGACCCATTAAGGAACTTATCTAGATGTGTGGTGAGCAATTTGAACCCCCAAGCGCTTCACAGAAGTTTGTAACATGGAGCCACAAAAATAAAAAATCGTATTTTTTCCACAAAAATTATCTTTCGCACCCAAATTTTTATTTTTACAAGGGTAACAGGAGTAATTAGACCAGCAAAGTTGTTGTGCAATTTGTCCTGAGTACGCCGATACCCCATATGTGGGGGTAAACCACGGCTTGGGCGTACAGCAGGGCTCGGAAGGGAAGGCGGGCCATTTGACTTTTTCAATGCAGAATTGGCTGGAATTGAGATTGAATGCCATGTCACGTTTGGAAAGCCCATGATGTGCCTAAACAGTGGAAACCCCCCACAAGTGACACCATTTTGGAAACTAGACCCCTTAAGGAACTTATCTAGATGAGTGGTGAGCACTTTGAACCCCCAAGTGCTTCACAGAAGTTTATAACGCAGAGCCGTGAAAATAAAAAATATTTTTCTTTTCCTCAAATATGATTTTTTAGCCCGCAATTTTTTATTTTCACTAGGGTAACAAGAGAAATTGGACCCCAAAAGTTATTGTGCAATTTATCCTGAGTACGCCGATACCCCATATGTGGGGGGAACCACTGTTTGGGCGCATGGCAGAGCTCGGAAGGGAAGGAGCGCCGTTTTGGAATGCAGACTTTGATAGAATTGTCTGCGGGTGTCATGTTGCGTTTGCAGAGCCCCTGACACTCTTTTAGATCCAATTTTTTTATTTTCACCAGGATAACAAGAGAAAATGCACCAAACAATTAACATACATCTATGTTGGATTTCTCCAACCAGTGAAGCAACAGCTGGATTATTGTATTTAAAGATTTCAAAATGCTGTGACTCTCAGAGCATCACAAGGTAAACACATTAAAACACTTTATAACCGCATGTTAGGTTAATGCCCTAATTTCCTTTTGTTTTTTGTTAGGCCTTTTTAACACTTCCATCTTCTGGCGTCAATCACAGTACGTTATCGAGACTGAGCGATGGATCCGTCAAAAAAAGTGGAAAACGGATGCAACGGATCCAGTTTTTCGAAAGATCCGCTAGACAGATCTGTCGGAAAACAGGATCCGTTGCATCCGTCGCATCTGTTTCATCCATTTTTTTTGGCAGATCCGTTTTTCATACCTCCAAATGGGAGGCTCCCAAATGTGATTGGCTACTGGAAAATAATGGAAACCTATAAATTGAGTATTTTAACACCCTATAGTAACATAGTAACATAGTTAGTAAGGCCGAAAAAAGACATTTGTCCATCCAGTTCAGCCTATATTCCATCTTAATAAATCCCCAGATCTACGTCGTTCTACAGAACCTAATAATTGTATGATACAATATTGTTCTGCTCCAGGAAAACATCCAGGCCTCTCTTGAACCCCTCGACTGAGTTCGCCATCACCACCTCCTCAGGCAAGCAATTCCAGATTCTCACCGCCCTAACAGTAAAGAATCCTCTTCTAGGTTGGTGGAAAAACCTTCTATCCTTCAGACGCAAAGAATGCCCCCTTGTGCCCGTCACCTTCCTTGGTATAAACAGATCCTCAGCGAGATATTTGTATTGTCCCCTTATATACTTATACATGGTTATTAGATCGCCCCTTAGTCGTCTTTTTTCTAGACTAAATAATCCTAATTTCACTAGTCTATCTGGGTATTGTAGTTCTCCCATCCCCTCTATTAATTTTGTTGCCCTCCTTTGTACTCTCTCTAGTTCCATTAAATCCTTCCTGAGCACCGGTGCCCAAAACTGGACACAGTACTCCATGTGCGGTTTGAGAGGTTTTAGAGCAAGCGGCAGAAATGGAGGGAGTTATAGCAAATATTGTGACGATCTATGCGGATTTTGCTTTTGAGGCCAATAGGTTGGCAGTGATTGTTTGGGAAAAGGAGGAAACAAGACAGCCAGTGGCGTAACTACCGCGGTCGCAGCGGTCGCCAGTGCGACCGGGCCCGGCAGGTCAGGGGCCCGGGCCCGGCAGGCAGGCTCGGACTGGCAGTGCCTCCCCCCGCTCCAGGGCCTCCCCCCCCTTCCCCGCCGCCGCCGCCGCCGCTGCCTTGAATACTCACCCTGCTCCAGCGATGGTCTCGGCGTCTGCACTGCAGCTCGTTCCTGCTTGAGCGGTCACGGGACACCGCTCATTAAGATCATGAATATGCGCATATTCATGATCTTAATGAACGGTGTCACATGACCGCTCAAGCAGGAAGAAGGTGCTGCGCCGGCGCCGCCGTCTGGAGTCGGGACAGAGCGCGAGGGATGTCGGCACGGCCGTGCAGTGGGAAGACAGGTGAGTATGAGGGACGAGGGACGAGGGACGGGGGGACGGGGGAATGGGGGGGGGATGAAGGAGGACATAAGCCGGCGCGCCGAGCAGGAGCGGAGAGCTAAGCCTGCATACAGGGGGGAATATGAGCCATGCAGGGGGGAATATGAGCCATGCAGGGGGGGATATGAGCCATGCAGGGGGGAATATGAGCCATGCAGGGGGGAATATGAGCCATGCAGGGGGGAATATGAGCCATGCAGGGGGGAATATGAGCCATGCAGGGGGGAATATGAGCCATGCAGGGGGGAATATGAGCCATGCAGGGGGGAATATGAGCTATGTATATGGGATAGGAGGGAGATGAGCCATGCATACAGGAGGGGGGTCATTATACAGTATTGAGCATCATGTGTGGCCGTTATACAGTATGCAGCATCATGTGTGGCCATTATACAGTATGGAGCATCATGTGTGGTGGCCGTTATACAGTATTGAGCATCATGTGTGGCCATTATTCTATGGGGGTTACATTGAGTTGTATGGGCTGCAGGGGGGGGGCCCCATTTGGAAGTTCGCACCGGGGCCCCTAACTTTGTAGTTACGCCACTGAAGACAGCGCATCCTTCGTCAGCAACGTCGCCGACCCCTTTGGATCCATCCGATCACTGCACAGCGATTGATCCGTGGTGTCTATTGAATGCTGTACATGGAATTGAGGCAAAACTCGGAGAAGTTCTTCAATTATGTATGCATGAGACCTGAAAACTTTGACGTTTTGGTGGAATAGGTTGGAGAACTAAACCGGAGAATACTTTATGGCAGAGTTGAATGGCAGGATAACATGGTTTGAAATGTTTTTTGTTTTTATATAATGTATGTTTGGATTATAAAACTTATTGCTGAAGTCACACTTCTAATTTTATACCTGCTGAAGTCACACTTGTGATTAGACCATGTTTTTTGTTTTACACCAAGTTTTATACCTTTCAGTAAAGTTGTGTGTCTTTTTGTAAAACAACCTTTTTTTACCTTTACAACTAGTGTTCTATGTTTTGTACCTTTTATACCAAATCTTATATAAATACAATTGACAATAAATGCTTTTTGAAACCAAAAATGTTTTTATTTACTATTTTACAGATTGGTAAACTGTTGGGTGGCAATAGTATCGGAGGGGCTGGCAGGGTGCACCTCGTCGATAGTGGGGGAAAGGCGACTGGGTTGGGTTTGATCAGAAGTGGAAAGGGAGGAGAAAACATGAGGTTGAGCAGGGAGATCAGGTTGGGCGGGGGGTTGGGTTGTTGTAGGTGGGAAATTATAAGGTACAGGAAGCTGAGATGGGGAAGGAATATGCATCGTTGAAGGAAACTGGGGAAGGCATTTGGAACTGGGATAGATTTTTGAACTGGAATGGATTTTGGAAACGGCAAGGGTTTGTGTACTGGGAAGGATTTTGGTACTGTGAAGGAGTTTGGTACAGGAAAGGATTGGTAGGAGAGACAGTGGCTCGGGGGGAGGTGTGGGGGCAACTACCGGGGTAGGTGGAGGGGCTTGGAAGGTGGCCTGTGCTAGAGCAGCATGGCAGCCTTGCATTACATGTATCTGATGGTCAGGAATTGAATTTTCCATGCGCGCGAGTACTGACTAAAAAAAAACATTATTAGGCTACGTTCACATTGGCGTTCCGCCAATGTGCGTCGCTGTTGCGCTGGCGACGCAGCGGCGACGCAGCGGCAACGCAGCGGCGACGCGCCCCTATGTTTAACATAGGGGACGCGTGCGTCGTTTTGGTGGCGTTTTTCGCCACGTGCGTCGTTTCCGACGCTAGCGTCGGACGCAAGAAAACGCTACATGTAGCATTTTCTGTGCGTCCGATTTTCGTCGGAAAACGACGCACGGCCACTACTCCTAAACCCTTCATCCAATTTTAATGTGGATACCCTCAAATGAAAGCTGAAAGTTTGAACTTCAACTGCATCTGAATTGTTTTGTTTAAAATTCATTGTGGTAAAGTCTATAACCAAAATTAGATAAATGTTGTCTCTGTCCAAATATATATGGACCTAACTGTATATAGATGTTTAGGCAGCTGAATTAGAACATAAAAAGTTGCTCCACAGCTAGTAGGATTTAAAAATCTCCCCCCCTAAAATAATCCCCATAGGACCCACAACCAAAAAAAATGCTAAGTAATTTAATAGGTTTATAAAGCACCCCGCTCAAATTTTATATCTGAGCAATGTGCAAGCAGGCAAAAAAATCACCATTCTGTAACCCAAAAAAATATGCCAAAGGCACACAAGTCTGAGCTTGATATCCTCCTTCCATAATATGCGCAATGCGCAAGCTGGCAAACCCTTACCCCTCATAAAAAACAAACCTGAACCTTGTAAACAATACCCTCCTTCAAAGTTTAAATGCCTAAACCCCAGCTGAAAATCTATTGACCACATATGCTATTTTAAAAAATCCATTAAAAAAATCTATTTCTGCTATCCAAATTTTCATACACCTTTTATTTAAATAAAATTCTCAACCAACTCTGTATTGCATGTTGTGTGTTCCAGTTTTACATAAACCACACTGTAAAGTTTACCTTTGTGAAATGATACTACATACAGTTTTAGGACAAATTTTTATTATTTGCTTTTTTTTTGTTTTATTTTTTTTTCAACATCACAAGTAGGAGCTACAATGCTCTTTATTTTAAATACAAGCACAGTAAATGAAAATTTTGTAACAAAAGAAAAAGGAACACAATCTACGCACACACATGCCACACACACACAAACACACCACAGAACTTTGTTTAAAATACAAGTTTTAAAAAAAAGCATGACACACAGACACACAGCACACACACTGCGATTACACACATATGCCACACACACACACACCGGATTTTACACACACATGCCACACATGCCACCCTCACACACGCCGTACACACGAAACGCCACATTAATTTGGAAATACATGACAGTAATAAAAAAACTAAACAACCATGGCTGGACACACACACAAACAAAAACACTGGCAGGACTCATTCCGGTTGGCAGGCCTCTGGCTGGCAGGCCTCTGGCTGGCTGATAGTCCTCGGGCTGGCTGGCTGGTAGTCCTCTGGCTGGCAGGACTCTGGCTGGCTGCTAGTCCTCTGGCTGGTAGGCTAGTAGTCCTCTGGCTCGCTGGCAGGACTCTGGATGGCTGGTAGTCCTCTGGCTGGCAGGATGTTGGCTGGCTGGCAGGCCTCTGGCTGGCTGGTATTCAGCTGGCTGGCAGTCCTCTTGGTGGCTTCTATCCTTCTTGCTGGCACATTGAGGAATGAAGCCACATGGCAGGTTTATATAGATTTGGGGCTGTTTGGACAATTGGTTACTAAATCCAGATTTTGAGCATGCTCAGTGTAAAAAAACGGAATCCAGCACTGGATTTTGTCATTTGACGGACAGCGACGGATCCTGCATCCATAGGTTTCCATTCTAGCCAACGACGTATGCCGTCGTACATTTTTCCGATGCAGACAAAAAACGTTTTTGTACATTTTTTCCAGATGACGGATCCACAAATTCCGACGGATCCTGTGCACGACGGATGAAACGTGTGGCCATGCGTCGAAATCCATTGCTAATGCAAGTCTATGAGAAAAAGACCGGCAGCTTTTGTTTTGGCCAAAAGATTTTTCAAGCCACCACCATAACACGGTAGACACTTTTGGCCAGGCCCTACTCTATTGTAACCTATTAAATATTTGTTAAAATATGCAATACAATTTAGGTATATTTTTATTTATTTTTCAATTTCTAAAATGACCAATAATATCACATACAAGGAGCAAATACAACACCATGACCAGACCACATATTAACACCAGTGACTGAATAATATCACATACAAAGAACAAATACCACTGCACTATGACCAGACCACATATTACCACCACATAGTGACTGAATACTACTATACTGATCAGTAATAAAAAAACACAATACTATCACCATAAGTGCCAGTATTCACAGGAGATCTGTACTTAGTATGCAGTGTGTGTGTAGAGGTAATACAGTGATCACCAGTGACATTATACACAGGACCTCTGTATATAGTATACGGTGTATAGTGTCAGTGTATAGGTAACACACTGACTCACCAATGACGCCTCTAGGTGAAGTCCTTCATCTTTCATCCAGCGCATACCGCCATCACTTCATCCAGCCAGGACTCGTCTCCGCAGGAAATAACACAGTTATCTCGAGCTCCGCTTGCAGAACCCATTACTTAATTTTTCCCAACTTCTACATTACCCAACATGAAGAAAAAAAGGCAACATAGTGTCACTCTGCACAGTAACAGGACCGCCCCCCCATTTACAACAGTATACTCAAAAAATAAAATAAATACATAACTGCAGTAATAATATCCCTTAATTAGCCCCTATGGTAATAATAATATTCCCCATCCTGACCCCGTGTATCTCATTCCTGGCTCCAGCCATATGTTCTCGCATCCTGCCCTCATGAGTATCCATCCTGCCCCATATGATCTCCCCATCCTGCCCCATCAGTCTCCATCATATCCATCCTGCCTCATGATCCTGCATGATCTGTCTCCAATCCTGCCCCATGTCTTTCATTCTGCTCTGTGTCTCCAATCATGCCCCGTATCTACATTACGCCCATGTCTCCAGTCCTGCCCCCAGTGTCCAGCATCTCTGCCCCCAATGTGTCCAGCATCTCTGCCCCAAATGTGTCCAGCATCTCTGCCCCCAATTCTGTCCAGCATCTCTGCCCCAAATGAGTCCAGCATCTCTGCCCCCAATGTGTCCAGCATCTCTGCCCCCAATGTCCAGCATCTCTGCTCCCAGTGTCCAGCATCTCTGCCCCCAATGTGTCCAGCATCTCTGTCCCCAGTTTCCAGCATTCTGGCCCAGGTCCCCCGTATTGCAGCTCTCAATAAAAAAAGCCAAAAAAATCAAGTTCTTCTCACTTGACCACGCTTCTTCGGCGATGCTCCCTCCTCGCAGCTGAAGCGCGCACTCGCCGGCGACTGACAATGACATTAGACGCCGGCGACGTGCCTGCTTTGGCTGACGTCAGCTGCCAGCCTCCGATTGGCTGGTGGCTGTTAACTATTGACGTGCGGGCGCGGGCCCGCACGTCAATAGCGTTAAACTGCCACAGCGCCGGTAGGGGCCCGGTCAGCAGATGGAACGGGGCCCGATGTGGGCCCCTTCTGCCCACCGGGCCAATACGCCAGTCAGGGCAGTAATGCCGTGATGGCGGCGGTCAATCTAAGCGGTAGCCCAGCGATGTCAACTTCGGGACTCCAAAGACTTGCATGACATTTTTATGTTATGTGAACCCTGCAGCCAATCAGTGCCCGCTATTGGGCTGCTTCACTCTCATTTCTGCTAGTCCAACATTTGTCCAATGGAAGTTAGAGTGCAGCAGTCCGTTAGCGGTCTCTGGTTGGCTTCAGGGCCCATGTGGCTTAACAAAGTCACATGAGCTCCAGGAGACCCAGTGCTGATGCAGGATGTGAGTGTATGTTATTTTTATTGTAAAATGGGGACTATTTCATTTAAAAAGGGGAGATTCAGGTAGTGGATAATCCCATAGATACCTCGTTTCTAGCTGGTTTAAACTATAGAACCTATTGTTCCTACATTATTAATTGATCTGTAGCCATTATGTTAAGGATGTGAATTTTTTGGGGGGGAAATTTTGTATTTGTTGTATTTTAATTAGTAGGTATAGTAAAAAAATATTCAGGTGTAGTTGCCATTCATGTATTTATCCTTCAAATTAAACCATTTGGTTTTAGGGCATATTGATGAAAGATTGTCACCCGAAACGCGTTGACTAAACCATATTTTTCCATATTTGATGACGATGTAATTACTATTTGGATTTTTTTGTAGTGCTTCTGTTGTCTCTGGATTTTATGGAATTTTGAAGTAAAGAAGAATTTTATATTAAGGTCTTTAGTGCTGGATCACATCTTTGTTTTCTAAATCCATAAGTTGCCCACTCCTGATTTAGACTACTGCTCAGATTATTTCTTTTACTTTTAGTGTACAGTTCCTCATTTTCCGTACCAAGAATATATTCTGGTTATATCCTGTGTAAGCTATACTTTACCATCTTGACTATTAACCTTATTTCCTGGTGACATTTTAAAATGACAGTTTTGCGATTTTTGTGACAGATCATCAGTATTTTACATGTGTGTTGCTAGGTAATGGGAATACATAGTTGATTATGCAGCCTTCTTGTTTTTCAGTTTTCAGTTTTGCAATACAATGGCCTCGGACATAGATTTTTATATTACATAGGTGCATTTTGTCCTTACTAATAATCATATGCGCTTCGCCATGCAGCACTATCCATATGTACGTGAAAGGTTATAAGTTATAATGTTAAAAGTTACTTTTGTCTATGTCATAATTCTTATGTTTGAAATGCCGCAGATTTTTCAGTTTTCGTAGCAAATAAAGAAAAGCAGTAAAGTAAGAGGAGTAATGTACTTATTTGTGCTTATGCAATCTCATATATCTTTAATGTGGTGACAGAACAATTTGAAACAAAGTTAATTAAAAGGTTGCATAATTTTCAACCTGACTCTCTAAACCAGGGGTCAGGAACCTTTTTGGCTAAGAGAGCCGTAAACGCCACATATTTTGAAATATAATTCCGCGAGAGCCGTACAATATGTTTAAAGGGCCATTGACAGATCAATCGCTCCAATGTTCACTTAGTACAGCAAGGAATGCTCCTCCCTGCTGTATAAAGCCACAACTGGACTGAACCAATGGTAATTAGCAGTAAAAAATTAAATAAATAACTTACATTGTGAGCTTGCGATGCATGACATCAGTCCAGCAGTCTGGCTTCTTCTTTTTCCTGCGCATGACTGGAAGCTGGCATTCTTCCCACCTGATGTTGAGAGAATGCCAGCTTTGAGGCATTCGCAGAAGAAAGAAGCTGGAATGTTGGACATGTCACACAACGCATTGTCAGTTATGTCAATTGTCTATTTTATTATTGTATCCATCCTGCCCCATGTCTCCAATCATGCCCCGTGTCTACATTCTGCCCATGCCTCCAGTCCTGCCCCCAGTGTGTCCAGCATATTACCCCCAGTGTGTCCAGCATATTACCCCCAGTGTGTCCAGCAATCTGCCCCAGTATGTCCAGCATATTACCCCCAGACAGTGTGTCCAGCAATCTGCCCCAGTGTGTCCAGCATATTACCACCAGTGTGTCCAGCAATCTGGCCCAGTGTCTCCAGCATTGCCCCAGTGTATCCAGCATTGCCCCAGTGTGTCCAGCAATCATCTGCCCCAGTGTCTCCAGCAATCTGCCCCAGTGTCTCCAGCAATCTGCCCCAGTGTCTCCAGCAATCTGCCCCAGTGTCTCCAGCAATCTGCCCCAGTGTCTCCAGCAATCTGCCCCCAGTGTCTCCAGCAATCTGCCCCCAGTGTCTCCAGCAATCTGCCCCCAGTGTGTCCTCCAATCTGCCCCACTGTCTCCAGCATTGCCCCCAGTGTGTCCTCCAATCTGCCTCACTGTCTCCAGCATTGCCCCCAGTGTGTCCTCCAATCTGCCCCAGTGTCTCCAGCATTGCCCTTAGTGTGTCCTCCAATCTGCCCCAGTGTCTCCAGCATTGCCCCCCCCAGTGTGTCCTCCAATCTGCCTCACTGTCTCCAGCATTCTGCCCCACTGTCTCCAGCAATCTGCCCCACTGTCTCCAGCAATCTGCCCCACTGTCTCCAGCAATCTGCCCCACTGTCTCCAGCAATCTGCCCCACTGTCTCCAGCAATCTGCCCCACTGTGTCCTCCAGCATTGCCCCCCCAGTGTGTCCTCCAATCTGCCTCACTGTCTCCATCATTGCTCCCAGTGTGTCCTCCAATCTGCCCCAGTGTCTCCAGCATTGCCCCCCAGTGTGTCCTCCAGCATTGCCCCCCACTCCCCCAGTGTGTCCGATAACTGATCCAAAAAAAAAAACAAAAAAAAAAACAAGCAGTCTCCTCACCTGTCCGCGCTCCAGGCGGCGAGCTCCCTGCAGCAGCGCACACTCGCCGGCGACTGACAATGACGTCAGACGCCGGCGACGTGTGCGCTGCGGCCGACATCAGCCGCCAGCCTCCAATTGGCTGGCGGCTGTTGTTGTTAACTATTGATGTGCGGGCGCGCGCCCGCACATCAATAGGAAACCGCCGCAGCGCTGCAAGGGGCCCGGTGAGCAGATGAGAAGGGGCCCGATGCGGCCCCCTCTCTCTGCCCACCGGGTCCGGGGGGCACATAAACGCCGGCGGCGGCGGCCGGCACGGGCCGGCATTCACAAATGATTATCAGAGGGTTAATCTGCGGTAGCCCAGGGCCCCCCAGACCACTGGGCCCTGGGCTACCGCCCATATTGACCCTCTGATAATCCGCCCCTGGAAGTAAGTGACGGAAGTGTGCGGGAGCAGGAGGCGGACATAGTGCGGTGACCAGGGGCGTCTGACTTGCCGGCCCCGGGCCCCCTGTCTGCGAGCCAGATACGGCCATCAAAAGAGCCATATCTGGCTCGCGAGCCATAGGTTCCCGACCCCTGCTCTAAACCATATTTTTCCAAATTAAAAGGTTTCTCTGGTTTTGAAAGTAAACATGGCATATCACCCGTTGGAATCAGTGTAGTGCAAGGATGTGCCAGTTCTTTTGGACCTTCCACTAAGGCCACATTCACACGGTCAGTATTTGGTCAGTATTTTACATTAGTATTTATAAGCCAAAATCAGGAGTGGAACAATAAAGAGGAAAAGTGTAATAGAAGCTATTTATGGTTAAAGCTTACAAATACTGCTGTAAAAACTCAACAATGCAGGCTGGTGGGTCCATGAAAAAAATCGGACAGAACTCAGATGCCATCCGTGTGCTGTTTTCTGTTGTTTGTTGGATATGAGCAACTTTAGAGACCTCCATCAGGTTATTTTTTCATCTGGTAAAAAGCTGATGAAACTCTGACCAAACTCTGGAGGTAAACAATGACAGACTGACCAAACTGATTAAACCGATTAAAAACATGGAGGAGACTTTGACCACTTTTTTGCATATGAGTAAAATCACTGCTGTCTGGATGAGCCCCTGGGTTTCCACTACATGTCAGTTTGGTGGGATAGACCATACCTCCCAACTTTGGAAGAAGGGAGAGAGGGACAAAGTTTGTGGCGTGCACAGCAAATTTTAGACCACGCCTCTGACCACACCCATTTTGCAACTAGTCACGCCCATATCCACACCCCAACCACACCCATTTAGCACTGCTGATCACACTGTTTCATAAACAATAATTATAAACAAAAAAATATGGACACACAGTGCTCCATACTATATAATGGCCACACGGTGCTCCATACTGTATAATGGCCACACATGATGCTCCATACTGTATAATGGCCACACATGATGCTCCATACTGTATAATGGCCCTACATGATGCTCCATACTGTATAATGGCCAGACATAGTGCTCCATAATGTATAATGGCCACAGAGTGCTCCATACTGTATAATGGCCACACATGAGGCTCCATACTGTATAATGGCCACACATAGTGCTCCATACTGTATAATCGCCACACATGATACTCAACACTGTATAATGGCCACACAGTGCTCCATACTGTAAAATGACCCCACATGATGCTGCGTACAGTGTAATAGCCCCACATGATGCTGCTTACAGTATACTAGCCCCACATGATGCTCCATACAGTATAATGGGCCCACATGATGCTGCATACTGTATCATGGCCTCACATGATGCTGTGTACTGTATAATGGCCCCACATGATGCTGCGTACAGTATAATGGCCTGATGCTCCATACAGTACATACAGTATAATGGGCCCACACGATGCTGTGTACAGTATAATGGCCCCACATGATGCTGGGTACAGTATAATGGCTCCACAAGATGCTGGGTACAGTATAATGTCCCCACATGATGATGGGTACAGTATAATGGCCCCACGTGATGCTCTATACAGTATAATGGGCACCCATAATGCTGCATATGGTATAATGGCCTCACATGATGCTTTGTACAGTATAATGGCCCCACATGATGCTGCGTACTGTATAATGGCCCCACATGATGCTGCATACAGTATAATGGCCCCACATGATGCTGCGTACAGTATACTAGCCCCACATGATGCTTCATACAGTATAATGGGCCCACATGATGCTGCATATAGTATTATGGCCTCACATGATGCTTTGTACAGTATAATGGCCCCACATGATGCTGCGTACTGTATACTGGCCCCACATGATGCTGTGTACAGTATAATGGTCTCACATGATGCTCCATACAGTATAATGGCCCCACACAATGCTGGGTACAGTATAATGGCCCCACATGATGCTGGGTACAGTATAATGGCCCTACATGATGCTGGGTACAGTATAATGGCCCTACATGATGCTGGGTACAGTATAATGGCCCCACATGATGCTGCATACAGTATACTGACCCCACGTGATGCTCCATACAGTATAATGGACCCACATGATGCTGCATACTGTATAATGGCCTCACAGGATGCTCCATACAGTATAATGGTCCCACACGATGCTGGGTACAGTATAATGGCCCCACATGATGCTGGGTACAGTATAATGGCCCCACATGATGCTGGGTACAGTTTAATGGCCCCACATGATACTGCATACAGTATAATGGCCACACATGGTTACCCCACCCCCATCATTGCCCTCACACCCCATCATTGCCTTCTCCATCACTACGCACACACACCTACACATACACCTTTCAACGTGCTCCCTTGCAGCAGCCGGCAGCTTCCACTCCCGCAGCGCTGAATGATGTCATCCAGCCGCGCCACGCCGCTGACTGCTCACGTCACTGCAGCTTCAGTACGCCACTGATAAACACCTCTCCCTGTCTCCTGTGCCAGTCAGTGTCAGAGCGAGGAGCAGTATCTGCTCCGATCCGACACAGCTAACGTCCGCTCCGTACACCTCGTACACACGTGGCTCCGCTTCATACACTTTGTACATACAGACACGTCTCCGCTCCATACACCTTGCACACGCGGCTCCGCTCCGTACACCTCGTACACAGACGGCTGCGCTCCGTACACCTCGTACACACGCGGCTGCGTGCCGTACATCTCGTACACACGCGGCTGCGCTCCATAAACCTCGTACACACGCAGCTGCGCTCCATACACCTTGTACACACGCGGCTCCGCTCCGTACACCTCGTACACATGCGGCTGCAGTCCGTACACCTCGTACACGTGCAGCTCTGCTCCGTACACCTCATACACACAAAACTCAGCTCCATACACCATGCACAGACGGCTCCACTCCGTACACCTCATACACATGCGGCTCCACTCTGTACACCTCACACACACGCAGCTCCGCTCCGTACACCTCATACACACACGGCTCTGCTCCGTACACCTCGTACACACACGGCTCTGCTACATCCACACTGTAAACACCTCCTGACCCCACACATAAACTTACCCTCATTCAGCACCATGACAACCAGCACCTTGCACATGCGACTCAGATCCGTACACCTCGTACACATGCAGTTCCGCTCTGTACACCTCATACACATGTGGCTCCACTCCGTGCACCTCGTACACACACGGTAAACACCTCCTGACCCCACACATAAACTTACCCTCATTCAGCACCATGACAACCAGCAGAGTCCTGCATCCATACACGGAGGCCCCGATCATGTCACCCCTGACTCCTCCCCTCCTGTGACCTCATCACACAGGTCCTGTGCGCACAGAGCAGCCATATATGTGGTGTGCTGCTCTGCGGGTGGAGGGATGAGGCTGAGGCTGACATTTCAGTGTGGGAAAACTATGGTCCCGCCCGTGACCATGGCCAAGACTGTCAAAATTGGGACTGCCCCGCTGGGTCCGGGATGGTTGGGAGGTATGGGAGACATATGTGACATCCAGAAGTAGTGTTAACTGCTGTTGCTTCAAAAGCATCCAGCAACTAGAGGGGTTAACACAGTCACAGTAGACAGGGAGTGGTTAGCAGAACCCCAGGGGGATTGTGGGAAAGTTGTTGACTGTTCGGGCAGCAGCGGAAGGGATGAATGATGTGTGTCAGTGATCTGTCTCAATAACGTTCAGGCAAGTGAACCATAGGGACACAGGATTCTATTTCAGAGTGGAGCTGGGCTACTCCTATACTGCTAGTTGAGCAAGCCTATCAGGAACAGGAAGATAAGGACTGGTAGAAGTTGTGTTACATGGATAATCTCCCTCATCAAACCCTCCCTCCATTGCACTGTGCTAGAAGGAATCTGTGTACTACTGTGCCTTTGTATTGTAAAGAGTCTTGAGCTGTGCTGAACTGTGTCAAGAGACTGTTAGTCAATATGCCTCTAAGAAGCAGCTGTACTGTTTATAAAGCCTGTGCTTAAGAGACTTGAATTGTACTGAATGTGCTGTGACATTAAACTACACTGTTTATGTTCATGAGGACTCTATCAATTGTATCTGTGTGAGCTAGTGGATCCATCTTGTGCCTGAGCAAGCCGCAGTACATGGTCGCCCTGAGTAACGATTCCCCCAGAGTGTCAAAGAATTCATGAGACCTGTCCCATCCCTCTCTAAACCTAGTGGCGTACACGTAACACCTACAACATTCCTTGTCTTGCATATTGATAATTACATCCTATATATTGTGCTGCTGTCATTATCCCTAGACTACTTGTATACATTGGGTACATGTTATCCTATTGTTTAGGAATTGTTTATATATATATTTTTTGCATGGATTATTTATTCTTATGATTCATCGAGGGGGCGCATGTTTTTACTTATGTTTCAGTTGTTCAGTGTCGCTAATAAAGTTTTCCCTTTAATGATTACATTGGTGGAGTGCATATCATACAGTGGTGCTTTCTTCTTTGTCTTGATTCAATACGCTGTCTCATGAAGGTGCGTTACATTCATCTGTAGGCCACAGGCCTTTGCTGTCTTCAGATCTTCAGTTACAGGAGCCGCCACATACAGGGGGCATCCAGTTCCTTTAAAAACCCAAAAGTTTACTGGACAGTTCAAGTACATCAGATTGTATAATGCAGTATTGAGCACAGTGCCCTCCATTTCTTGTGTCAGTAATATAGTACATTTCCAGCTTTACTTTCTGTTCCGTGTGGACTATCCCTACGCTTACTCGTTCCTTCAGCCCCAGGGATTATACGTCCCACTCCACAGTATTGCTGAGATCCGTTACCTTTCCCTCATGCAGTTCCATGTCCATCTTCCTCTGCGTGGAAGGGATTAAGGTGCTCTCCATAGTTCCTGTTTGGAGCCTTAGACTCCGGATGTTGCAGGAATGTCCGCAGGGAGCCTGGTAATCCTAATACAACCCAGTACCATATGTACTCTTCGTTCCATCAGTCCACTGCACTTTGAGCTTAACCTTATCACTGTCACCAATGAACTCACTACATCTCTCTCTGATCTCCTATCAGGAAGTAATCTTTTTAATGGCCCTAGCCCTCTCAATGTGGGCTAGTCCCAAATATTAACGGTATATTATACTAATGTCCTAGCTTACCTACAGTCACTATCTATCTTTATCCTAAGGCCTCTTTCACATTTCCTTTTGGTACGGGGCAGTCGCAAACCGTCGGCCCCCACGTACCGACGGGCGTTGTGCACAATTGTGCACAATGGGCAGCAGATGCAGTTTTCAGATGCATCCGCTGCCCATTGTGAGTTCTGGGGAGGAGGGGGCGGACTTCCGGCCGTGCATGCGCGGTTGGAAATGGTGGTTTCGACGGTCGAAAAAACATTACATTGAAAGTTTTTTTGTAACAACGGGCCGCCAAATACTGACGCATCCAGTGCACGACGTATAGAACGTGTGTCCATACTTCGCGATGCATCGGCAATACAAGTCTATGTGAAAAAAATGCGGCCTGCGGGCAACTTTGCAGGATGCGTTTTTTCACAGAACGACGCATGGCGACTTTCACATTCCGACGGAAGTGTGAAAGAGGCCTAAGCACTACACTATGTCTTATCCTGTGCACGTTCTGCACTATACACTACTTACATTGTATATTAACTCTTCATGTTACTTAAAACATTACCATAACATAATGCAGGGCCATTCATCTCATATCATACGACTACACAAGGCACAACATATCTATGTATATAAAAACACATGACACTGTTCACAGCATGCAATAGTTGTCTTCAGGGGCATGAACTCAAAAGTACAGTCCATACCCTTACAAAGGACCCATTCATTTGAAAGCGAACAGAAATGTTCTTCATCTTCATTTTGACAGTAATCCTTTTAAGCTGGATTGAAAGAAAAGAAATTGTGGTCTACACAACTTTTTTGTCCGTCAAAAAATAAAACGGATAGGAACTGAATCCATTTTATTTTTCTTGTAAAGTTGTAACAGATCATAACGAACGGCCGACTGCTTTGTCACTTGTTAATGGATCAGTTAAGCACTGCTCATGGCCCGGACACTGACGATATTCAGCTACGCCTCTGGTAAAAATGGATCTATTACAAATAAAACAAAAATGGGCACAAAAGTGAATCCAAAGTGTTCATCCATTTTTGCTCTGTTCGTAAGTGATATAGATTTTTTAAAATAATGGATCCGTCACAAATGCATGACAATTCGACATGTGAACGGAGTCTTAGCTTACTGTAAAAAGTGTTTTTATCTCTATGTATAATTCTCTTATTAACCATTACTATTTCTTTAGAGAACGTACAAATTCTACAAAAGCGCTGTTGTTTTTTCGTTCTTGGTAAGTGGCGGAATATAAGTAAACACTTGGAACACAACCAAGGAATTCCTGTGTGTGCCTGCAAACGCTTGGATGGATGGCTGAAAAGAGAAAAACATTGTGTTCATAATGTCAGTGAGCAAGCGCTGGGCCGGGGGATGACTCATGCCCACAGATCTGCAAGAAGACTGGGCACAGGGAAAAATAGCATCTGAAGCCTGCTGCTGCCGATCATGTTAATCCGCTCAGTTCTGGACAGTAACACGCAGAATTACAAAACCAGGTTTACTTATGCCAGCTTCATTTATCTCTCTTTGATCCTGTAACATGTCTATAAAGCTTCAGGGACGGTAATTTAGGGGGAGGAGGGTGCTGCCGGGAGCCAGGAGGGCATGTACCCAACTTGGCAACCATCCTTGGTGCTACTGTGTTAAGTTCTCTCTTAAAGAGGACCTTTTAATTGCCATAGACATGCCATATTTTTACATGGTTTTCTCCTGATGTTTTGTTATCGTTTTTAAGCTATGGTTTCCTCTTCCATGTATATATATCTAGTCTTATTAGTCAAAGAGACGGGGATCCTCGCTTCTTCTCTGTAGGCATCTTTATGACGACTTTCTCTCCACCTTGGCTAACAAGACTAGATTTATAAAAGGCCATATTTCTAGAATGGAGAAATGCAGGAAGAAAATGAAAAGAGCGCCAGATTCAGGAGAACAGCAGCATTTACCCCCTAGTATGACAATTATGTATTAATGCAAATGACTGGTCCATTTCAAGCAGGAAAGTGTTGAATTAAAGTCACAACTCACGATCCTACTATCTAGATTTATCATTCTTGGTTGGTTCTATCTGTCCCATAGGCAAGTATGGAAAAACTCCTTAGACTAGATTTATTCACAGGAGTTGGAACGGGGATAGTCAATGTCTTGCTGTCCTGGTAGAAGGCTCATTTTAAGATATTTTACATGGCAAAAGTGCTAGATTAGTTGAGTCAGCAATTTAAAACCTCTTTCAGCTGACCTTAAGACTGCCTTATCTAAGATTATAACTTTTACTACTCTTAAAGGGAATCTATCACCAGGTTTTCGCTACCACCTCTGATAGCAGCATGATGTAGGAAAAGAGACAATGATTCCAATGATGTATCACTAGTTAGTTTACTGGGTGCAGCAGTTGTGACACAATTACAATTTTTAGATGTAGCTGTAGCAGAGCTCAAAAGCTATCAGGCATGGATGGACCACTTGGCACGAGGAAGCTAGTCTGTGCAGTGCTAATCCTCTGGTGGTATAACATACATTGTATGGAAACATCAGCACTCAGCCTAATAAGTGATATATCCCTGAAATCTGTGTCTCAGCCCCTACCTTATGCTGTCTTCAGATTACATAGCAAGAAACTGCTTACGGATTCCCTTTAAGTGAGGTCAATTATTGTACCCATTTGTGCCCCACACATAACTGCAATATCAAATACATGGTCACACACTCAACCAAGTGATGTCATATAGAGGTTTGTAGAAATATCGTGGTATGCCGTTTCATTGGATCTTTAAAAAAAACTAGAGGGTCTTATTAAACAGAATTAATATGTTGATAATAGGACAAACTGTGAGAAGTTAATGTTTAGTAGCACAAAATGTTTTCTGAGCAGGTTTCCATTGAGAGACTATAATACGAGGGCGAGTGAGAAACTGCAATGTTTAAGAACTTATGTATATTGCCATCTTCTCGTTAAGTATTCCTCACCAACTTATAATGTGTTATAAACAATAGTGACAGGCAAAAAAGGGATTTTTACCCCAAACAGCTGGTTTCCTGCACCATGTCAAGGATTATTATGACTAGATACAATTTATGCGCGATGTGACTATAAGACATTTACTTTTCAAGGATAGTTATAGCTAGCCATCACCTGCAGAAATAAATATGAGAAATATTACAAAAATGCTAATGCTGCTGAATTATTTATTAGCATGAAAGTTACAAAAACATGGTTTGTTTCTGTAATAGTGGAAAGCTATTGAATATCACAAAGGCTATGATATTATAGGAAATGTACCTTGGCTACTAACATTTATCTTATGTGCTTATCAGAAAGTATAAAATGCTCAAAGTAAACAATAAACTTAAAGGGGTATTCCCATCTCCAAGATCCTGTCCCGATATGTAGCGGCTGTAATAATACTAATATCAGCAAATACCTTCAATTACAAATATAGTATAGTTCTTCTGATTTACTTTGTCGTTTAACCCAATATGTGCAGGCATTGCAGTAGCTTAGGCATCAATGGTTATGACCACTATCAACTAACTGTCACTATAAGTGGTTGTAACAATGGATACCTAAGCCACTGCAATGTCCTGCACATGGGACAAGCGAATCAGAAGAACTTTTCTACATTTCTCATTTGAGTTATTTGCTAATATTATTATTATACCTAGTACATATTGGGATGGATCTAGCAGATGGGAATACCCCTTTAAGGAGGTTGTCTCATTTTATTAAATAGGTAACATTGCATAGGTAAAACAAGCAACTTTACAAATTCACCCTTTATCAAATATGCTCTCCCTACTGAGGAATGGAGGGATTATTAATGCTGTAGTTTACAGCTCGTTCTCATGGATACCAGCCACCTCTGCAGTCTATGAAAGGTGGCACATTTTCCAGACAAGGAGAGCGCAATGATCTTAAGTCAGTCAGATCTGCCAAGCTTCAATGATACTCCAATTCTGTAGAGATAAAGCTGCCTGTGCTGGCAGCATCTGAGAGGGCACAGATCGAGTGATCGACACAGCCATGGTGCCAGTCAGAGCTGTCAATCATCAGGAGCGCGCTGTCCCCAGTATTCAGAAGGTTGGTGCGGCAGTGGAACGGTACGCTTCGGAAGACAACATGATAAATCCCTTTTAAGATCATAAATTGAGACCTTTATCTGATATTACACAATTCCCCACGAAATCTCATTGGTGCTGTGACTCAGATCTGAAAGACATCTGATCACCAGGTGGGACATGGGCAGGAAGAACAGCACGTGGCCATATTATAAAGTAGCCTTTTAAAACTATACTTATGCTCCCCCTCTTCTATTGCACAAGTGGGAAAAGTGGGTCTCTTATGGTCTTATAGATATTAGGAACTAGTCAATGTGCTGTAGGTGACATAGACAACATCTGGGCTAGTGACAGCATGGACGAAACGGATGTCCTGAAGAAGGAACCTTCATCCTACTCAGGGCCGGACTGGCAATTCTGGCAAATGCCAGAAGGGCCTGTCTGGTTGTGGGCTGCCTTGTTTGCAACATTGTTAGCAAAATTGGTGTTCTCAAGACACCCATACTGTTAAGAGTTGTGACGGAGCACAAAGTTGCTCACTCAGTCACTTAACCCACCAGGCCACTGGCATCATTAGAATCATTTTTCTTGTAGTAAATCTTGCTTTCCTCTATTCAGAGTAATATTAACAATGTTTCCCATCTAGTGTTTGGGGACGAAGACCACATGGGCCTGTGTGATTTCAAATGCCAGGGCTGAATTTCAGCCCCAGTCCGTACCTGATCCTACTATATATGAAAGAGCAGGAGTTGAAGAACTTGGGCTTACGAAAGCAGTTCCAGAAAATGAAGGGTCTCAGTAGTGGTCTCCTCCTCCTCTGCCCCTTGATTACACTGTATGTCCTGCTCTAGGATAATGTATGACAACTACCGCAGGTAAAACTATAACAGATGGCGTGCGCTGACCAAAAAGTACTAACGGTATTGGCAATAACTAAAAGGAAGTACGAGTTACACAGAAAAGTGTCTGAGGCATCGGAGAATGCACGGAATATAACTCTGCGGTGGTTTCTGAACGGGGAAAACTATTCCCTGAATTGTAAACTAGAATACGACATAAATAATCCATTAGGCAAACAATTCCAAAAGCTTGGCAGAGAACCAGCAGGATGGGTCCCTTTAATAGAAGAATATTGTGGGATGACTCCGGGAACAATCTGTTCCTGAAGAGACTAATACTAGTAGAAGGAATGCAGGGGGCCCTCATGGGTTATGGTTTTGAAATAGACGTAGAAAATATCTTGGCAGGCAGAAGCAGATCCCAGCGAAGAAAAATCAGAGAGGTGGGGGTAATGAAGACTGAACAACAAGAACCTAAAAACAAGTGTCTAATGTGTTACAACATATGTAACCTGTCAGTAATGAATGTACTACACTATGAGAGGTGAGTTATTATGTACCATAATCAAGAGCTGAATGTGTCAGTGCCATAACGAAGTGTCAGGCCCACATGAAATGGCATGATACATACGGTAGGTAATGGACATAGCGATCGGGTCACCTACAGAACTGGACAAAATATCATGGTAATGTGGGATTATTCATAAATCTGCGGCCGAACCGTGAGTCAACTCACAATTTAAAGGAATTCTTGTCAGTGTTTATTTAGCAGAGCTGTTATTGGCGGGCCTGCACATCAGTCCGAAAGGGTTTCCATTTTTATGCTGTCACAGGAATGTAGGCTATGATGTACGATGTAAAGCAGAGAGGTCGTATAAGAATGTGGGCACCTATAAATGGCACCCCACCCAAGACTCTCATTGAGTGACAGATCTCTCTCCATGTGTTCATAGGGTTAAACCTGTCACTTAATGTGTGTGGGGGGCAGGGATGGAAGGAGAAGCCACCTAGGACCGATCTCTTGCATTAGTCACCCAACAGGCTGGCCCCTGGTAGCTTCCCCCACCCAAGACTCTCATTGAGTGACAGACCTCTCTCCATGTGTTTATAGGGTTAGATGTGTCACTCAATGGGCGAGGGGGGCAGGGATGGAAGGAGAAGCCACCGAGAACTGATCTCTTGGATTATTCACCCATGAGGCTGGTCCCTGGCCAGTTTAGGAATGTATGTTTTCTCCGATACATCACAGCATTTCAGAGGAACATATAGCTGGCTGAAATCAAAGATCTGGTAGCTCATCAGCGATAACCATGGTTTGGACACCCTGGACCAGCTGTCAGAGTCATTTTAAGTTAATGACAAGAGGTAGTAAAAGTGGTATTTGGATATTGCTCAGGACATAGGTCAGACTGATAGATCAGATCATTCCTCAATGTGTACATCTAACGTATGACCACAACATACATAGAGTATAGTCTTACAATATTTCCAGTCCTATTGGCTAAGGAGTCTGCTAGTAGACTTCAATCTGATGGTCACAAACAATAATTCACACAGGGGTTTGACAGAGAACCTGGCACGGACTCTTTATGTAAGAAGCCAGAGGAAGTAATGAAGGGAAATGGTGGTGGACTATGATCTCCTGGAAACCAGAATTTACTTTTTATGCATTTTAGGATTATTCACTTCTTACAAAATGCCACCAGAGTGTGCTGTTCTACACCACATTCGTGTCTCCGCTGCACAAATGCTATTTGCCTCCTGATTTGTGCTCAGAGCTTTGAGAGAATACACACATTTTCCGCATGTTTGCACTCACTAGACAGTACAGGTCTAGAAATAGCATTTGGAACCCAACAAACAGGTTTCTCTGGAATTGTGGACTAAGGGATTAAAAATACCTATGCAGAATACCCCTCCTTATCCTTTTAGGTAGCTTGAATTGTGTTACAATGCCAAGAATGGGTTAACTAATCCCCCATGCAAGGAGATGACTGCTGTGAGCTTCATAATAAATGATATTTTATTTCTGCACATCTTAGACAGCTGGTTGCTTATCATCCATAATCTGCCAGGTTTTCTGTTCTGTGCTGGCTGTGCATTAATGCTCTGCTACCTTATATGACATGCTGACCTACTTCTGTAGAGATCAGAACGGCTCATCCAACTTAAAGAAAGCCGCAGGGGGCCCAGATCGTACAGTATGTGAGAGGTGAAACGAGGTAACTGGGATTCTGCTGCAAAACAAGCATTGTGGAGCTTCTATTCTCTGAAGACTTACTGCCAGCATAAGAATTTCTATAGGCAAGCCACTAAACCTGTGCGCAGAAACATGTTTTCTCACTTAAAGCTATTTCTAGTAAGAGCCACAATGAGCCAACACGTTGTAAGAAATCTGACAAAAACATTCCTTTTTATGGTACATGAACAGCCTAGACATGAAAAGTTAACTCTCAGCTGATGCATCCAAGTATGAGAAATATGGAGCTAATAACACCCGTATCTCAATGGAAAGACTAATTGTCAAATCAGGGCAAATAGAGGAGTTTCTGTGGCTTGAGAGAAAGGCAGCTAGGTAGCCTGACTTGGGTCCTAAGTCTGTTTGGGGGCCTGCATAAAATTCTGCAGTTTCATTTTTACAGCCAGGCTCTGACTGGACCACAAGGGAACAGAGGAATTCCATGGTGGGCCACTGTATAAAAGTGGGCACTTCACCCCCTATGAGCAGTGCTGGCACAGTACAATTGATTCACTCTGTACAGATCGAAGCAGATCCTCATCACTGTAACAAACTACCAAGTTTATTATCATTATAAAGAATCACAGGTAAATTTATGAATAAGGGTGATGTAATATTATTATTATTTGTTATTATTATAGCTCCATTTATTCCATGGCGCTTTACATGTGAGGAGGTGTATGCATAATAAAAACAAGTACAATAATCTTAAACAATACAAGTCATAACTGGTACAGGAGGAGAGAGGACCCTGCCCGCGAGGGCCCACAATCTACAAGGGATGGGTGAGGATACAGTAGGCGAGGGTAGAGCTGGTCGTGCAGCGGTTTGGTCGATCGGTGGGTACTGCAGGTTGTAGGCTTGTCGGAAGAGGTAGGTCTTCAGGTTCTTTTTGAAGATTTCGATGGCAGGCGAGAGTCTGATATGTTGCGGTAGAGAGTTCCAGAGTAGGGGTGATGCGCGAGAGAAATCTTGTATGCGATTGTGGGAAGAGGAGATAACAGGGAAGTAGAGAAGGAGATCTTGTGAGGATCGGAGGTTGCATGCAGGAAAGTACCGGGAGATGAGGTCACAGATGTATGGAGAAGACAGGTTGTGGATGGCTTTGTATGTCATGGTTAGGGTTTTGTACTGGAGTCTCAGGGTAATGGGGAGCCAGTGAAGGGACTGACAGAGGGGAGAGGCCGGGAATAGCGGGGGGACAGGTGGATTAGTCGGGCAGCAGAGTTTAGAATAGATTGGAGGGGTTGAGAGTGTTCGAGGGGAGGCCACAGAGCAGGAGGTTTCAGTAGTCGAGACAGAAGGTGATGAGGGCATGGACTAGGGTTTTTGCAGATTCTTGGTCTAGGAATGTACGGATCCGTGAAATATTTTTGAGTTGAAGACGGCAGGAAGTGGAAAGGGCTTGGATATGTGGTTTGAAGGAGAGATCAGTGTCAAGGATTTCCCCAGAGACAGCGAGCTTGTGGGACTGGGGAGAATATTTGCATATTTGCATACAGCAGAACAGTGGACCATCAGAGACAATGTTATTATCAAGCCATTGGCACCTCAGTCTGACACTGCTTACAGTTATAACTTGATATCAGAGGTTTGCAATCTTTTTTAGTTCAAATGCCAAATTGTATAATTATACTGTAATGCAGCTCTGTAGCCACAGCTCTGTAGCGAGATACTCGTTTTCAGCACTCCAGCGTGTTATATAAAAGTGTGGGTCCTGCCTGGGTGTGTGGACTTGTGCTGTGGAGGCCTTATGCCCATGCAGGCCTCTTTTAGCCGCTGTTTTGGGATTGCCAGGACCAGATGTTTCACAGTTCATTGAAGGAGACCACCTTTTCAAAATAAAGTCTTTACTGAACGGTAACTTGGTAAGGATTATACACAAGGGATAATAGGTACAAAGTCTTATGATTGTTTTATTTATGGTATAAAGCATTGTCACACAATATCCTTCCCCTGTAGTTTACTCCAGGGCTAGTGAGACACACTGTTTTTCCCTACTTCACTGAAACCCAGCTTTAATTCTACAGTCCTCTACTTACTTGCCCTTCAATTCTGTGTCTTTTTCCTTCCACAACTGGTGCCCTGGAACCCCTGCACTTGGGACCCGACTAGTCCCATGTACTCAGTCCTATTAGGCTTTTACAATCTGCGTAACAAGCTCTGTGGTTTGTGACTCAATGTCCTCTCCAAGGACCCTTCTCTGGAAGGCCAGTCTGTGTCACTTTTGGTCACTTTTTCTTTAGAATGTAACTATCCCTTGCTCTTAGTCTCCTCTCACTCAGGGTCACCCTTTCATGCACCTCTGCTCACTTCACACTCCAGATCCTATCTCCTTACCCAACAGGATGTGGTCACTTTCGCTAACACTAACTCTTCTCACTGTGGGCTATTCCCAAACATTAACTCTATCCTAACTTCTCCTACTGTCAATACCTATGCTACATCACTTACCCTATACATTACAACACCTTACATTATACAGCACAATTCACATGACATGATATCATATAACATTCAAACTTGTTTCTTCAAGGGGCAAACATGGGTGGCATGTCCATATCCTTACAGTACCATAGTAACATAGTAACATAGTTAGTAAGGCCGAAAAAAGACATTTGTCCATCCAGTTCAGCCTATATTCCATCATAATAAATCCCCAGATCTACGTCCTTCTACAGAACCTAATAATTGTATGATACAATATTGTTCTGCTCCAGGAAGACATCCAGGCCTCTCTTGAACCCCTCAACTGAGTTCGCCATCACCACCTCCTCAGGCACAAAAGCCACATAAAATGTAAAGGGCTATTCTGTGCTATATATTGGCAATACTATAGATGTCAACTAAAATATAGGTTTTCATGTCTGGAACTGTAGACCATGAGGGTCCTCTACTCTGCTATTTAGCACTCCAGAAAACAGAAGTCAAAATGACAATACAATAAAAGCAGCTGTCCTCATAGCTATTGAGCATGGAGGAATCAAATATGGCATCATAGGCCGCATGTGGCCCCTGAACGTCAGGTGGTGCACCCTTGCTTTATATTACCTTATACACTACAGCCTATATTACCAATTATGTTATGAGCATGATAGAATGGCCTATCTTTTATGGGTAAAGCTTGTGTCTGGGAATTCTGAGGCCAATTTCACAATATGTTAGTCAGTATTCTTTATTAGTAGTAGTAAGCCAATACTGTGAGTGGATACAAAACAGAACAGATAGAAATATTTCCATTCTATTTTTTCTCTGTTTATTCCTCTATTACAGCAGTTTTTTCTTTCTAGTAATGATGAAAAATACATGAGTGTGAAAGTGGCCTCAAAGGCATAAGGTATTCAATCAGATTGATATCATTATTAAAATCTACTCTGCTGCTCCCTAAAATGTAGCTGGAGACAGGGAAGAATTAAGAATAGCCAGAGCCTCGGGCAGCTTATAGGGCGTGGGCCCTCCAGCATCCGGTATATCACGTGACATATTACATGATTATCTTGAGAGATCATGTGATAGGTCACATAATTAATACCAAGTGCTCTGGTGCACATCTGCACATTTTTTCCCCTTACGTACAGCGCTATACAAAACACAGTGCAATACATAATAGAGGATACTATTTATAACAAGAGGACACTATATATACGGGACGGCGACATATATGAAAAGAGATTGCTATGTAATAAGGGAGCACTATATATAACAAGAGAGCATGCTATAAAATATGGAATGATAACTCAGTGCATATCATTTACCTGTCCATTTATAATGACCACAGACAAGATAACGATCCCCAATTCACATCAGAACTACAAGATCCCAGGTACTTTCAGCTGCGTCACTTCTAATGTGGTGTACCTAATTATATGTACTAAATGTCCAACTGGGGGTCTGTATGTGGGGGAGACAGGGCAGAAGCTTAGAACAAGAATGAACTCCCATCGCCATACAATAAGAGAAAAAAGAATGGATCTACCGGTGGCAATACATTTCTGTCTCCCAAATCATAACATTATGGACATGAAATTACTTGTATTGAAAGGAAACTTCAAATCGCAGAAAGACAGGAGAGTCTGGGAATATAAACTGATGACGACCTTTGACACTCTTAATGCAGGAATGAATGTGTCACATGGATTTATGTCTTTTTACATCAACTAAGGAACTTGCCCCTCAGACCATGAAGGGTCATTAAAACAGAGACCCTAATCACAGGACAATAAAACAATCCTTATCTAAGAATTGGCCCAATATTTATGGACGTAACTGTTTATCACCCATGGTAATTCTGCTTCATGTCACCTGGCTTATCCATGGTTTTTTTTTTTTTTTTTTTCCCTATACTATGTTGTGCATAAATATGTGATTCTTCAGAATTTGTTTTAGTCTTTGCCTGATGAAGAGACCTGTGTAGTCTCGAAAGCTTGCAATTTGTTACCATCTTTTCAGTTAGCCATTAAAAGGTATCAACCACTGAGGACTCTCAATTCTAAATATTTTTCTATCCACTGGCTAACACGGTACCAAGATATATTTCTTTCCTGTATCATTTAATAGACTCTTTAAACAGACAGAACACAGTAAACAACTGGCGATCAATAACGGTTTTCCGATTAGTAGTCGCTTAGTGCCGCCGGTCAGTCCGTTTAATCATACTCCTAAACAGAATAAATATTTACATCCAGTAAGTTACTGCTGATGTCTCGTCTGATTATAGGCTTTTTCTTCTTCATCTTGTCAAACATTCATGTCGATATGCAACATGGTACAGCGCAGTAGCCATGGGCGAGTTACTTGTCTCTTATGTCCTGACATGTTATAAGAAGGTTGGGGTCCTGGCTGGGTGTGTGGACTTGTGCTATTGGGGCGATTTGCCCTTGCAGGCCGCATTTTACCGATAACTTGGTGTTAGGGCTGGCGGAATGCAACGAATAATATTAAGGATGATATAAGGTGTGTTCACAGCCCGGGGTTCACCGTGCAGAGCTGACACCTGCTGCTTAGTAATGACGGACAGTATATGGCGGTATAATGTGAACACACGTGGATTAACTTCACCCGGTATCTAGGAGGCGAACCCTGTTGCGTCACAGGGTCGCAATACCGCAGAGTGAACGCTAGTGTTTTGGTCACAGGACCCTGCCCCAAGGACACAGGGTTAGAGTCCCGCCGCAAATACGGTGCCAGAGAGAAACTAATCTAAAGATTACCGCACTATGTGCGTACAGCGCCGCTCTGGCGGACGCCACTAACCACCCTAAGCTTGGGCTAGGAAAGCGTACTATTTGTGCACAGTGCCGCTGTGACGGACGCTGCTTTCGACACAGTACTGTCGTGCATTGTGCTACATGGAACAATCTGGCACTAGTTAGCTCCAATCACCCACACTCAGACAACAACTCTAGGGAAGGGGATAAATTAGGAGCTTTCATCAGATTGCATTCACACATCCACACATACACGATTTAGATTTATACTAGCACATGGCCAAGCGGCCATGCGAACCTTTTATAGCTGCATCCATCCGGGACCTTCCCAGTGGTCAAATCAGGGCCACTTCAGGACCTGAACATGTCACCCCCGACGTCCAATGAGAGGTTGTCCCATGGGCATGCTCATTTGACAAAAAGCAGGACTTTGTTCCTGGAGTGTCTGCTTGCCACTGATTAATGCTGGTTACAATAGCTGAACCTGGGATGGCAGCAGTAACCAGATGCTCAGCATCAGCTTGCAGGCTCATACTCACTTGCACGAAACTCAGATGAGTCTCGCATGGCAATACCCGGCGCTGCTGCCGACACTCGGATCGGAGCGTGCGGCCGCATAGGAATACATGCAACCACACGCTCCGCTCCTCTGTGCCATGTGCAGTGCCGGGTATTGCCGTGTGAGACTCATCCGAGTTTTGCGCAAGTGAGTATGAGCCCTGAGCAAGACGCTGGGACCGACGTCTCTGCTGAGCAGGCTTCTCTGCGGCTGGGGAAAAATGGCAGACCGCAGAGGACATGGTTTGAGATTCTGCCTGTGCAGCGGCGGGAACTCGACACCTAACACTTGGTTGGCCAGGTGCAGATGTTTGACAGTTCAATAAGGGAGACCACCAGTCAAAAATACATTTTTTACTATACAATAATTTAATGGGGATTATATACAGTAGATAGCGGCTACACAACTTAATAAACATTTCTTTCACAACACAAAGCATTTTCCCCACACAATTCCAATTATTCTTTCCCTGCTCGTCCTTCATTTTCACCATTCCTCTCTACTTCACCACACCCCAGCTTAGTACTACAGTCCAGTTAGCAAAAGTCCTATTCTCAACCCCCAGATCCATGTCATCTTTCCCCTCTAGGGAACTATATTGCCAGAAAGGCCTGAACTTATCTTTTCTGTTCCTGAGGTTCTAGAACTCCCGCCTGGGGCAATGTGCTCGCCTCATGTACTCTGTCCCATCTTGGCCTGTTAGCTCTCGGAGTTATAAACTCTGGGCCATACTGCTAGATGTCCATCCCCTGGACCAGTCTACAATCGATCACTCTGTTTTTTTGGTCACGTCTCTCCTTCTTTCCGCTAGGATCTCGCTATCTTCTGTCACAGTCTCCTCTTATATTAGAGACACCCAGGTCATGTGGCACTGTTACTGTCTAGACCTTTTGTCTATGTTCTACAAACACTGTGCCCTATCTCATGTCCTGACAGGAAACGGTATCTGTCACTTCAGCTTAGCCCCTCCCGCTCTGGGCTAGTCTCAACTGTTAATACGAACTCTACCTACCATCAGACAACACACAATACCAACATTTCTTTACCATGGGCTTAAAACTAACAAGCAGGAAGCTGAAAACTATCTGCCTGTTCTACCCATCACCACCACAGAGCAGCCACCCACCGTACCGCTCGGTGACTTAGCATCTCAACGTCAGCAGAGCAGCTGTTCTTCTTCTGAGCTGCTCTGTCAGTGAAGTGTAACTACTGAGGTCATGCTGATTGACATCAGGGACCCGGCTACCAATTAGCATGATGTCGACAGTCATGCCCTGTCAACTTAGCAGAGCAGAAAATAAGCCATTGCTTTGTCAGTGTGACATCAGTGGAGTCGATGGCAGTAGTGGTCTGTGTGTATTTTGGCAGAGATTGGCGCATGTAATAAGCAACTGCCTGCATGTTATGCTTTAGGCCCAAAGTTTAAAAAATTTGTCCTGGGTAACCCCTTTAAAGATGTAGGGATGCCCTGGGTCAGACACTCTAGCCTGGCCCAAATAGGTCCTAGGCATCAGAGATTATATCAAAGTGGACAGAAAGCCAATTTTGCAGATTTGAATAAGTAACTGGTGTTTTTAAGGGTTAAATTACTTTGGACCTGTGGTCTTACAGCACCAGCCACAGAAGAGGAAGTCCCACATCAAAATTAGCTTGCTTAAGCCTGGCTAAAATGGTTAATGGTCTTAAAAGCTGTCATCAAAGTGGTCAACTTGCAACTTTGTACTGATTTAAATAAGCTACTGCTTTGATTTAAGAGTTAAATGACTTTAAGCCACTGAGCTTACCCTGCCCACACACATATAGCGATGTCCTATATAAAATTCACCTCCTAGCATTAGCCTGACATCAGGATGGGCAGTGACCAGTGCTTCTTGATTTGAACTCCTTGGCTCTGATTCAGGGCCGGCGTCAGCACCCGACGTACCCGGGCAAGTGCCGGGGCCCTGGCGAGACAGGGGGGCCCATTCAAGGCCGGCGTTAAGGGCAGACAGCTGCCAGTGCCTAGGACCACTGCTCCCCAAGGAGCCCTCAGCTAGCGGCACATCACGGAGCTGACTCGGCAGGGGAGGGGGAGCAGCCAGGGGCTGTCTAATTATACTCACCTACTCCTGGCGGCTGGCACGGTCCCTGCAGGTCCCTGGCTCCCCAGCTTCTTCCTGTACTGAGCGGTCACATGGTACCGCTTATTACAGTAATGAATATGCGGCTCCACCTCCCATAAGGGTGGAGCCGCATATTCATTACTGTAATGAGCGGTAACGGTGACCGCTCAAGACAGGAAGAAGCTGCCGGCGCCAGGAAGCAGGGACTGCACCACGCCGGGAGCAGGTGAGTATAATGGATAGGGGAGCGCAGCGCTGCGCGATATTCACCTGCTCCTCGTTCCAGCCGCCGCTCCGTCTTCCACGTCCTCTGCAGTGACGCTGAGGTCAGAGGGCGCGGTGACATGGTTAGTGCACACCCTCTGCCTGCGCGTCAGTGCAGAAGACGCTGAAGAAGATGGAGCGGCGGCTGGAACGAGGACAGGTGAATATTGAAAGTGCCGGGGGCCTGAGCGACGGAGAGGTGAGTATGTGATTTATTTTTTTTATCACAGCAAATGGGGCAAGTATCTGTATGGAGCATATTATGGGGCAATAACGTTTGTGCAACACTATATGGGGCAATTGTCTGTATGGGGCCATAATGTTTGTACAGCACTATATGGGGCAAGTGTCTGTATGGGGCCAAAACGTTTGTGCAGCACTATATGGGGCAAGTGTCTGTATGGAGCATCTATGGGGCCATAACGTTTGTGCAGCACTACATGGGGCAAGTGTCTCTATATACTACATGGCTGTTCTATATACTACTTGGGCTGTGTTATATACTACGTGGGCTGTTATATGCTACGTGGGCTGTGCTATATACTGTACTAGATGGCTGTTCTATAAACTATGTGGGCCGTGTTATATACTATGTGGCTGTGCTATATACTATATGGGGTGTGCTATATACTACGTGGCTGTGTTATATGCTACGTGGGCTGTTATATACTACATGGCTGTGTTATATGATACGTGGCTGTCCTATATACTACGTGGGCTGTGTTATATACTACATGGCTGTGTTTATATGCGATCATGAATCGTGGTATGTGCTAAAGGGGGGGCCCACTGAGAGTCTTTCACCCGGGGCACTCAAAAACCTGGAGCCGGCCCTGCTCTGATTTATGAAAGTGACAACTCCAGGCTGAGAAGAAAATGTGAGTCTTTTGGTCTTTTTCAATCCAGGTGGAATGGGGGCATAGCCCCATAGCTTTGCTAATTCAGGAGGAGATGTGGCTTACTTTACGCCAGAAATCTTATTCCAGAGTTCCAGAGACTAAATTCTTTATTGCTTGGGGTCCCACCATTGGTTGCTTGGAGTCCCGCTACAGTCTAAAGATTTGAACTGTTTGTGAACCTGTTAACATTAATGTCCAATTGTCCATCCATTATTCCAGTCACGTCTGACAGCAGGAATGTGGCTGTATGAAGCGCTGTTCTTATTCTGAAGATTTCATATATCACATCGGGACCCTAACGGGCCCCTGACAAGTCCCTTGCATTCCATCCCAAAACTGTGTAATGGTGGTGTGAGATCAGTGGCCCAAAATCAATTAACCCTCTAAAAACAACAGTTACTTATTCAAATCTGTGAAAAATTGACTATTTTACCACTTTGACACCAGCTCTGAAGCCAAGAACCCACTTATCCCAGGCTAGAGTGATCTGTGTTTAATGTGGGGCATGCATAACTGTGTGTCTCTTAATGTAAGACCAGTGGCCCAAAGTCATTTAAAATTTTAAAAACACCATATGCTTATTCAAATTTATGAAAATGAGATAGTTGCACACTTTGATGCCAGGTCTGATTCCCACAACTTGTGTGGGCTAAGCTGAATTTTATTAGAGACATTCCTATCTGTGTCATTTAACCCATTCAATAGCACCCTTCTGTGCCAGTTTGATGCCCATCCTTGTGCCACATTTATAATTTTTGTAGCTGTTTTTAATTGTCTTCACATCAGGGCACAGCACTCCATTTATTATTGTGATTTTTTTTTCTTTTTGTTATTAAACATGCAAAAATAAAGACAATTTTGAAAATATGAAACATCTAAATAAGAAACCAACTTCATAACTGTATAAGAAACTGGAGGAATAAGAAAGTAACTTCAGCATAGTCATTTCACTCACTTTATTGAAAAAAGTTTTTAATAGGCACCTACCTCTCCATACAAGCTCCTGCGGGTCCACTTCTTCTTGTGGTTGGCACAAGTACATGCTGGGAGAGATCTGAGTCCACATCACAGAGAAGGTGACGGGAGTTCCTCTGGAGCTGAGCTGCCATTCTCTATTGCGGGGGGATAAGCACCACCAATGGTGGAACACAAAATATTCTAATTAAGGCAATCTGGCCGTGGGCCTTGCTCATGGAATTGCAGCTGATGTTTTATGTGAGGTAAAACATTTCCCTTTCTGTCTGTCTAAAAGTATGTTTTACTTCACAGAAAGAATCAGTTGCGATCTCATGCTGTACAGTCTGTGCTCTCCTTAAAGCAAACCGGTCATCAGATTTGGCTGATATAAGAAACGTCCACTGCCTTTCAGGACTTATCTACAGTAATCTATAATGCTGTAGCTAAGCCCCTGATCCAACCTGAAAGAAAAGAAAAATACGTTTTATTATACTGCTTGCTTCACAGGCTCCCCAGCATTGCGCTCCTGCCTTGTTGAGGGCAGAGCAAAGTACTGCAGTACGCTGGCACTGGGTCTCTCTGACCGTTCCCAGCCCTGCGCACTGCAGTACCGAGTGAGTATAAAAAAATGTATTTTTCTTATCTTTCAGGTCGGATCGGGGGCCTATCTACAGCATTATATAATGCAGTTGATAAGCCCTTAAAAGCGGTGGCCATATCTTATATCGGTCAAACCTGGTGACAGATTCGCTATAAATTCCTCCCCTGGCCAAGAGTTGTGGTTTATCTGGCCATGTTCCTGCAATGTCAGATACAACCTTTACACAGTAAGATTATCCGAGGACAGGAACACGGTCAGACACAACCATTATCACAGGACAGGAACATTTTTTTTAACACATTCAATTGTGAAACTTATTTTTTATTCTAAGATCTATTGATTAAAATGAATCTTGTTCATGGGACAACCCCTTCAACTTTAGGGTACATTCCCACATTCTTATGCTGCATGTGCCCAAACCTACACCCACATTGAGTGGGTTGTGTTATTAAATAGAGAAAACCCAGTAGGTTCAGCTGCATGTGGCGTCACAATGTTGGACCGTACCTTTAGGGTATGTTTCCACGTTCAGGAAACGCTGCGTGTTTGACGCTGCATAGAGACGCAGCGTCAAACACACAGCATCCAGATGTTACAGCATAATGGAGGAGATTTTATGAAATCCCGTCTCCACTATGCGTGTGAACATGCACCCGGCGGCCCTGCGTTTCCGGACATGCGGCGCATCTTTTTAGATCGTAGCATGTCCGTTTACCTTGCAGCAACGCTGTGCCACCGCAAGGTATAACACAGGGCCCTATGTGTGGGGTGCGATGATTCCGGATGTGTGCAATGAACACATCCGGCATCATCACGTCCCCTGAAGGGGGCAGAGCTTTGGGCGGAGCGAGTTTGCCGCTCCGTCCAAACCGCCGGCCATCCTGAACGTGGACACTAGAGTTGAGCGACCTTGACCTTTTCAGAGTCGAGCCGGGTTTCGCGAAACCCGACTATCTCAAAAGTCGGGTCGAGTGAAATCGGCCGATTATGACGTAAAGTCGGGATCGACCGAAACACGAAACCCAATGCAAGTCAATGGGGCAGCATAGTCGGCAGTGAGTGGGGGCCAGGAAAACACCTAGAGTGCCCATTTTAATGTCAAAACCATCCATTCTTCTTAATGAAGCTTGTCAAGCGTAATTTACCTTATAATAATTGGAAGGCATTTGAAATTGGGGGTCATTTGGCTAAAGTTGTGGTGGGTAGGGCTGGTTCAAGTAATTAGTGGGCCCAGGAAATCTGGACCACGTCACGGCAGTGGAGCAGGGAGAGGTAAGTATTTCAACTTTGCAAGTGCTGTGAACCTGAGCAAGCAGGGGGGGCCCACTCGTTGGCATTGGCACTGGCACAGGGCCCCTCAAAGTACAGCGGTGTGTTTGCACGGCGGGGGCGCCTCCCACCGGCAGCAACACTTTTGCGTACTATGAGAGGCCCTGTGCCAGTGACGTCGCCAACTAGTATTCCTCCCCCTCACCTGATGAAGGAACCTGCACTTTCATCTGCACCTTCCTCTTTGTCCCCGTGTAAGGTGGTATGGTATGCGGGAAGAGCAACCTGACTTTCAGCAGGGTCACAATGTTGTTGTGTAGCGTGCACGGGGAATGTTGCGTTATGGGTCAATGTACCAGCAGACTCATCTATCACTGGCTGGGCAATGGGCAGGATGAGGAGGAAACACAGATATAGGCCCAAAGAATAAAGTTGGCTAAATGCAGTTCAAAATTGGTAACACAGGAATAACCAGGGGGCATTGCAGTGGAGGACAACTGGAATGAGAGGCTGACACAGAGAGTAGGCCCAAATCAGTAAGTAGTCGAAATGCAGTTCAAAATTGGCAACCGTAGTAAACAGGCGGCACAGCTTTGTTCAGTGGAGGAGAACAGCAAGGAGTGGCAGACACCGATAGTAGGCCCCAACCCAACTAGTAGGCAAAATGCAGTCTAACATTAACAACTACTTAACGAGCGCCTGAAAACGGAATTTCAGGACAGGAAACCAGGAGAACAGCAAGGAGTGGCAGACACCGATAGTAGGCCCCAAACCAACTAGTACGCCAAATGCAGTTGTTCCGTTTAACCACAATTTAATGAGAGCCTGAAGATAGAAGTTCAGGAAAGGCAACCTGGAGAACACCTTGGAGTGGAACACACCATCTCTCTACACCCCATACCCAATTTGTAGGCCTAATGCAGTGTAGTTTCCAAGAACTACTAAACGAGAGCCGGAAGATCGAAGCTCAGGAAAGGCAACCTGGAGAACACCTTGGAGTGGAACACACCATCTCTCTACACCCCATACCCAATTTGTAGGCCTAATGCAGTGTAGTTTCCAACAACTACTAAACGAGAGCATGAAGATCGAAGCATTGGCGAGGAAACCTGGGGAACACCTTGGAGTGGAACACACCATCTCTCTACACCCCATACCCAATTTGTAGGCCTAATGCAGTGTAGTTTCCAAGAACTACTAAACGAGAGCCGGAAGATCGAAGCTCAGGAAAGGCAACCTGGAAAACACCTTGGAGTGGAACACACCATCTCTCTACACCCCATACCCAATTTGTAGGCCTAATGCAGCGTAGTTTCCAACAACTACTAAACGAGAGCATGATGATCGAAGCATTGGCGAGGAAACCTGGGGAACACCTTGGAGTGGAACACACCATCTCTCTACAGTGGAACACACCATCTCTCTACACCCAATACCCAATTTGTAGGCCTAATGCAGCGTAGTTTCCAACAACTACTAAACGAGAGCCGGAAGATCGAAGCTCAGGAAAGGCAACCTGGGGAACACCTTGGAGTGGAACACACCATCTCTCTACACCCCATACCCAAATTGTAGGCCCAATGCAGCGTAGTTTCCAACAACTACTAAACGAGAGCCGGAAGATCGAAGCTCAGGAAAGGCAACCTGGGGAACACCTTGGAGTGTAACAAACCCTCTCTCTACACCACGGAAGGGCTGATTCTTAGGAAGGAAGGCTGTCGGAAAGAAGCAGGGCGCGTCCGAGGGTGATTATATTCTTATTAGGTATATACTCACCCTCGGACGCGCCCTGCTTCTTTATTTGTAATGAATGTTTATTTGCAATGTGGTTTTGACTTACTCTATTTTTTTGGTAAATAATGATTTTATTATTTTCATTGTTTTGCATCTTCTTGGCAATAATATAAAGAAGACGCGACAGGACAACACTCGGTGGATGCCATATCTGTGTTTAAAATTGAAAAAACCTTTCAGTTAACTACTTGCAGGAGAAAGTTATTGTAGCTGGTGGCCATTTTTAGTACTGTACCAGATTTTTGTTGTATGTGTTTGTTTTTAATGTTAAAATGTCTGCATTTGATATCTCTCCAGTATTTTCTTTTTTATAAGCAAAATACTTATTTTTATATTTTCTGATGTTGGTTCCAGGGGTACACGGGCAGCAGTGGTGTGGTCAGTGGAGGCCTATTGGAAGGAGTGACCGCAGACAGGCATCGAAGGCCTAAAATAATAACACATGGCTGTAGGCAATTTTAAATTGGTTCCAGGGGTACACGGGCAGCAGTGGTGTGGTCAGTGGAGGCCTAGTGGAAGGAGTGACCGCAGACAGGCATCGAAGGCCTAAAATAATAACACATGGCTGTAGGCAATTCTAAATTGGTTACAGGGGTACACGGGCAGCAGTGCCCTGGTCAGTGTAGTAGTAGTTGAAAGAATGGACAGCAGACAGGCATCGAAGGCCTAAAATAAAAAAATTGGGCTGGCTGTAGGCAATTTTAAATTGGTTCCAGGGGTACACGGGCAGCAGTGGTGTGGTCAGTGGAGGCCTAGTGGAAGGAGTCACCGCAGACAGGCATCGAAGGCCTAAAATAATAACACATGGCTGTAGGCAATTTTAAATTGGTTCCAGGGGTACACGGGCAGCAGTGCCCTGGTCAGTGTAGTAGTAGTTGAAAGAATGGACCGCAGACAGGCATCGAAGGCCTAAAATAAAAAAATTGGGCCGGCTGTAGGCAATTTTAAATTGGTTCCAGGGGTACACGGGCAGCAGTGGTGTGGTCAGTGGAGGCCTAGTGGAAGGAGTGACCGCAGACAGGCATCGAAGGCCTAAAATAATAACACATGGCTGTAGGCAATTTTAAATTGGTTCCAGGGGTACATGGGCAGCAGTGGTGTGGTCAGTGGAGGCCTAGTGGAAGGAGTCACCACAGACAGGCATCGAAGGCCTAAAATAATAACACATGGCTGTAGGCTATTTTAAATTGGTTCCAGGGGTACACGGGCAGCAGTGCCCTGGTCAGTGTAGTAGTAGTTGAAAGAATGGACCGCAGACAGGCATCGAAGGCCTAAAATAAAAAAATTGGGCTGGCTGTAGGCAATTTTAAATTGGTTCCAGGGGTACACGGGCAGCAGTGGTGTGGTCAGTGGAGGCCTAGTGGAAGGAGTCACCGCAGACAGGCATCGAAGGCCTAAAATAATAACACATGGCTGTAGGCAATTTTAAATTGGTTCCAGGGGTACACGGGCAGCAGTGCCCTGGTCAGTGTAGTAGTAGTTGAAAGAATGGACCGCAGACAGGCATCGAAGGCCTAAAATAAAAAAATTGGGCTGGCTGTAGGCAATTTTAAATTGGTTCCAGGGGTACACGGGCAGCAGTGGTGTGGTCAGTGGAGGCCTAGTGGAAGGAGTGACCGCAGACAGGCATCGAAGGCCTAAAATAATAACACATGACTGTAGGCAATTTTAAATTGGTTCCAGGGGTACACGGGCAGCAGTGGTGTGGTCAGTGGAGGCCTAGTGGAAGGAGTGACCACAGACAGGCATCGAAGGCCTAAAATAATAACACATGGCTGTAGGCAATTTTAAATTGGTTCCAGGGGTACACGGGCAGCAGTGCCCTGGTCAGTGTAGTAGTAGTTGAAAGAATGGACCGCAGACAGGCATCGAAGGCCTAAAATAAAAAAATTGGGCTGGCTGTAGGCAATTTTAAATTGGTTCCAGGGGTACACGGGCAGCAGTGGTGTGGTCAGTGGAGGCCTAGTGGAAGGAGTGACCGCAGACAGGCATCGAAGGCCTAAAATAATAACACATGGCTGTAGGCAATTTTAAATTGGTTCCAGGGGTACACGGGCAGCAGTGCCCTGGTCAGTGTAGTAGTAGTTGAAAGAATGGACCGCAGACAGGCATGGAAGGCCTAAAATAAAAAAATTGGGCTGGCTGTAGGCAATTTTAAATTGGTTCCAGGGGTACACGGGCAGCAGTGGTGTGGTCAGTGGAGGCCTAGTGGAAGGAGTGACCGCAGACAGGCATCGAAGGCCTAAAATAATAACACATGGCTGTAGGCAATTTTAAATTGGTTCCAGGGGTACACGGGCAGCAGTGCCCTGGTCAGTGTAGTAGTAGTTGAAAGAATGGACCGCAGACAGGCATCGAAGGCCTAAAATAAAAAAATTGGGCTGGCTGTAGGCAATTTTAAATTGGTTCCAGGGGTACACGGGCAGCAGTGGTGTGGTCAGTGGAGGCCTAGTGGAAGGAGTGACCGCAGACAGGCATCGAAGGCCTAAAATAATAACACATGGCTGTAGGCAATTTTAAATTGGTTCCAGGGGTACACGGGCAGCAGTGGTGTGGTCAGTGGAGGCCTAGTGGAAGGAGTGACCGCAGACAGGCATCGAAGGCCTAAAATAATAACACATGGCTGTAGGCAATTTTAAATTGGTTCCAGGGGTACACGGGCAGCAGTGCCCTGGTCAGTGTAGTAGTAGTTGAAAGAATGGACCGCAGACAGGCATCAAAGGCCTAAAATAAAAAAATTGGGCTGGCTGTAGGCAATTTTAAATTGGTTCCAGGGGTACACGGGCAGCAGTGGTGTGGTCAGTGGAGGCCTAGTGGAAGGAGTCACCGCAGACAGGCATCGAAGGCCTAAAATAATAACACATGGCTGTAGGCAATTTTAAATTGGTTCCAGGGGTACACGGGCAGCAGTGCCCTGGTCAGTGTAGTAGTAGTTGAAAGAATGGACCGCAGACAGGCATCGAAGGCCTAAAATAAAAAAATTGGGCCGGCTGTAGGCAATTTTAAATTGGTTCCAGGGGTACACGGGCAGCAGTGGTGTGGTCAGTGGAGGCCTAGTGGAAGGAGTGACCGCAGACAGGCATCGAAGGCCTAAAATAATAACACATGGCTGTAGGCAATTTTAAATTGGTTCCAGGGGTGCATGGGCAGCAGTGGTGTGGTCAGTGGAGGCCTAGTGGAAGGAGTCACCACAGACAGGCATCGAAGGCCTAAAATAATAACACATGGCTGTAGGCAATTTTAAATTGGTTCCAGGGGTACACGGGCAGCAGTGCCCTGGTCAGTGTAGTAGTAGTTGAAAGAATGGACCGCAGACAGGCATCGAAGGCCTAAAATAAAAAAATTGGGCTGGCTGTAGGCAATTTTAAATTGGTTCCAGGGGTACACGGGCAGCAGTGGTGTGGTCAGTGGAGGCCTAGTGGAAGGAGTCACCGCAGACAGGCATCGAAGGCCTAAAATAATAACACATGGCTGTAGGCAATTTTAAATTGGTTCCAGGGGTACACGGGCAGCAGTGCCCTGGTCAGTGTAGTAGTAGTTGAAAGAATGGACCGCAGACAGGCATCGAAGGCCTAAAATAAAAAAATTGGGCTGGCTGTAGGCAATTTTAAATTGGTTCCAGGGGTACACGGGCAGCAGTGGTGTGGTCAGTGGAGGCCTAGTGGAAGGAGTGACCGCAGACAGGCATCGAAGGCCTAAAATAATAACACATGACTGTAGGCAATTTTAAATTGGTTCCAGGGGTACACGGGCAGCAGTGGTGTGGTCAGTGGAGGCCTAGTGGAAGGAGTGACCACAGACAGGCATCGAAGGCCTAAAATAATAACACATGGCTGTAGGCAAGTTTAAATTGGTTCCAGGGGTACACGGGCAGCAGTGCCCTGGTCAGTGTAGTAGTAGTTGAAAGAATGGACCGCAGACAGGCATCGAAGGCCTAAAATAAAAAAATTGGGCTGGCTGTAGGCAATTTTAAATTGGTTCCAGGGGTACACGGGCAGCAGTGGTGTGGTCAGTGGAGGCCTAGTGGAAGGAGTGACCGCAGACAGGCATCGAAGGCCTAAAATAATAACACATGGCTGTAGGCAATTTTAAATTGGTTCCAGGGGTACACGGGCAGCAGTGCCCTGGTCAGTGTAGTAGTAGTTGAAAGAATGGACCGGACCGCAGACAGGCATGGAAGGCCTAAAATAAAAAAATTGGGCTGGCTGTAGGCAATTTTAAATTGGTTCCAGGGGTACACGGGCAGCAGTGGTGTGGTCAGTGGAGGCCTAGTGGAAGGAGTGACCGCAGACAGGCATCGAAGGCCTAAAATAATAACACATGGCTGTAGGCAATTTTAAATTGGTTCCAGGGGTACACGGGCAGCAGTGCCCTGGTCAGTGTAGTAGTATTTGAAAGAATGGACCGCAGACAGGCATCGAAGGCCTAAAATAAAAAAATTGGGCTGGCTGTAGGCAATTTTAAATTGGTTCCAGGGGTACACGGGCAGCAGTGGTGTGGTCAGTGGAGGCCTAGTGGAAGGAGTGACCGCAGACAGGCATCGAAGGCCTAAAATAATAACACATGGCTGTAGGCAATTTTAAATTGGTTCCAGGGGTACACGGGCAGCAGTGGTGTGGTCAGTGGAGGCCTAGTGGAAGGAGTGACCGCAGACAGGCATCGAAGGCCTAAAATAATAACACATGGCTGTAGGCAATTTTAAATTGGTTCCAGGGGTACACGGGCAGCAGTGCCCTGGTCAGTGTAGTAGTAGTTGAAAGAATGGACCGCAGACAGGCATCGAAGGCCTAAAATAAAAAAATTGGGCTGGCTGTAGGCAATTTTAAATTGGTTCCAGGGGTACACGGGCAGCAGTGGTGTGGTCAGTGGAGGCCTAGTGGAAGGAGTGACCGCAGACAGGCATCGAAGGCCTAAAATAATAACACAAGGCTGTAGGCAATTTTAAATTGGTTCCAGGGGTACACGGGCAGCAGTGGTGTGGTCAGTGGAGGCCTAGTGGAAGGAGTGACCGCAGACAGGCATCGAAGGCCTAAAATAATAACACATGGCTGTAGGCAATTTTAAATTGGTTCCAGGGGTACACGGGCAGCAGTGGTGTGGTCAGTGGAGGCCTAGTGGAAGGAGTGACCGCAGACAGGCATCGAAGGCCTAAAATAATAACACATGGCTGTAGGCAATTCTAAATTGGTTACAGGGGTACACGGGCAGCAGTGGTGTGGTCAGTGGAGGCCTAGTGGAAGGAGTGACCGCAGACAGGCATCGAAGGCCTAAAATAATAACACATGGCTGTAGGCAATTTTAAATTGGTTCCAGGGGTACACGGGCAGCAGTGGTGTGGTCAGTGGAGGCCTAGTGGAAGGAGTGACCACAGACAGGCATCGAAGGCCTAACATAACAAAAATGTCAATACAATGGTATTGTCAGTGGCAGGCATTGAAGGATGTCAGCGCATAGACTAAACATTGGTGGAGCTGTGAGATAATTTTGCAAGTGGTAGAGCACTGTTTGAGCTGGGGTGGGGGGAAACTGTCTTGTGGCCGGCGGTACAGGCCCAGGGCCCCTCATATTACAACGGTGTGTCTGACGTTGGGTGCGCACCACCACCGCCAGAGACACTTTATTGTACTAGGAGGGACCCAGTGGCAGTGCCGTCGACCAAAAGCGGGCTCACCCACCTCTTCAGACAAACTGCACTCTCACGGGTGCTGTCGCCAAGTGTCGATACCACGGCCCCGTGTGGGGAGTTTGGCCATTTAGTGAGGTGTAAACATGTCGTATGCTGGACAATCAGGTGCAGAAAATTACGAGATTGGAAAAGGCATTCAGAATAGTCCACAGGCAAGACCTTTTCATAGGAAAGCTAGGTGTCAGCCGGGCAAGGTGGGGCAAAAGATTTCGAAATCCAGTTGTGGTTCATTTTAATGAAGGTTAGATCATCTACATTTTGGGTAGCCAGACGAGTCCTTTTTTCTGTTAGTATTGAACCTGCAGCACTGAATACTCTTTCTGATAGGACACTAGCTGCCGGGCAAGCAAGCTCCTGCAATGCATATTCTGCCAATTCTGGCCAGGTGTCTAATTTTGATGCCCAGTAATCAAATGGGAATGACGGTTGAGGGAGAACATCGATAAGGGATGAAAAATAGTTTGTAACCATACTGGACAAATGTTGTCTCCTGTCACTTTGAATTGATGCTGCAGTACCTGTCCTGTCTGCGGTCATGGCAAAATCACTCCACAACCTGGTCAGAAAACCCCTCTGGCCAACGCCACTTCTGATTTCTGCCCCTCTAACTCCTCTGGTCTGCTGGCCCCTGCAGCTCGTGTGAGAACGATCACGGGCGCTGTGTGCAGGGAATGCCAGAAGCAAACGGTCAACAAGAGTTGATTGTTTGGTTGCTAATATTAGTTCCAAGTTCTCATGTGGCATTATATTTTGCAATTTGCCTTTATAGCGAGGATCAAGGAGGCAGGCCAACCAGTAATCGTCATCATTCATCATTTTAGTTATGCGTGTGTCCCTTTTGAGGATACGTAAGGCATAATCCGCCATGTGGGCCAAAGTTCCAGTTCTCAAATCTGCGGTTGTGCTTGGTTGAGGGGCAGTTTCAGGCAAATCAACGTCACTTGTGTCCCTCAAAAAACCAGAACCCGGCCTTGCCGCGCCACCAATTTCCAGTGGCCCCGGAAAAGCTTCCTCATTAAAAATATAATCATCCCCATCATCCTCCTCGTCCTCCTCCTCCTCTTCACCCGCTACCTCGTCCTGTACACTGCCCTGGCCAGACAATGGCTGACTGTCATCAAGGCTTTCCTCTTCCTCAGCTGCAGACGCCTGATCCTTTATGTGCGTCAAACTTTGCATCAGCAGACGCATTAGGGGGATGCTCATGCTTATTATGGCGTTGTCTGCACTAACCAGCCGTGTGCATTCCTCAAAACACTGAAGGACTTGACACATGTCTTGAATCTTCGACCACTGCACACCTGACAACTCCATGTCTGCCATCCTACTGCCTGCCCGTGTATGTGTATCCTCCCACAAAAACATAACAGCCCGCCTCTGTTCACACAGTCTCTGAAGCATGTGCAGTGTTGAGTTCCACCTTGTTGCAACGTCTATGATTAGGCGATGCTGGGGAAGGTTCAAAGAACGCTGATAGGTCTGCATACGGCTGGAGTGTACGGGCGAACGGCGGATATGTGAGCAAAGTCCACGCACTTTGAGGAGCAGGTCGGATAACCCCGGATAACTTTTCAGGAAGCACTGCACCACCAGGTTTAAGGTGTGAGCCAGGCAAGGAATGTGTTTCAGTTGGGAAAGGGAGATGGCAGCCATGAAATTCCTTCCGTTATCACTCACTACCTTGCCTGCCTCAAGATCTACAGTGCCCAGCCACGACTGCGTTTCTTTCTGCAAGAACTCGGACAGAACTTCCGCGGTGTGTCTGTTGTCGCCCAAACACTTCATAGCCAATACAGTCTGCTGACGTTTGCCAGTAGCTGCCCCATAATGGGAGACCTGGTGTGCAACAGTGGCAGCTGCGGATGGAGTGGTTGTGCGACTGCGGTCTGTGGACGAGCTCTCGCTTCTGCAGGAGGACGAAGAGGAGGAGGAGGGGGTGCGAACGGCTACAGCCAATTGTTTCCTAGACCGTGGGCTAGGCAGAACTGTCCCAAACTTGCTGTCCCCTGTGGACCCTGCATCCACCACATTTACCCAGTGTGCCGTGATGGACACGTAACGTCCCTGGCCATGCCTACTGGTCCATGCATCTGTTGTCAGGTGCACCTTTGTGCTCACAGATTGCCTGAGTGCATGGACGATGCGCTCTTTAACATGCTGGTGGAGGGCTGGGATGGCTTTTCTGGAAAAAAAGTGTTGACTGGGTAGCTCGTAGCGTGGTGCAGCGTAGTCCATCAGTGCTTTGAAAGCTTCGCTTTCAACTAACCGGTAGGGCATCATCTCTAACGAGATTAGTCTAGCTATGTGTGCGTTCAAACCCTGTGTACACGGATGCGAGGCTAAGTACTTCCTTTTTCTAACCATAGTCTCATGTAGGGTGAGCTGGACTGGAGAGCTGGAGATCGTGGAACTAGCGGGGGTGCCGGTGGACATGGCAGACTGAGAGACGGTGGGAGATGGTATTGTTGCCACCGGTGCCCTAGATGCAGTGTTTCCTACTACGAAACTGGTGATTCCCTGACCCTGACGGCTTTGGCCTGGCAAAGAAACCTGCACAGATACTGCAGGTGGTGCGGAAAATGGTGGCCCTACACTGCCGGAAGGGATGTTGCGTTGCTGACTAGCTTCATTGGCCGAGGGTGCTACAACCTTAAGGGACGTTTGGTAGTTAGTCCAGGCTTGCAAATGCATGGTGGTTAAATGTCTATGCATGCAACTTGTATTGAGACTTTTCAGATTCTGTCCTCTGCTTAAGGTAGTTGAACATTTTTGACAGATGACTTTGCGCTGATCAATTGGATGTTGTTTAAAAAAATGCCAGACTGCACTCTTTCTAGCATCGGATACCTTTTCAGGCATTGCAGACTGAGCTTTAACCGGATGGCCACGCTGTCCTCCAACAGGTTTTAGCTTTGCCACGCGTTTTGGGCAAGATACGGGCCCGGCAGATGGAACCTGTTGCGATGTTGATGCCTGCTGCGGCCCCTCCTCCTCCGCTTCAGAACTGCTGCCGCCTGCACCCTGTTCCCCCAATGGCTGCCAATCGGGGTCAAGAACTGGGTCATCTATTACCTCTTCTTGTAGCTCGTGTGCAACTTCGTCTGTGTCACCGTGTCGGTCGGTGGTATAGCGTTCGTGATGGGGCAACATAGTCTCATCAGGGTCTGATTCTTGATCAGCACCCTGCGAGGGCAATGTTGTGGTCTGAGTCAAAGGACCAGCATAGTAGTCTGGCTGTGGCTGTGCATCAGTGCACTCCATGTCAGATTCAACTTGTAATGGGCATGGACTGTTAACTGCTTCACTTTCTAAGCCAGGGACGGTATGTGTAAAGAGCTCCATGGAGTAACCCGTTGTGTCGCCTGCTGAATTCTTCTCTGTTGTTGTTTTTGCTGACGAGGACAAGGAAGCGACTTGTCCCTGACCGTGAACATCCACTAACGACGCGCTGCTTTGACATTTACCAGTTTCACGAGAGGAGGCAAAAGAGCTAGAGGCTGAGTCAGCAAGATAAGCCAAAACTTGCTCTTGCTGCTCCGGCTTTAAAAGCGGTTTTCCTACTCCCAGAAAAGGGAGCGTTCGAGGCCTTGTGTAGCCAGACGACGAACCTGGCTCCACAGCTCCAGACTTAGGTGCAATATTTTTTTTCCCACGACCAGCTGATGCTCCACCACTACCACTACCCTCATTACTAGCTGACAATGAACGCCCCCGGCCACGACCTCTTCCACCATACTTCCTCATTGTTTTAAAAACATAAACAAACTAACGGTATTTGTTGCTGTCACACAAATTACACGGTGAGCTATAACTTCAGTATGATTTAGCTACCCCTTTACAGGTGAGTGAGACCACAACGAAAATCAGGCACAATGTTACACACTCTGTTGTTGGTGGCAACAAATGAGAGAGATGCCACACACGCAGGACTGTCACTGAAGCACAAATGTAAATATTAATCTCCCACTGATTTGATTTTTTTTTTTTTTTTCAGGGAGACTTTAGGAAAAAAAAAATAGAATAAAATGATTTTTTCAGGAAGAATTTAGAAACCAAATAAAATAAAATGATTTTTTCAGGGAGAATTTAGAAAACAAATAAAACAAAAAAAGGCTTTCTATGGCCCACTGAGTGAGAGATGACGCACACAGGAGTCAGGAGTGGCACACAAGCCCAGAGGCCAATATTTATCTCCCACTGATTGATGTAGTGATTTTTTCAGGTAGATTTTGGAACCCAAATCAAGCTAAAAAAATAATAGGCTTTCTATGGCCCACAATTGGAGAGAGAGAGAGAGATGGCACACCCAGGAGTCAAGACTGGCACACAAGCAGAAAGGGCAATATTAATCTCCCACTGATTTGTTTTTGTTTTTTGTTTTTTTCAGGGAGACTTTAGGAAAAAAAAATAATAGAATAAAATGATTTTTTCAGGAAGAATTTAGAAACCAAAGAAAATAAAATGATTTTTTCAGGGAGAATTTAGAAAACAAATAAAACAAAAAAAGGCTTTCTATGGCCCACTGAGTGAGAGATGACGCACACAGGAGTCAGGAGTGGCACACAAGCCCAGAGGCCAATATTTATCTCCCACTGATTGATGTAGTGATTTTTTCAGGTAGATTTTGGAACCCAAATCAAGCTAAAAAAAATAATAGGCTTTCTATGGCCCACAATTGGAGAGAGAGAGAGAGATGGCACACCCAGGAGTCAAGACTGGCACACAAGCAGAAAGGGCAATATTAATCTCCCACTGATTTGTTTTTTGTTTTTTGTTTTTTCAGGGAGACTTTAGGAAAAAAAAAAATAGAATAAAATGATTTTTTCAGGAAGAATTTAGAAACCAAAGAAAATAAAATGATTTTTTCAGGGAGAATTTAGAAAACAAATAAAACAAAAAAAGGCTTTCTATGGCCCACTGAGTGAGAGATGACGCACACAGGAGTCAGGAGTGGCACACAAGCCCAGAGGCCAATATTTATCTCCCACTTTTTTTTTTTTGTTCCAGGGAAAATTTATAAACCCAATAAAAAAAATAATAAATAGGCTTTCTATGGCCCACTATCTGAGAGACAGAGAGAGATGGCACGCTTAGGACTGGCACACAAGCCCAAAGGCCAATATTAATCTCCCTTTTTTTTTGTAAGGGAGAATTTATAAAACCAAAAAAAAATAAATAAATAGGCTTTCTATGGCCCACTATTTGTGAGAGAGATGGCACACTCAGGACTGGCACACAAGCCCAGAGGCCAATATTAATCTCCCACTTTTTTTTTTTTTCCAGGGAAAATTTATAAACCCAATATAAAAAAAATAAATAAATAGGCTTTCTATGGCCCACTATCTGAGAGAGAGAGATGGCACGCTTAGGACTGGCACACAAGCCCAAAGGCCAATATTAATCTCCCACTGATTGATTTATTGATTTTTTCAGGTAGAATTTAGAACCCAAATAAAGCAAAAAAAAAAAAAATGGGCTTTCTATGGCCCACTGAGTGAGTGATGATGCACACAGGAGTCAGGAGTGGCACACAAGCCCTGAGGCCAATATTTTTCTCCTACTGATTGATGTAGTGATTTTTTCAGGTAGATTTTAGAACCAAAATCAAGCAAAAAAATAAATAGGCTTTCTATGGCCCACTGAGTGAGTGATGATGCACACAGGAGTCAAGAGTGGCACACAAGCCCTGAGGCCAATATTTTTCTCCCACTGATTGATGTAGTGATTTTTTCAGGTAGATTTTATAACCCAAATCAAGCAAAAAAATAAATAGGCTTTCTATGGCCCACTGAGTGAGAGATGACACAGACAGGGATGGCACTCTAGCAGAAATGTCAATCTTAATCTCCCACAAAAAAAAAAAAAAAAACAGGGACTGTCCTTCAATTACTATCTCCCTGCAGTAATCTCAGCCAGGTATGGCAGGCAGCAATAAGGAGTGGACTGATGCACAAATTAAATAAAAAGTGTGTACAAACCAAAAAGATAGCTGTGCAGAAAGGAAGGAACAAGAGGATTTGTGCTTTGAAAAAAGCAGTTGGTTTGCACAGCGGCGTACACATAGCAATGCAGCTATCAGGGAGCCTTCTAGGGCAGCCCAATGAGCTACAGCGCTGAGGGGAAAAAAAAAAATGTAGCTTCCACTGTCCCTGCACACCGAAGGTGGTGTTGGGCAGTGGAAATCGCTACAGCACAAGCGGTTTGGTGGTTAATGGACCCTGCCTAACGCTATCCCTGCTTCTGACGAAGCGGCAGCAACCTCTCCCTAAGCTCAGATCAGCAGCAGTAACATGGCGGTCGGCGGGAACTCCCCTTTATAGCCCCTGTGACGCCGCAGACAGCAAGCCAATCACTGCAATGCCCTTCTCTAAGATGGTGGGGACCAGGACCTATGTCATCACGCTGCCCACACTCTGCGTTTACCTTCATTGGCTGAGAAATGGCGCTTTTCGCGTCATTGAAACGCGACTTTGGCGCGAAAGTCGCGTACCGCATGGCCGACCCCGCACAGGGGTCGGATCGGGTTTCATGAAACCCGACTTTGCCAAAAGTCGGCGACTTTTGAAAATGAACGACCCGTTTCGCTCAACCCTAGTGGACACGTACCCTTAAACTATTCCCTTTGTGAATCAATTGATGTCACATTAGATCAAATAAATGTATTTGCTCTTTCCGCTCTTCTAACTCTCTCTCTTCAAAGGATGTTGGGCAGTTGCTGTGAATAAAAAAAAGTAGCATCATTTTTATTTTTCCACTAAATCCTCAGTTTCCATAACGGTTTTGATCCAGAGAGTTTCCAACTAAAAATTAAAAACAAAGTGAGAAATGTATTATCCCTTGTAGGGCAAATACATGAAAAGAAGCTGCGGAGACACCATCACGTGTTTCTCGACGCAAGCAGTGAATAGCCAGGCCTTTCCCCGGGAAGGAACAACCACGGGAAGGGCAGCATCCTATGAAGGAAAGCCACCTATGCCAAGCATGGTATCCATCCACAGACAGCTGTTTCGGGGTTTTTGCCCCTCATCAGTGTGGAGTAGGAATCTGGCTATTAGGAGCAGTGCCTAGTAAAAAGGCTATAAAGGCACAGATGATTGGCCTCGGGGAGACCAAAACATTCAACACCGCGGAGACACCATCACGTGTTTCTCAACGCAGTGATTCCAGAACACTGCCCCCATCCCTTATGGGAAATATGCAGATGCATGAAAAGAAGCTGCGGAGACACCATCACGTGTTTCTCGACGCAAGCAGTGAATAGCCAGGCCTTTCCCCGGGAAGGAACAACCACGGGAAGGGCAGCATCCTATGAAGGAAAGCCACCTATGCCAAGCATGGTATCCATCCACAGACAGCTGTTTCGGGGTTTTTTCCTTTCATCAGTGTGGAGTAGGAATCTGGCTATTAGGAGCAGTGCCTAGTAAAAAGGCTATAAAGGCACAGATGATTGGCCTCGGGGAGACCAAAACATCCAACACCGCGGAGACACCATCACGTGTTTCTCAACGCAGTGATTCCAGAACACTGCCCCCATCCCTTATGGGAAATATGCAGATGCATGAAAAGAAGCTGCGGAGACACCATCACGTGTTTCTCGACGCAAGCAGTGAATAGCCAGGCCTTTCCCCGGGAAGGAACAACCACGGGAAGGGCAGCATCCTATGAAGGAAAGCCACCTATGCCAAGCATGGTATCCATCCACAGACAGCTGTTTCGGGGTTTTTGCCCCTCATCAGTGTGGAGTAGGAATCTGGCTATTAGGAGCAGTGCCTAGTAAAAAGGCTATAAAGGCACAGATGATTGGCCTCGGGGAGACCAAAACATCCAACACCGCGGAGACACCATCACGTGTTTCTCAACGCAGTGATTCCAGAACACTGCCCCCATCCCTTATGGGAAATATGCAGATGCATGAAAAGAAGCTGCGGAGACACCATCACGTGTTTCTCGACGCAAGCAGTGAATAGCCAGGCCTTTCCCCGGGAAGGAACAACCACGGGAAGGGCAGCATCCTATGAAGGAAAGCCACCTATGCCAAGCATGGTATCCATCCACAGACAGCTGTTTCGGGGTTTTTGCCCCTCATCAGTGTGGAGTAGGAATCTGGCTATTAGGAGCAGTGCCTAGTAAAAAGGCTATAAAGGCACAGATGATTGGCCTCGGGGAGACCAAAACATCCAACACCGCGGAGACACCATCACGTGTTTCTCAACACAGTGATTCCAGAACACTGCCCCCATCCCTTATGGGAAATATGCAGATGCATGAAAAGAAGCTGCGGAGACACCATCACGTGTTTCTCGACGCAAGCAGTGAATAGCCAGGCCTATTTTTGGTCTCCCCGAGGCCAATAATCTGTGCCTTTATAGCCTTTTTACTAGGCACTGCTCCTAATAGCCAGATTCCTACTCCACACTGATGAGGGGCAAAAACCCCGAAACAGCTGTCTGTGGATGGATACCATGCTTGGCATAGGTGGCTTTCCTTCATAGGATGCTGCCCTTCCCGTGGTTGTTCCTTCCCGGGGAAAGGCCTGGCTATTCACTGCTTGCGTCGAGAAACACGTGATGGTGTCTCCGCAGCTTCTTTTCATGCATCTGCATATTTCCCATAAGGGATGGGGGCAGTGTTCTGGAATCACTGCGTTGAGAAACACGTGATGGTGTCTCCGCGGTGTTGGATGTTTTGGTCTCCCCGAGGCCAATCATCTGTGCCTTTATAGCCTTTTTACTAGGCACTGCTCCTAATAGCCAGATTCCTACTCCACACTGATGAGGAAAAAACCCCGAAACAGCTGTCTGTGGATGGATACCATGCTTGGCATAGGTGGCTTTCCTTCATAGGATGCTGCCCTTCCCGTGGTTGTTCCTTCCCGGGGAAAGGCCTGGCTATTCACTGCTTGCGTCGAGAAACACGTGATGGTGTCTCCGCAGCTTCTTTTCATGCATCTGCATATTTCCCATAAGGGATGGGGGCAGTGTTCTGGAATCACTGCGTTGAGAAACACGTGATGGTGTCTCCGCGGTGTTGGATGTTTTGGTCTCCCCGAGGCCAATCATCTGTGCCTTTATAGCCTTTTTACTAGGCACTGCTCCTAATAGCCAGATTCCTACTCCACACTGATGAGGGGCAAAAACCCCGAAACAGCTGTCTGTGGATGGATACCATGCTTGGCATAGGTGGCTTTCCTTCATAGGATGCTGCCCTTCCCGTGGTTGTTCCTTCCCGGGGAAAGGCCTGGCTATTCACTGCTTGCGTCGAGAAACACGTGATGGTGTCTCCGCAGCTTCTTTTCATGCATCTGCATATTTCCCATAAGGGATGGGGGCAGTGTTCTGGAATCACTGCGTTGAGAAACACGTGATGGTGTCTCCGCGGTGTTGGATGTTTTGGTCTCCCCGAGGCCAATCATCTGTGCCTTTATAGCCTTTTTACTAGGCACTGCTCCTAATAGCCAGATTCCTACTCCACACTGATGAGGGGCAAAAACCCCGAAACAGCTGTCTGTGGATGGATACCATGCTTGGCATAGGTGGCTTTCCTTCATAGGATGCTGCCCTTCCCGTGGTTGTTCCTTCCCGGGGAAAGGCCTGGCTATTCACTGCTTGCGTCGAGAAACACGTGATGGTGTCTCCGCAGCTTCTTTTCATGCATCTGCATATTTCCCATAAGGGATGGGGGCAGTGTTCTGGAATCACTGCGTTGAGAAACACGTGATGGTGTCTCCGCGGTGTTGGATGTTTTGGTCTCCCCGAGGCCAATCATCTGTGCCTTTGTAGGGCAAATAGTCATAGCATTTCTTCCAAGTGATATTTGAACAAAATTTTGTGCTATTTTGCCTTGTTACGTTGGTCCCAGCACTTTTCTAAAAAAAAAAAAAGGTTGCGTAATAAAATGGGGTGTGATCTGTGAGCTCATAACAAGTTTACTATAATTTATGCCCAAAAACTGATGACTGGCATAGATTTCATTTTTTTGGTGCAGACAGCCCAGAGGATACGCAAAATTTATTAAAGGCAGCACCTCTGTCTTGTTACACCTAACTCCCTTAAGATAAAGGTTCAAGACTAGCATAAAAAAGTGCCACTTTTTATAAATTATTTCCCGTAAATGAAGAAAATTAGCTTTCCTTCTATTGAGCTTTTCTGCCAGTTGCTCCTTAATGACAGACGGCAAACAGCCGCTCTCCTAGTTGCTGTACATGCATACCAAGTCACAGCTTTGGGTCTTGATCATTTTACGTATTTGGCAAACGTCAGCAAAAGGAAACTTTTCCTTTAACAAACAGATACCAGTAGATCATGGTGTTAAATGTAGAGGAAACCAGATCCCCCAGAGTTTGCACTGAGTGTTGGTATTTCCAGTATAAACATAGTTAAAGTATTAACTAGTGTAACGCTTTCTATAGACAGTAGATGTACAGTATGTGTAACAACTGACAAAGTGGCTTGCAAATGGGTTCCTGACACCTGCAAAGTACAGAAATCTGTTTTCTCAGTAAACCAGCAGATTTCCTCTCATCAGGAACCTTAAAATAAAAATGCACATTTTACCAGCTGCGTAACTGTGCTAATAACCAGGTGGCATTGCTGTGCCTTATCAAGCTATTTATACCACTTCCCATCCTTACTCTCGTAACTCTCCTCACTCCGCACTTCTGTACATGTCATCTACAAAACCTCTTGATCTTATGTGATGATCTTTATCTGTTCAATTTGATTTTGAAAAATAGATTTAATTTTAAAACTGAAATATCAAATCTGTGAATTTATAAAACATTTACAATGTAAGACGTTGAACGTCAATCATTTTTACATCACCTCATATTACAGAGTTTGGAAACATGGTGAACTAAGAGGGGTTAATAATTATAATTAACCCCGCTCAGTTGACCAGAATTATAATTGAAGGGCCATTCAACTTCCAATCAAGGTGGAGCATGGGAGAAGACACATAGGCATGAAATGTTTTGAAAAGTCCCGAAACGTTCGAGCAATATATGGCTGCACAAATTTTGCAACTTTTGCGTTTTACACCATTTTTGTGCAGCTCCGACACCGTGGGTGGAGCTGCGGTGAGGTGGGGTGTGGCAACCCCTGCTCATCAAAATCATGACAAGTGGCGGCATTACTTATGCCACAATTTTACTCCACTGACTGAAGTAAGGATTGTGACAAGGCCCACACAGAGGCACACACCACTTTGCGCCTTGCCAGATTTAATAAGAGGCTTGTGCCTCTTAACGAATCAGGTGCCCCACACTCTAAGACCACCCCTTATGAATGAGAATACAGCAAAGAAAATGTGGGAAGCATTGAGAAAGCTACATGAAAGATCCAGCTTAAATCACAAACTATTCCTGCTAAGAAAACTTTACAAGATGAGATTAAGTGCAAGGAAAGACATGCAGGAGCATATAAACTCCATGATGGAGGTGGTAACACAGCTGAGATCAGTCAATGAAGACATTAAAAAAAGCAATATAGCAGCAATATTACTGTGCAGTTTACCAGATTCATACACTGCTCTGATAAATGCACTAGAGACAAGACCTGAAGCAGGCATTACACTAGAGTTTGTAAAGGCCAGACTTATAGATGAATATCATAGAAAGAAAGAGCAAACAAACGATTCCACTGAAAGGGATAGTGAAAATGCTCCTAAAGCGACAGACAAGAAGCCCCATAATACAGAGACAAGAGAATGTTTCAGATGTAAGAAAAAGGAACTCTTAAAGAAAGACTGTACTATATGGAAAGCAAAACAACAGAAATTACACCAAACGGGAGAATAAACAGAATATAATATAAAATATAAAAAGCACAATTTCTAACCCACATGCAGATCACTGGAATGGTACATTTAACGTAACTGATAAAGAGTCATCGTCAGGCTGATTTATTGACTTAAGAGCAACAAGTCACATGACTAAAGATAAAAGCTTCTTTACTGAACTTGATGAAAATAAGAAGGAAACCGTTTATCTTGCAGATGGGAGTAAAATAACCGCAGAAGGAATTGGACAAGGAATGCTAAGTTGTCCTGATATATTTAGGTATAATTAAAAATTACTAGTAAATGATGTGTTATATGTTGTGAATTCAGCTTTTGGGCTCCCTCCGGTGGTTGTAGAGGGTAATGCAGTTGTGCCTGGACTGCAGGAGTGGACAGGTGTATCTACTAATTGCAAAACTGACTGGGGTATATAGCTTTGCAGGATCCTTTAGTCAGTGCCAGTTGTTCATTGTTCTTGAAGGATTCACTTCCCTGCTGGTCTCTCCAGTTTGCTGTGCTTTTCTACAAAGATAAGTCCTGGCTTTGTTTTTGCTGTCCACCTGCTGTGGACCTTATAGTTCTGTGCATTTTCATGTTTTTGTCTTGTCCAGCTTAGTCTGTGAAGGATTTTTTTTTGCAGCCTAGCTATTTCTCTGGAGATGCAGATATACCCCCATGTCTTTAGTCAGATGTGGTGATCCGTATTTTCTGCGGTGAATATTTTCTAGTGCTTTTATACTAACATAGTAACATAGTAACATAGTTAGTAAGGCCGAAAAAAGACATTTGTCCATCCAGTTCAGCCTATATTCCATCATAATAAATCCCCAGATCTACGTCCTTCTACAGAACCTAATTGTATGATACAATATTGTTCTGCTCCAGGAAGACATCCAGGCCTCTCTTGAACCCCTCGACTGAGTTCGCCATCACCACCTCCTCAGGCAAGCAATTCCAGATTCTCACTGCCCTAACAGTAAAGAATCCTCTTCTATGTTGGTGGAAAAACCTTCTCTCCTCCAGACGCAAAGAATGCCCCCTTGTGCCCGTCACCTTCCTTGGTATAAACAGATCCTCAGCGAGATATTTGTATTGTCCCCTTATATACTTATACATGGTTATTAGATCGCCCCTCAGTCGTCTTTTTTCTAGACTAAATAATCCTAATTTCGCTAATCTATCTGGGTATTGTAGTTCTCCCATCCCCTTTATTAATTTTGTTGCCCTCCTTTGTACTCTCTCTAGTTCCATTATATCCTTCCTGAGCACCGGTGCCCAAAACTGGACACAGTACTCCATGTGCGGTCTAACTAGGGATTTGTACAGAGGCAGTATAATGCTCTCATCATGTGTATCCAGACCTCTTTTAATGCACCCCATGATCCTGTTTGCCTTGGCAGCTGCTGCCTGGCACTGGCTGCTCCAGGTAAGTTTATCATTAACTAGGATCCCCAAGTCCTTCTCCCTGTCAGATTTACCCAGTGGTTTCCCATTCAGTGTGTAATGGTGACATTGATTCCTTCTTCCCATGTGTATAACCTTACATTTATCATTGTTAAACCTCATCTGCCACCTTTCAGCCCAAGTTTCCAACTTATCCAGATCCATCTGTAGCAGAATACTATCTTCTCTTGTATTAACTGCTTTACATAGTTTTGTATCATCTGCAAATATTGATATTTTACTGTGTAAACCTTCTACCAGATCATTAATGAATATGTTGAAGAGAACAGGTCCCAATACTGACCCCTGCGGTACCCCACTGGTCACAGCGACCCAGTTAGAGACTATACCATTTATAACCACCCTCTGCTTTCTATCACTAAGCCAGTTACTAACCCATTTACACACAATTTCCCCCAGACCAAGCATTCTCATTTTGTGTACCAACCTCTTGTGCGGCACGGTATCAAACGCTTTGGAAAAATCGAGATATACCACGTCCAATGACTCACCGTGGTCCAGCCTATAGCTTACCTCTTCATAAAAACTGATTAGATTGGTTTGACAGGAGCGATTTCTCATAAACCGCATAGTACTCTGTTCTATTCTTTCTTTTTAGCTAGTATGGCCTCCTATGCTAAAATCTGATTTCATATCTGCGTATGTTATTTCCCTCTCCTCTCACAGTCAATATTTGTGGGGGGCTATCTATCCTTTGGGGATTTTCTCTGAGGCAAGATAGGTTTCCTGTTTCTGTGTTTAGGGGTAGTTAGATCTTAGGCTGTGCCGAGGGGTCTAGGGAGTGTTAGGTACCCCCCACGGCTACTTCTAGTTGCGCTGCTGGGTTCAGGGTTTGCGGTCAGTACAGGGACCACCTTCTCCAGAGTCCGTCTCATGCTGCTCCTAGGCCACCAGATCATAACAGTACAACTGGCCAACAATGAGTTAATTGCATCTCAGAAGAAGGGAGGGAAGCTTTTGAGCCATTTTTTTTTCCTTAGCCTGTTTGGTATTTTCCTCCCTCTTTACCTCTGGGTGGCTACGGAGTCTAGTATTAACATGAATGTTCAGGAGTTAGTTTCTCGGGTGGATCAGCTTGCTGCTAGGGTACAGGGTATTTCAGATTTCATTGTTCAGACTCCTGCCTTAGAACCTAAGATTCCCACTCCTGATTTGTTCTTTGGTGACAGATCCAAATTTTTGAGTTTCAAAAATAACTGTAAACTGTTTTTTGCATTAAGACCCCGGTCTTCTGGTGATCCTATTCAGCAGGTTAAAATCATCATATCTCTGCTGCGTGGTGACCCACAGGATTGGGCATTTTCCCTGGAATCTGGCCATCCTGCTTTGCTTAATGTTGATTCGTTCTTTCAGGCATTGGGGTTGTTGTATGATGAGCCTAATTCTGTGGATCAGGCTGAGAAAATCTTGTTTGCCCTGTGTCAAGGTCAAGAAGCGGCAGAATTGTATTGCCAGAAATTTAGAAAATGGTCTGTACTGACTAAATGGAATGAGGATGCCTTGATGGCAATTTTCAGAAAGGGTCTTTCTGAATCCGTTAAAGATGTTATGGTGGGGTTCCCCACGCCTGCTGGTCTGAGTGATTCTATGTCTCTGGCCATTCAGATTGATCGGCGCTTGCGCGAGCGCAGAGTTGTGCACACTGTGGGGTTGTCCTCTGAGCAGAGCCCTGAGCCTATGCAGTGTGATAGGATTTTGTCTAGAGCTGAACGTCAAACATTCAGGCGTCAGAAAGGGTTGTGTTTTTACTGCGGCGATTCTGCTCATGTTATTTCTGATTGCCCTAAACGTACTAAGAGAATCGCTAGTTCTGTTGCCATCAGTACTATACAACCTAAATTTCTGTTATCTGTGACCTTGATCTGCTCATTATCATCATTTTCTGTCATGGCATTTGTGGATTCAGGCGCCGCTCTGAACTTAATGGACTTAGAATTTGCCAGACGTTGTGGTTTTCCCTTGCAGCCTTTGCAGAACCCTATTCCTTTGAGGGGCATTGATGCTACACCGTTCGCTAAAAATAAACCTCAGTTTTGGACACAGCTGACCTTGCGCATGGCACCAGCCCATCAGGAAGATTGTCGTTTTCTGGTGTTGCATAATTTGCATGATGATATTGTGCTGGCTTTTCCATGGTTGCAGCTACATAATCCGGTGTTAGATTGGAAATCCATGTCTGTGACTAGTTGGGGTTGTCAGGGGGTTCATGATCAGGTTCCTTTGATGTCAATTTCCTCTTCCCCCTCTTCTGAAGTTCCTGAGTTTTTGTCTGACTTCCAGGATGTATTCGATGAGCTAAATCCAGTTCCCTTCCACCGCATAGGGACTGTGATTGTGCTATTGACTTGATTCCAGGTTGTAAGTTCCCTAAGGGCCGACTTTTCAACCTGTCTGTGCCTGAACATACCACCATGCGGAGCTATATTAAGGAGTCTTTGGAGAAAGGGCATATTCGTCCATCTTCTTCACCATTGGGAGCGGGGTTCTTTTTTGTTGCCAAGAAGGATGACTCCTTGAGACCCTGTATTGATTATCGCCTCTTGAATAAGATCACGGTTAAATTTCAATACCCCTTGCCTTTGCTTACTGATTTGTTTGCTAGGATTAAGGGGTCTAGCTAGTTTACTAAGATTGACCTTCGAGGGGCATATAATCTTATTCGTATCAAGCTGGGTGACGAATGGAAAGCTGCATTTAATACGCCCGAAGGCCATTTTGAATACCTTGTGATGCCATTCGGACTCTCTAATGCCCCATCTGTGTTCCAATCCTTCATGCATGATATCTATCGGAGTTATCTTGATAAATTCTTGGTTGTATATTTGGATGATATTTTGATTTTTTCCAATGATTGGGAGTCTCATGTGAAACAGGTCAGGATGGTATTTCAGATCCTCCGTAATAATGCTTTATTTGTGAAGGGGTCAAAGTGTCTCTTTGGAGTGCAGAAGGTTTCTTTTTTGGGTTTCATTTTTTCTCCCTCATCTATAGAAATGGATCCGGTTAAGGTTCAGGCCATTCATGATTGGATTCAGCCCACATCTGTGAAGAGCCTTCAGAAATTCTTGGGCTTTGCTAATTTTTATCGTCGTTTCATTGCCAACTTCTCCAGTGTGGTTAAACCTCTAACCGATTTGACCAAGAAAGGCGCTGATGTGACGAATTGGTCCTCCGCGGCTGTTTCTGCCTTTCAGGAGCTTAAACGCCGATTTACTTCTGCCCCTGTGTTGCGTCAGCCAGATGTTTCTCTTCCATTTCAGGTTGAGGTTGATGCGTCTGAGATTGGGGCAGGGGCCGTTTTGTCTCAGAGGAATTCTGATGGTTCCTTGATGAAACCGTGTGCCTTCTATTCTCGGAAGTTTTCGCCTGCGGAACGCAATTATGATGTCGGCAATCGGGAGTTGTTGGCTATGAAGTGGGCATTTGAGGAGTGGCGACATTGGCTTGAGGGGGCCAAGCACCGTATTGTGGTCCTGACCGATCATAAGAATCTGATTTACCTCGAGTCTGCCAAACGGCTGAATCCTAGACAGGCTCGATGGTCCCTGTTTTTCTCCCGTTTTGATTTTGTGGTCTCGTACATTCATGGTACTAAGAATGTTAAGGCGGATGCCCTCTCTAGGAGTTTTTTTCCTGATTCCCCTGGGGTTCTTGAGCCGGTTGGCATTTTGAAGGAAGGGGTGATTCTTTCTGCCATCTCCCCTGATTTGCGACGGGTTCTTCAGGAATTTCAGGCTGATAAGCCTGACCGCTGTCCTGTGGGGAAACTGTTTGTTCCTGATAGATGGACTAGTAAAGTGATTTCTGAGGTTCATTGTTCTGTGTTGGCTGGCCATCCTGGGATTTTTGGTACCAGAGATTTGGTTAGTGGGTCCTTTTGATGGCCTTCTTTGTCACGGGATGTGCGTTCTTTTGTGCAGTCCTGTGGGATTTGTGCGCGGGCTAAGCCTTGCTGTTCCCACGCTAGTGGTTTGCTTTTGCCATTGCTGGTCCCTGAGAGACCTTGGATGCATATTTCTATGGATTTTATTTCCGATCTTCCTGTTTCCCAAAGAATGTCGGTTATCTGGGTTGTCTGTGACCGATTTTCTAAGATGGTTCATTTGGTGTCTTTGCCTAAATTGCCTTCTTCTTCTGATTTGGTTCCATTGTTTTTTCAGCATGTGGTACGTTTGCATGGTATTCCGGAGAATATTGTGTCCGACAGAGGTTCCCAGTTTGTTTCTAGGTTTTGGCGGGCCTTTTGTGCCAAGCTGGTCATTGATTTGTCTTTTTCCTCTGCATTTCATCCTCAGACAAATGGCCAGACTGAGCGAACTAATCAGACCTTGGAGACCTATTTTAGATGCTTTGTGTCTGCTGATCAGGATGATTGGGTGGCTTTTTTTCCATTGGCCGAGTTTGCCCTTAATAATCGGGCTAGTTCGGCTACTTTGGTTTCGCCTTTTTTTTGTAATTTTGGTTTTCATCCTCGTTTTTCTTCTGGGCAGGTTGAGCCTTCTGACCTTCCTGGTGTGGATTCTGTGGTCGACAGGTTGCAGCAGATTTGGGCTTATGTGGTGGACAATTTGGTGCTGTCTCAGGAGGAGGCTCAGCGTTTTGCTTACCGTCGTCGGTGTGTTGGTTCCCGGCTTCGGGTTGGTGATCTGGTTTGGTTATCTTCCCGTCATGTTCCTATGAAGGTTTCTTCTCCTAAGTTTAAGCCTTGATTTATTGGTCCTTATAGGATTTCTGAGATTATTAATCCGGTGTCCTTTCGTCTGACGCTTCCGGCCTCTTTTGCTATTCATAATGTCTTCCATAGATCTTTGTTGCGGAAATATGTGGAGCCTGTTGTTCCCTCTGTTGATCCTCCGGCCCCTGTATTGGTCAATGGGGAGTTGGAATATGTTGTTGAGAAGATTTTGGATTCCCGTTTTTCGAGGCGGAAGCTTCAGTACCTTGTCAAGTGGAAGGGTTATGGCCAGGAGGATAATTCTTGGGTTTCTGCCTCTGATGTCCATGCCGTTGATTTAGTTCGTGCCTTTCATCGGGCTCATCCTGATTGGCCTGGGGGTCTCTGGTGAGGGTTCGGTGACCCCTCCTTAAGAGGGGGGTACTGTTGTGAATTCAGCTTTTGGGCTCCCTCCGGTGGTTGTAGAGGGTAATGCAGTTGTGCCTGGACTGCAGGAGTGGACAGGTGTATCTACTAATTGCAAAACTGACTGGGGTATATGTTGTGAACTTTGTTGTCGAGCTCCCTCCTGTGGTCGTGAATGGTACTTCGGCGAGTTCTGTCTATGGGCTCCCTCTGGTGGCTATGAGTGAAGCTTCTGCTTCTGAGGTTCCTTACACAGGTGACGTGGTTTATCCTTTGGTTTGCTGCTCTATTTAACTTCCCTCAGATCGTTACTCCATGCCAGCTGTCAATGTTTTTGCATTGCTTCAGTTCGCTCCTGGATCTCTCTGGTGACCTGCCTTCTCCTGCAGAAGCTAAGTTCCTGATAGCCATTATTTGTTCACTGTTTTCTTGTCCAGCTGGTTATCATGATTTTGTCTTGCTAGCTGGAAGCTCTGGGATGCAGAGTGGCCCCTCCGCACCGTGAGTCGGTGCGGAGGTCCTTTTTGCACACTCTGCGTGGTCTTTTGTAGGTTTTTGTGCTGATCGCAAAGTTACCTTTCCTATCCTCTGTCTATTTAGTAAGTCTGGCCTCCCTTTGCTGAAACCTGTTTCATCTCTGCATTTGTGACTTTCATCGTTACTCACAGTCAATATATGTGGGGGGCTTCCTTTACCTTTGGGGAATTTCTCTGAGGCAAGGTAGGCTTTATTTTCTATCTCTAGGGCTAGATAGTTCTTAGGCTGTGACGAGGCGCCTAGGTCTGGTCAGGAGCGCTCCACGGCTATTTTTAGTGTGTGTGATAGGATTAGGACTTGCGGTCAGCAGAGCTCCCACATCCCAGAGCTCGTCCTGTATGAGGTTTAACTATCAGGTCATTCCGGGTGCTCCTAACCACCAGGTCATAACAGTACAGCTGGGCTGAGCTGGCCCAAAGTATTAATGCATCTCAATAGAGGGATAAGAGAACTTCTGAGACCATTTTTTTTCTTTGCACTGTGTTTTGTCTTTCTTTTCCCCTAGACCTTTCGGTGGTTCAGGACACAGGTGTAGCTATGGACATTTAAGGTCTGTCCTCTTGTGTGGATCATCTCACTGCAAGGGTACAAAACATTCAAGATTTTGTGGTTCAGAATCCTATGTTAGAGCCTAGAATTCCTATTCCTGACTTATTTTCTGGGGATAGATCTAGGTTCTTGAATTTCAAAAATAATTGTAAACTGTTTCTAGCTTTGAAACCCCGCTCCTCTGGTGACCCCGTTCAACAGGTAAAAATCATTATTTCTTTGTTGCGTGGTGATCCTCAAGACTGGGCATTTTCCCTTGCGCCAGGAGATCCTGCATTGCGTGATGTTGATGCGTTTTTTCTGGCGCTTGGATTGCTTTATGATGAACCAAATTCAGTGGATCAGGCAGAGAAAATCTTGCTGGCTTTGTGTCAGGGTCAGGATGAAGCGGAGGTGTACTGTCAGAAGTTTAGAAAGTGGTCTGTGCTTACTCAGTGGAATGAGTGTGCCCTGGCAGCAATTTTCAGAAAGGGTCTTTCTGAAGCCCTTAAGGATGTCATGGTGGGATTTCCCACGCCTGCTGGTCTGAATGAGTCTATGTCTTTGGCCATTCAGATCGATCGGCGCATGCGTGAGCGCAAAGCTGTGCACCATCTGGTGGCATTCTCTGAGCATAGGCCTGAGCCTATGCAGTGTGATAGGACTTTGACCAGAGCTGAACAGCAAGAACACAGACGTCGGAACGGGCTGTGTTGTTACTGTGGTGAATCCACTCATGCTATCTCCGATTGTCCTAAGCGCACTAAGCGGTTCGCTAGGTCTGCCACCATTGGTACGGTACAGTCTAAATTTCTTTTGTCCGTTACTCTGATTTGCTCTCTGTCGTCCTATTCTGTAATGGCATTTGTGGATTCAGGCGCTGCCCTGAATTTGATGGACTTGGAGTTTGCCAGGCGCTGTGGTTTTTTCTTGGAGCCCTTGCAGTATCCTATTCCATTGAGAGGAATTGATGCTATGCCTTTGGCCAAGAATAAGCCTCAGTACTGGACTCAATTGACCATGTGCATGGCTCCTGCACATCAGGAGGATATTCGCTTTTTGGTGTTGCATAATCTGCATGATGTGGTCGTTTTGGGGTTGCCATGGCTACAGGTCCATAATCCAGTGTTGGATTGGAAATCTATGTCTGTGTCCAGCTGGGGTTGTCAGGGGGTACATGGTGATGTTCCATTGCTGTCAATTTCGCCTTCCACTCCTTCTGAAGTTCCTGAGTGCTTGTCTGATTACCGGGATGTATTTGAAGAGCCCAATTCTGGTGCCCTACCTCCTTATAGGGATTGCGACTGTGCTATTAATTTGATTCCTGGTAGTAAGTTTCCTAAGGGCTGTCTGTTTAATTTATCTGTGCCAGAGCACGCCGCTATGAGGAATTATATAAAGGAATCCTTGGAGAAGGGTCATATTCGTCCGTCGTCATCACCATTGGGAGCAGGGTTCTTTTTTGTGGCCAAGAAGGATGGTTCTTTGAGACCTTGTATTGATTACCGCCTTCTTAATAAAATCACAGTCAAATTTCAGTATCCTTTACCGCTGCTGTCTGATTTATTTGCTCGGATTAAGGGGGCTAGCTGGTTCACCAAGATAGATCTTCGTGGTGCATATAATCTTGTGCTAATTAAACAGGGTGATGAATGGAAAAAGGCATTTAATACGCCCGAGGGCCATTTTGAGTACCTGGTTATGCCATTCGGGCTTTCTAATGCTCCATCTGTGTTTCAGTCCTTTATGCATGACATCTTCCGAGAGTACCTGGATAGATTCATGATTGTATATTTGGATGACATTTTGGTCTTTTCGGATGATTGGGAGTCTCATGTGAAGCAGGTCAGAATGATGTTCCAGGTCCTTCGTGCAAATTCCTTGTTTGTGAAGGGGTCAAAGTGTCTCTTTGGAGTTCAGAAGGTTTCATTTTTGGGTTTCATTTTTTCCCCTTCTACTATCGAGATGGACCCTGTTAAAGTTCAGGCCATTTACGATTGGACTCAGCCGAAATCTGTGAAGAGCTTGCAGAAATTCCTGGGCTTTGCTAATTTTTATCGTCGCTTCATCGCTAATTTTTCCAGTATTGCTAAACCGTTGACTGATTTGACCAAGAAAGGTGCTGATGTGGTCAATTGGTCCTCTGCGGCTGTAGAGGCTTTTCAGGAGTTGAAGCGTCGTTTTGCTTCTGCCCCTGTGTTGTGCCAGCCGGATGTTTCGCTCCCTTTTCAGGTTGAGGTTGATGCTTCTGAGATTGGAGCAGGGGCTGTTTTGTCGCAAAGAAGTTCTGATGGCTCGGTGATGAAACCCTGTGCCTTCTTTTCTAGAAAATTCTCGCCTGCTGAGCGCAATTATGATGTGGGCAATCGGGAGTTGTTGGCCATGAAGTGGGCATTTGAGGAGTGGCGACATTGGCTTGAAGGAGCTAAACATCGCGTGGTGGTCTTGACGGATGACAAGAATTTGACTTATCTCGAGTCTGCCAAACGGTTGAATCCTAGACAGGCTCGATGGTCGCTCTTTTTCTCCCGTTTTGATTTTGTGGTTTCATACCTTCCGGGATCTAAGAATGTGAAGGCTGACGCCCTGTCGAGGAGTTTTGTGCCTGACTCTCCGGGTGTTCCGGAGCCGGCGGGTATTCTTAAAGAAGGGGTAATTTTGTCTGCCATTTCCCCTGATTTGCGGCGTGTGCTGCAAAAGTTTCAGGCTGATAGACCTGACCGTTGTCCTTCGGAGAAACTGTTTGTCCCTGATAGATGGACTAGTAGAGTTATCTCTGAGATTCATTGTTCAGTGTTGGCTGGTCATCCTGGAATCTTTGGTACCAGAGATTTGGTGGCTAGATCCTTTTGGTGGCCTTCTTTGTCACGAGATGTGTGTTCCTTTGTGCAGTCCTGTGGGACTTGTGCTCGGGCTAAGCCCTGCTGTTCTCGTGCCAGTGGGTTGCTTTTGCCCTTGCCGATCCCGAAGAGGCCCTGGACGCATATTTCCATGGATTTTATTTCTGATCTCCCTGTTTCTCAAAAGATGTCGGTCATTTGGGTGGTTTGTGATCGCTTCTCTAAGATGGTCCATTTGGTACCCTTATCTAAATTGCCTTCCTCCTCTGATTTGGTGCCTTTGTTTTTCCAGCATGTGGTTCATTTGCATGGCATTCCAGACAACATCGTCTCGGACAGAGGATCCCAGTTTGTTTCGAGGTTTTGGCGGTCCTTTTGCGCTAAGATGGGCATTGATTTGTCTTTTTCTTCGGCTTTCCATCCTCAGACTAATGGCCAAACCGAACAAACTAATCAGACTTTGGAGACATCTGAGATGCTTTGTTTCTGCTGATCAGGATGATTGGGTGTCCTTCTTGCCTTTGGCTGAGTTCGCCCTTAATAATCGGGCCAGCTCGGCTACTTTAGTTTCTCCGTTTTTCTGTAATTCTGGTTTCCATCCTCGTTTTTCTTCAGGGCAGGTTGAGCCTTCGGACTGTCCTGGTGTGGATGCGGTGGTGGACAGGTTGCAGCATATTTGGACTCATGTGGTGGATAATTTGACATTGTCCCAGGAGAAGGCTCAACGTTTCGCTAACCGCCGGCGTTGTGTTGGTCCCCGACTTCGTGTTGGGGATTTGGTTTGGTTGTCATCTCGTCACGTTCCTATGAAGGTTTCCTCTCCTAAGTTTAAGCCTCGTTTCATTGGGCCATATAAGATTTCTGAAGTTCTTAATCCTGTGTCATTTCGTTTGGACCTTCCAGCTTCTTTTGCCATCCATAATGTGTTCCATAGGTCGTTGTCGCGGAGATACGTGGCGCCTATGGTTACCTCCGTTGATCCTCCTGCCCCGGTGTTGGTCGAGGGGGAGTTGGAGTATGTGGTGGAGAAGATTTTGGATTCTCGTGTTTCGAGACGGAAACTCCAGTACCTGGTCAAGTGGAAGGGTTATGGTCAGGAAGATAATTCCTGGGTTTTTGCCTCTGATGTTCATGCTGCCGATCTTGTTCGTGCCTTTCATTTGGCTCATCCTGATCGGCCTGGGGGCTCTGGTGAGGGTTCGGTGACCCCTGCTCAAGGGGGGGTACTGTTGTGAATTCTGTTGTCGAGCTCCCTCCTGTGGTCGTGAATGGTACTTCGGCGAGTTCTGTCTATGGGCTCACTCTGGTGGCTATGAGTGAAGCTGCTGCTTCTGAGGTTCCTTACACAGGTGACGTGGTTTATCCTTTGGTTTGCTGCTCTATTTAACTTCCCTCAGATCGTTACTCCATGCGAGCTGTCAATGTTTTTGCATTGCTTCAGTTCGCTCCTGGATCTCTCTGGTGACCTGCCTTCTCCTGCAGAAGCTAAGTTCCTGATAGTCATTATTTGTTCACTGTTTTCTTGTCCAGCTGGTTATCATGATTTTGTCTTGCTAGCTGGAAGCTCTGGGATGCAGAGTGGCCCCTCCGCACCGTGAGTCGGTGCGGAGGTCCTTTTTGCACACTCTGCGTGGTCTTTTGTAGGTTTTTGTGCTGATCGCAAAGTTACCTTTCCTATCCTATGTCTATTTAGTAAGTCTGGCCTCCCTTTGCTGAAACCTGTTTCATTTCTGCGTTTGTGACTTTCATCGTTACTCACAGTCAATATATGTGGGGGGCTTCCTTTACCTTTGGGGAATTTCTCTGAGGCAAGGTAGGCTTTATTTTCTATCTCTAGGGCTAGATAGTTCTTAGGCTGTGACGAGGCGCCTAGGTCTGGTCAGGAGCGCTCCATGGCTATTTTTAGTGTGTGTGATAGGATTAGGGCTTGTGGTCAGCAGAGCTCCCACATCCCAGAGCTCGTCCTGTATGAGGTTTAACTATCAGGTCATTCCGGGTGCTCCTAACCACCAGGTCATAACAGGTATATAGCTTTGCAGGATCCTTTAGTCAGTGCCAGTTGTTCATTGTTCTTGAAGGATTCACTTCCCTGCTGGTCTCTCCAGTTTGCTGTGCTTTTCTACAAAGATAAGTCCTGGCTTTGTTTTTGCTGTCCACCTGCTGTGGACCTTATAGTTCTGTGCATTTTCATGTTTTTGTCTTGTCCAGCTTAGTCTGTGAAGGATTTTTTTTTGCAGCCTAGCTATTTCTCTGGAGATGCAGATATACCCCCCATGTCTTTAGTCAGATGTGGTGATCCGTATTTTCTGCGGTGGATATTTTCTAGTGTTTTTCATACTGACCGCATAGTACTCTGTTTTATTCTTTCTTTTTAGCTAGTATGGCCTCCTATGCTAAAATCTGATTTCATATCTGCGTATGTTATTTCCCTCTCCTCTCACAGTCAATATTTGTGGGGAGCTATCTATCCTTTGGGGATTTTCTCTGAGGCAAGATAGGTTTCCTGTTTCTGTGTTTAGGGGTAGTTAGATCTTAGGCTGTGCCGAGGGGTCTAGGGAGTGTTAGGTACCCCCCATGGCTACTTCTAGTTGCGCTGCTAGGTTCAGGGTTTGCGGTCAGTACAGGGACCACCTTCTCCAGAGTCCGTCTCATGCTGCTCCTAGGCCACCAGATCATAACAGTTATATGTTCCAGGACTAGAAGGAGGATTGTTATCCATAAAGTGTCTGACAACCAAATGATCTACTGTAAAATTCAAAGATGATAGTTGTACAATCCTATAAGGAGATAAGGTAATAATGTCAAAGCAGGTGAACAATTATATCATCTAGACACATTAAAGGAACAGATGAAGGTATGTATGAGTACACATGATCACAAGAATTGTATTCACATGTGGCATAGAAGTCTAGGACAGACATCCTGAGAGTATAATGGTGTTACAAAAGAAAAATTTGACAACATACCTATTGATATCTGATTGCTCAATTACTGCAAAATGTGAATGTTGTATAAAATCTAAAGCTACAAGAGTATCTATACCTAAAGAGAGTGAGACAAAAAAGCACAAGACCACTTGACTTGGTACACACTAATGTATGTGGACCCATGAAAGTGACCACATCAGGAGGTAATAGATATATGGTGACCTTCATAGATGACTACTCAAGATACACAGTCACGTACTTGATAAAGAACAAAAGTGAAGTTTTTGAAAAATTAGAAGACTATGTGACAAAGTCAAATAAGTTTCAGAAGAAGCCAATCATCATTAGAAGTGATAATGGAGGTGAACATACAGGACACCAATAACAAAACTACTTAAGACAGAATGGAATAGACTGTTCCATACACACCTGAACAGAACGGGAGAGCAGAAAGGAAAAACAGAACTCTGACTGAAATGATAAGATGTATGCTAACAGACTCCAAACTACCAGAGAAATACTGGGGTGAAGCAGCAATGACAGCTACTTATCTGTAAAACAGACTTTTTTTTCAAGAAAACTGAAAAAAACCTTATATGAATTGTGGCAAGGTATGAAACCAAGTGGGAATCATTTAAGAGTTTTTGGTTGCAAAGTTGTTGTGTTTATTCCAGAAGAAAAGCACTCCAAACTTCAAAACAGAGCCATTGAAGGAATATTTGTCGGATATAGTGACAATTACAAAGGATACAGAATCCTAGATCCCAAGACAGGCAGAATCACAGTGAGTAACAGTGTAACATTCATTGAAGATCTAAATGATGACATAATGACATCACTGGAAATGAAAAATAAGAGAAATGACAGTGATATAACTGCAGGGACATCTGATGAGAAAGAAATGGAAATCAATGAAAATCAAAAAACTGAAAGTAAAGAGATACATTTCTATACAGACACAGAATACGATGCTCAATATGAGAAAACAAGGGAAGCCCACCTCAACATCTTTCATACAAGGCAAGTCAGAGGCGTACCTAGGGTTTTGGTTCAGGGGGGCAAAGCTTCTGAGTGGGCCCCTAACCAGGTAACCTTCATTACAATTCGGTGACGCGCCCTAATAGTGGAGGAGAACCTCAGCAGATGACCGCGCTATTACTGAAGATAATCTCTATATAATGACCAACATGGATATTACCGCCATATGGTCAGTGGTAGATAGATACCAGCCCTACAGAACATGTCAGAGATCACAGCACAGTTACAGATGGTGACTTACCGCTGAGGTTGTCTGATGGAATCGTTGACTTTTCCCAACTTTTCCATCTAGCACAGACCGACATGACAAGTTCTTCCAGCTAGGACTCGTCTGCAGAGAATATGGAGCGCCCCCAGACACAGGGCCACGCGTTTCGGTACAGGGCCTCTCTGGTTCGGTTCTGAGGCTGTCACGGTGGCTAGACCCAGTCCGCGACCCTGCTAAGAGGCGTCCAATGAAAGTGGTGAAACAGTCTGTCAGTGGTTCGTGACACCAAATGTGGTGTTCGGTCAGGGTGACCGACGCTGCTATGGGGTCCACTGGGGTGATGGAATGGCAGCTGGATGGTATACCTTCCCACAGGTGAAGTATGTCCCCAGGGCTTCCCAGTAAGGTGGATGGTAATAGTGTGAGGTATAGTCAATAACGAGGACACAAGGTTGCAGTCTCTTTACCTCTTTACTGAAGGCTTCAGGATCCTCAATCCAGAGTACGTTTAACAGGGCTCTCAGAGACCGGCCGGTCCGATGGGCACATCCAGAGTTTCCCTCGCAGATGGAAATCGTTGCCTACCACTAGCGCCTGTGTTTTGCAGTCCTACCCTGTTGAGCATTCGGAATTTTTTCTGCTGTTCTCATTCGTTCGTTCTCTACAGCTCTCTTTCTCGTTCTTTAGTTCCAGATGTTACTAGTTTCTAACGTCCCCCAGGTATATTATGGCTAGGATGCCACCCGTATGACGGGAAGGCTTGCAGGTCTTCCGGGACCCTAGAGTCGCCCCTCTCCCAATGTTGCCCCCTATGTCTTCGTAGATGTAGTAAGGTAGACAGCCAACCTATGATTAACTGTCCAGCGGAGTTTGAAGTAAGGCCTGAAGTCAGTTACTCCTACGGTGTTCCGGCCACCGACTACGCGCCTCAGTAAGATGTTGCCTCTCTCTCTCTCGGCACGACTCTTACTGGCTCTCCTTTGTGCTTGATCTCGTTTACACGGTTCCACAATATCCTTCCCTTCGTGTCTCTTTCTTGGGATACCGCCGCAGGGTGTGTAGGCGCAGTTCCGTAATGTTCTGTTCTGTTCGCTAGGCACCTGCCAGGTTCCCATGCCTGACAGGGACCCCCTGTGCCTTCTCCCTGCAACACCCCCTGCCACGGGATGTTGCCTGGATCCAACCCAGTCAGCTTCTGACTAACTTCTCCCCAGCCCCTAGTTTTACCAGTGTGAGGAGTGGCCCAATAAATAAAGCCTTTTTCTCCCCCTAGTGGCCTGAGTGTGAAGTGTAATGTGTTCTGGTGATACCTGGTCAGGAGAACTCCTTAGTGCCATCAGACGTACCGCTGCTCCCCTTAGCGGCAGAGTGCCATACTGCAACGACCAGGTCTCTGGGGCGCTGCAAATACAACAAAGACACATTTCACTTCTCATATTCCAGCCTAATCACCATCAATTCCCAACCTGCACAAACTCCTCATCCTGCTGATACCCCAATACTGAGCCGCTGCTGCCGTATGTGTCCCTATTACTGCACCTGCTGTGCGGTTCTCTGTGCCTTCTAAATTCTAAAGCAACCCTCTAGAACAGCGGTTCTCAACCTGTGGATCGCGACCCCAGCGGGGGTCGAACGACCAAAACACAGGGGTCGCCTAAAGCTATCAGAAAATACATATTTCCGATGGCTTTAGCCGCTGAGAAGCCGCTGCAGCAGCTCTATTCAGCTGGAACGCATGCCGTTATGGATGTGCGTTCAAAACTGAATGCCTGCGCGCATTCGCAGATGTGATTGCATCATCTGTCCAGGGCCTAAGGGGCGGGGAAGCGGGGGTAATGCTCCACAGTCCATAGCAGAGTGCCTGCTCATCCATAGCAGCGCATTACGTGTGTCCGGCGCTTGCTGACGTCATCAGTGGGCGGACGCAGCAAGCACCGGAGGACAGAAGCCTAGGAGGTGGAGAGTCATGAGAGCCTGCAAGACAGCCTGCTGGTGTAAAAAAGGTTAATAATGTAAAAACAGTACACTCACCATCCACACAATACTGTGTAAGTGCAAGGTGCTTTTTCAGTGCTCAATCTTTTGGACTCCCATTGATGAAAATAGGAGGCAAACCATTTTCAGCGCTAAATTTACTGTATAGAAAAATGTAGTGTGAACGGGCCCAAATAGGCAGGCAGAATCCACAGTCCTTACAGAGCAGAGTGCCCCGTTTAGCGTCAAAATGCTGCTGTGAATCCTGCAGACTAACAGTAGTGTTCTGCCTCCACTCCACTATCCAATGGTGAAATGTTATTTCATTGGAATTAGTAATAAATATTTCTCAACATATAAATAAATATTGTTTTTGTGATTAATCACTATGTTTAAATTATGTTTGATTTGTAGCAATGAGAATACATAATGCATATCAGGCATTTACATTCCGAATCATAACTGTAGCAAAATTACAGTTATGAAGTAGCCAACAAAATAATTTTGTGGTTTGGGGTCACAGCAACATGAGGAACTGTATTGCGGGATCACGGCATTAGAAAGGTTGAGAACCACTGCTCTAGAATATAAGCGTCTGTTGGAGAGAGGGGGGAGAGGGAAAAGTTGGAGCTTGACACCCTGAGACATATATAATAAGCCGTTGCAATTGAATATAGCTGGTGGGTGCCGTACCTGCTGGTGATTTCAGCCGAAGTGAAGAAGAAGGAAGGGCGTTTCCAGCACGTCCATCCAGTTTAAGTAAAATTTCAATTGCATTTGAACATTTTAATAACCAATTTTAAAAAAGAGAGAAAGAGACTCTCTGCCTAAGGCCGGGATCACACATACGCGAGATACGGCCGAGTCTCGCAGGTGAAATCCCTCCTCTGGCTCCGGCACTTGGGAGTGGAGCGTGCAGCCGCACATGGAGCTGCACGCTCCGCTCCCAAGTGCCAGCGCCAGAAGAGGGATTTCACCTGCGAGACTCTGCCGTATCTCGCGCATGTGTGATCCCGACCTTAGGCAGAGAGTTTCTCTCTTTTTTAAAATTGTTTTTTAAAATGTTCAAATAAAATTGAAATTTTACTTAAATTGGATGGACATGCTGGAAACTCCCTTCTTTCTTCCTCTTCAATATAGTAATGCCGGGTGCAAGTACCCTAGAAAACAGTGCCCACATTTTGCTTCCTATAAAGTAATATTGCCATGTGTGCCCCTTTGATAGTCACAGTAACCTGAGATCCCCTATAACAAGAAGTGCTCACTTTACATTTAATAATGTCCCGAGTCTGCCCCCTCTACAGCTCCCCTATACAGTATATTGTCCCCTCACTGTATATTACCATCCACACAGTATACTGACCCCTTAGTAGATAAATATAGTATAATGCACTCCCCATAGGTCTCCATATAGTATAATGCACTCCCCATAAGCCTCCTTATAGTATAATGCACTCCCCATAGGACTCCATATAGTATAATGCACTCCCCATAGGACTCCATATAGTATAATGCACTACTCATAGGCCTACTTTATAGCACAAGGCAGTACCCATAGGCAGACTCAATAGCACAAGACAGCACCCCCATAGGCAGACCCTGTAGTATAAGACAGCACCCCATAGGTAGACCCTGTAGTATAAGACAGCACCCCATACGCAGACCCTGTAGTATAATGCAGCACCCCATAGGAAGATCCTGTAGTATAAGGCAGCACCCCATAGGCAGATTCTGAAGTATAAGGCAGCGCCCATATAGGCAGACCCTGTAGTATAAGGCAGCCCCCCATAGGCAGACATTAGTAAAAGGCAGCATCCCATAGGCAGACCCTGTAGTATAAGGCAGCACCTCATATTCAGACTCTAGTATAAGACAGCACCCCATAGGCAGACCCTGTAGTAAAAGGCAGTACCCCCATAGGCAGATTCTGAAGTATAAGGCAGCACCTATATAGGCAGATCCTGAAGTATAAGACAGCCCCCATAGGCAGATCCTGAAGTATAAGGCAGCCCCCCTTTAAGCAGATCCAGAAGTATAAGGCAGCCCCCTATAGGCAGATCCTGAAGTATAAGGCAGCACTCCTATAGGCAGATCCTGAAGTATAAGGCAGCCCCCCTATAGGCAGATCCTGAAGTATAAGGCAGACCCAGAAGTATAAAGCAGACCCCTATAGGCAGACCCTGAAGTATAAGGCAGACCCCTATAGGCAGATCCTGAAGTGTAAGGCAGCACTCCTATAGGCAGATCCTGAAGTATAAGGCAGCCCCCCTATAGGCAGATCCTGAAGTATAAAGCAGACCCCTATAGGCAGATCCTGAAGTGTAAGGCAGCACTCCTATAGGCAGATCCTGAAGTATAAGGCAGCCCCCTATAGGCAGATCCTGAAGTATGAGACAGCCCCAATAAAAAATAATAAAATATAAATAAATACTCACCTCTCTTCCTCCTTGTTCTAGCGGTGTTCCAACCTCCCGCTCATCTTCTGACAGCGGGCGCCGGATGGTGACGTCATCACGCCCACTGTCAGCGTCGGCATCGGTGACGCCAGACGCTGACAGGGCGATGATGGGAGAAAGAGCGCAGTGCTCCTTCCCTCATCAGTGCGGTGCAGGAACAGAAATAAAATCCATGCATGATTCAAAGACATGGACACTGACAGAACTACCAAAAGAAAAAAGGCTATAGGATGTAAATGGGTTTTTAAAGTAAAATACCAAGCAGACGACACAGCTGATCGATACCGAGCAAGACTCGTAGCTAAAGACTATTCTCAGAAATATGGAGAAGACTGTGATGAGACATTTGCTCCAGTTGTCAAACACACCACAATCAAAGCTTTGTTTGTAGTTGCAGCAATGAAACAAATGCCGTTGAAACAACGGCGGCACTTCCCCTGACGAAGCTGCGCTCTGCAGCGATACACGTGGGGCTTCCCACATCACTCTGGTCCTGGGACCACTGTTCTCTTGACTTTTAGACCCCTGACACCCTGCAGTGGACTGCCTTATATGGTGATATGATCGCTATCTCAGCCCTCTTGTTTAACCCCTTGATACATGCTTTCCTCCTCGTTGCTCTATAGGGCAGCTCCCCTCTCTAACTTCATGCCTTAGGCTGTGTGCACACGTTCAGGATTTTTCCATTTTTTTCCACATTTTTTTGCTATAAAAATGTGATAAAAATGCTTAAAAAACACATGCATATGCATCCCATCATTTATAATGCAATCTGCAATTTTTGTGCATATGTTGCGTTTTTTCCGCGAAAAAAACGCATCACGGTAAAAAACACAGCATCTTCATTAATTTTGCGGATTTTTTGCGGAATTCCCTCTATATTATTGCATCCCAGAACCTCCGGTAAAAAACGGAAAAAATCCGCAAAAAAAGTGCAAAAAATGCGAGAAAAACTAGGAAAAATCGCGAGAAAAACGCATGCGGATTTTTTGCAGAAAATGTCCGGTTTTGTTCAGGAATTTTCTGCAAGAAATCCTGATGTGTGCACATAGCCTTAAGGGAGATTTTTTTCTTCTTACTTCAATGAAATATCTATGTTAGTTTCCCCACAGCATTAAATAGGCTTATTGTGGCCTTTTAGAAGGGGTTTTTTTCCATTATCTGGTTTTCTGGGGACGCCCAGAACAGGGTTTTGTCTATTTCATGTGCAACTATTGTATGTATATGGGGTGTCGTTTTAGGTATGCTTCTGTCATTTGAATATGATATTGTATACTATACTCTATAGCGTTATGGGACTACAAGTGATGTGTTTTGTCTTTTAAATGTTTTTTTTGTGGGTTTGTCTACTAACAAACTTTGCATGTATTTTTCTTCAATATCTTGGGTGTGCGCCTAATATGCATGGTTCTTTCCCCTCTTTTTTTGAAGGCTGCCAAGAGGCAACAACAAGCTGTCATCAATAGGGGGTATATAGTCTGGGTACTCTGTATCCCCACAGCTATACTCCAGTGATGCCCATGAGAGGCTGTGAGTGCCACCCTGCTGTGAGCACAGTTCCTCTTCCTCATCCTCAAAAAATGTTCCCTGGCTGGACAGTTATGTACCTGGCTGTTGTCAGAGGCGTAGCTAGAGCTTTTGCCGCCCGGGGCTGTTCCCGAGTTTGGCGCCCCCCCCCCCCCATCCCCCCCCAGCTCAATACACACAAAGGTTACCAAAAATGGTTTTCCTGTTTTGTAGAACTTAAACTGGGCCTAATGGTGTCACCCCCACATGCCACACCTGTGACTTAATACCACCACACCATGACCAGGCCACATAGTGACCGAATAATACTACATACAAGGGACAAATACCACCGCACCATTTCCAGACCACATATTACCACCACATAGTGACTGAATACTACAATACTGATCAGTAATAAAAAAAAAACCACAATACTATTACCATAAGTGCCAGTATTCACAGGAGATCTGTACTTAGTATGCAGTGTCTGTGTAGAGGTAATACAGAGATCACTGGTGACATTATACACAGGACCTCTATATAGTATACAGTGTATAGTGTCAGTGTATAGGTAACACTGACTCACCAGTGACGTCTCTAGGTGAAGTCCTTCATCTTTTATCCAGCACAGACCGCCATCATTCCTTCCAGCCAGGACTCGTTTCTGCAGGAAATAACACAGTTATCTCGAGCTCCGCTTGCAGAACACATTACTTAATTTTTCACAACTTCTACATTACACCACATGAAGAAAAAAAGGTGATATAGTGTCACTCTGCACAGTAACAGGACCGCCCCCCCATTTAAAACAGTATACTCAAAAAATAAAATAAATACATCACTGCAGTAACAATATCCCTTAATTATCCCCTATGGTAATAATATTCCCCACCCTGGCCCCGTTTATCTCATTCCTGGCTCCAGCCATATGTTGTCGTATCCTGCCCTCATGAGTATCCATTCTACCCCATATGATCTCCCCATCCTGCCCCACCAGCCTCCATCGTATCCGTCCTGCCCCATGATCCAATCCTGCCCCGTGTCTCCAATCATGCCCCGTATATACATTCTGCCCATGCCTCAAGTCCTGCCCCCAGTGTGTCCAGCATATTACCCCCATGTTGTCCAGCAATCTGCCCCAGTGTGTCCAGCATATTACCCCCATGTTGTCCAGCAATCTGCCCCAGTGTGTCCAGCATATTACCCCCAGTGTGTCCAGCAATCTGCCCCAGTATGTCCAGCATATTACCCCCAGTGTGTCCAGCAATCTGCCCTCAGTGTGTCCAGCAATCTGCCCCAGTGTCCAGCCTTTCCCCAGTGTGTCCAGCAGTCTGCCCCAGTGTGTCCAGCATATTACCCCCAGTGTCCAGCATTGCCCCAGTGTGTCCAGTATATTACCCCCAGTGTGTCCAGCAATCTGCCCCAGTGTCCAGCATTGCCCCAGTGTGTCCAGAAGTCTGCCCCAGGGTCTCCAGCATTGCCTCAATGTGTCCAGAAATCTGCCCCAGGGTCTCCAGTATTGCCCCAGTGTGTCCAGCAATCTGCCCCAGGGTCTCCAGTATTGCCCCAGTGTGTCCAGCAATCTGCCCCATGGTCTCCTGTATTGCCCCAGTGTGTCCAGCAATCTGCCCCATGGTCTCCAGTATTGCCCCAGTATGTCGAGAAGTCTGCCCCAGGGTCTCCAGCATTGACTGAATGTGTCCTGAAATCTGCCCCATGGTCTCCAGTATTCAGTGTGTCCAGCATTCTGCCCCATAGTCTCCTGTACTGCCCCAGTGTGTCCAGCATTCTGGCCCATGGTCTCCAGTATTGCCCCAGTGTGTCCAGCAATCTGCCCCATGGTCTCCTGTATTGCCCCAGTGTGTCCAGCATTCTGCCCCATGGTCTCCAGTATTGCCCCAGTGTGTCCAGCATTCTGCCCCATGGTCTCCAGTATTGCCCCAGTGTGTCCAGCAATCTGCCCCATGGTCTCCTGTATTGCCCCAGTGTGTCCAGCAATCTGCCCCATGGTCTCCTGTATTGCCCCAGTGTGTCCAGCAATCTGCCCCATAGTCTCCTGTATTGCCCCAGTGTGTCCAGCAATCTGCCCCATGGTCTCCTGTATTGCCCCAGTGTGTCCAGCATTCTGCCCCATGGTCTCCAGTACTGCCCCAGTGTGTCCAGCAATCTGCCCCATGGTCTCCAGCATTGCCCCAGCCCCAGACAGTCAGACATAAAGAAAAAAAAAAAAAAAAGTAAAATCCTCACCTCTCCCGTTCCCAGCGCAGGTCCGGTGCAGTCAGCGTCTCTCCGGCTCTGCGACGCTCAGGACAGAGAGGCAGAGCGGCGCGCACAGTAGTGACGTCATCGCGCCCTCTGCTCTGAGACGTCGCAGAGTCAGAGGACGCTGAAGCCGCAGGAACCAGGAGAGGTGAGTATTAGAGCGGGGGGCGGGGGCGGGGGCGGGACCCGGGTGTGGGGGGAGCTGGCCCTGGTCGTGGCGGCGGACGGCGCCGCCCGAAGATTTAAAGGGGCGTCTTTTTTTTTTTTTTTTTTTTTTATCTTCTTCTCCTGCAGCGCCGGCCGCCCCCCAGCATTGTGCCGCCCGGGGCGGACCGCCCCCCCCGCACCCCCCTTCCTACGCCACTGGCTGTTGTTGGTATAGGAATCCATCCTCCGAGCTATCTGTGGAAGACTGGCCTGATAATGGTGTGAATGGTCCCTGTTCCTCTTCCACTCTCTCCTGTGCCACCACTTCATCCATCATCACCTGTAGCGCTTTTTCAAGGAGGCATAGAAATGGTATAGTAACACAGATTATGCAGCAATGGTCATGTTGGTGGAATACTTGAAGCAACGCAACATGGCACGCACGTCCCGAATGGAGGCCCACTCGTTGGTGGTGGAGTGGTGTTCTTCCACAGAGCGACTCACCCTGAGCGTACTGCAGCTGAAACTCCAGTATCTTCTGATGCTGCTCGAACAGTGTCTCCTCCATATGCAGGTGGAGATCCACCTTGTGGGTACATTGCATGTGAGGTGGTGAGTGGTAAGGCCGAAGTGATGCTGCAGTGCAGACAGGGTGAGAATGCCAAAAGCGAGCACAGATGGGCCACATTTTCTGCAGCATCTCTAACATCTCATGGTAATTTTTCAGGAAGCTCTGTCACACCAAATTCACCACATGCACCAGGCAAGGAATGTGCGTTAAACCAGCTAGGCTTTGAGCTTCTACAAGATTTTGCCTGTTATGGTACATCACCATCATCGGTCTGTTGTTCGATTCCCATCCTCAGCTCCTGAACAGTGTGGGATTTTCCCCCCAAAAAGATGAGTTTCAGAACAGCCTGCTGTCATTTCCACCCTGACTGTGCTAAATTTGGTGGTGCAGGTGTTACGCGGACCATATGAGGAGGCAGTGGAGAAAGCGGTATAGGAGGGGGAGGCAACATGGACAGAGAAACATCCAGCAATCCTCAGTGGTGGTAGGACATGTACCAAAACGCTTTCTGCCTCAGGCCCAACCACCACTACATTTACCTAGAGGGCAGTTGGAGAGATATAATATCCCTGTCTGTGCCTATTGGTACCTATTGGTCCATGTTTCTGTGGTTATGTGGACCTTGACACTGATGGCTTTGCACAGTGCACACCTGATTTTGTCTGCAACATGTTCATGCAGGGTATGGATGGACCACCTGGAAAATTAGTGATGCCTGGGAACCTCGTACTGTGGTTCCCGTGATCCCAACATATTGTTAGCCCTTTATAAATCACTTGTGAGGCCACATGTAGAATATAGGATCCAGTGTTTGGTGGATGTACAGCTGAACGCTTCAATGGGATGATGTGGAGATGCTTGGCGACACTGCTGTGGGTGGTGCTGTCATATCCTTTCTTTGTGGGAAGCCAGGGACCCTGTTGCTCGGGAGGGGGAGAAAGAGGCCGAGACAGCAGCAGAAGAGGGAGGAGGCTCAGAACTTTCCTGGGTTTTCAGCTGTGTACTCTACTGCAGATCGTGCTTTGCATTCAGATGCCTCATCATTCAGGGGGTGCTCAGTTTAAAAACTTTTATGCCTTGCTTCAGTCTCTGATGACACAACATACAAACCACCTGTGACTTGTCAGTGAGCTCCTTTGAGCTGGCTTTGGTGTGCTCAGTTCGTAGGCGCGGTGGCCAGTATCAGCCAATATACTGGCTAAGGGTCGGACGCTGTGCTTTTGCACCAGGCTCCCTCTTTTGGTGTGCGGTTGGGCCAGCGTGACCACTACCTCTTCTTCTGAACTGCCCGAACTGTCTCCTCTCACCAACTCCCTTTCCCTCCAGACCAGAATGTATTTATAGGTGTGCCATCCATAAACAGGATCAGAGCTCCCCTTCTGGCCTGGAGTGTGAACATGTTGTGTGCTTTGTGATTACCTGATAAAAGGAATCCTTCATCACTTCCAAGCGTGACATCACTCTCCCCGTGAGGAAAGCAATGCCACTGTGACAACCAGGACTGGGGTGTCACAGCATCACCATTCGTCTAGGAATACTCTGGCGTCATGTCGCCGGATGGGTGTTTGGTGCATACACATCCTTGGTACTGAATTTATCGGTATGTATTACCTCTTTTGTTAACATCTCATGGTAGCATTGCAATTGATTGCTTATACTTGATTATATAGATATACTACACTTTAATGCTGTCATGATTCATAGTGAATGATATGTTGGTGTGCACCCTCCCCTGTCCTATTGTGCGTGCTCTGGATGGCACGGGGGGATTTCCCATTCTGCTGTTTTATACTTGTTATGATTAAATAAAGTTTTTGCATATTTCTATATATTTGGACTTATGACTGCGTTTCTCTGGATCTTCTATTCCACATAGTATATAGCAGCAACACAGTATATAACACAGCCCACGTAATATATAGCACAGCCCACGCAGTATATAACACAGGCCACGCAGTATATAACACAGGCCACGTAGTATATAATACAGGCCCAGTGGTATAAAACAGTGACCACGCAGTATATAACACAGCCCACACAGTATATAACACAGCCCACGCAGTATATAACACTGCCCACGTAGTATATAACACTGCCCACGTAGTATATAGCAACCACGCAGTATATAACACAGCCCACATAATATATAGCACGGCCCACGAAGTATATAACACAGCCCACATAGTATATAACACAGCCCATGCAGTACGTAACACAGGCCACGCAGTACATAACAATGGCCACGCAGTATATAACAAAGCCCACATAGTATATAGCAGTGTGGGCACCATATCCCTGTTAAATAAAAAATAAAATAAAAAATAGTTATATACTCACCTGCCGGCGTCCAGTGAAGCTGTCCCGATGCGCGCTGCTGCCGCCAGCTTCCGCTCCCAGCGATGCATTGCGAAATTACCCAGATGACTTAGCGGTCTCGCGAGACCGCTAAGTCTTCTGGGTAATTTCGCAATGCATCTCTGGGAACGGAAGCTGGCGGCAGCCGCGCGCATCGGCGGACGACAGAAGGTGAGAATAGCAGGTTTTTGTTTTTTTATTATTTTTAACATTAGATCTTTTTACTATTGATGCTGCATAGGCAGCATCAATAGTAAAAAGTTGTTCACACAGGGTTAATAGCAGCGTTAACGGAGTGCGTTACCCGCGGCATAACGCGGTCCGTTAACGCTGCCATTAACCCTGTGTCAGCTCTGACTGGAGGGGAGAATGGAGAGGGCGTCGGGCACTGACTGGATGGAAGTAGGGAGGGACTAATTCTCGGCCGGACTGTGCCCGTCGCTGATTGGTCGCGGCCGACCAATCAGCGACGCGGGATTTCCGTTACAGACAGACAGACAGACGGAAGTACAAGTTAGACAATTATATATATAGATGCATCCTCCTTAAGGTATGTGCACTCGATCAGGAAGACCAGCGTTTTGGGACACAGCTCACCTGCGCTGCATCCAAGATGCTGCTACACTAGAAGCACAGTGAATGGGATTTATAGATACCCCATTCCCACTGTGCTTCTATTTGACGCTATGTAACCTCACCGACGGCACGGATTTACGAGAGGCAGCATGTCAATTAACTGCAGCAGAGACACTTGTCTCCTCTGCGTAGTTTTCCCCATAGCCATTCACTAGATGCAGTAAATCCACACGGTTCACTGAACACATGCAGATTTACCTGCGTGATTAGAACACAGCGTTTTGTATGCAGCAAAAATACGCTGTGTCCAGAACACTGCTATTCATGATTGTGGGCACTTAGCCTTAGAGTCACTGCAGATATTAGCTGATTGCTAATTGCTTGAAAGACGGTAACACCCTGGACCTGGTTTTTGCCCGGCTCTGCTCAACCTCCTACCTAGATAACTCACCGCTTCCCCTCTCTGACCACAACATTCTGTCCTTCACACTCACATATCCTCGCTCACCCCAGCACCCTCCTACACACCATTCAGTCAGAAATCTACAAGCCATTAACCCTCTTACACTTTCAGACTCCCTACGCTCATCATTGTCCCCAATCTCTTCCTTTTCCTGTCCTGATCTGGCTGTACATCACTTCAATGACACTCTTAGAAGCACCCTGGACCAAGTAGCTCCCCTCACCATCAGAACCTCCAAACACAGAGTGAAACAGCCCTGGCTCACATCGCAAACCCGATTTCTCCAGCGATGCTCTAGGTGTGCTGAACACTTATGGAGGAAAACACGCACACCAGAAGACTTCATACACTTCAAATTTATGTTAAGGACCTATAACTTTGCCCTTCACTTCGCTAAACAGACTTACTTTACCACTCTGATCTCCTCACTATCCAACAACCCCAAGAAACTTTTTGACACCTTTCACTCCCTCCTCAGGCCAAAAGCACAAGCCCCTATCGCAGATATTTGTGCTGGTGACCTGGCCTCCCACTTTATAGAGAAAATAGACAATATCCGTCAGGAAATCCGCTCCCAACAACTAAGTTCAGTGACTCCCATCCCTCCCCTCATTGCCCCTGGCTCACTCTCCACATTCGATCCCATCACAGAAGAAGAAGTCTCCAAGCTCCTCTCCTCTTCTCGTCCGACTACATGCACTACCGACCCCATTCCCTCACATCTCCTCCAGTCTCTCTCTCTCCAGTTGTCACAAGTCACCTAACTACAATCTTTAATCTCTCCCTCTCCTCTGGCATTTTCCCCTCCTCCTTCAAACACTCTATCATTACTCCATTACTAAAGAAACCCACCCTCGACCCATCCTGCACAAACAACTACAGACCGGTCTCCAATCTCCCCTTCATCTCTAAACTCTTGGAGCGCCTGATATACTCCCGCCTTACCCGTTACCTCTCCACTCACTCCCTCCTAGACCCTTCACAGTCCGGTTTCCGCCCCCTACATTCGACAGAAACTGCACTCATCAAAGTGACCAATGACCTTCTGACAGCAAAATGTAATGGTGAACACTCTCTGCTCATTCTTCTCGATCTCTCTGCAGCTTTCGACACTGTTGACCACCCTCTCCTTCTCTCTAGGCTCCAGTCACTAGGCATTAAGGACACTGCTCTCTCCTGGTTCTCCTCCTACCTTTCTGACCGCTCCTTCAGTGTTCTGTTCTCTGGCTCCACTTCATCTCCTCTTCCTCTCACTGTTGGGGTACCTCAGGGCTCAGTCCTTGGCCCCCTTCTGTTCTCTCTCTACACGGCCCCAATTGGACAGACCATCAGCAGATTTGGCTTTCAGTACCATCTTTATGCCGACGACACACAACTATATACGTCATCCCCTGACCTTACCCCCGCTGTACTACAGAACGCCACTGACTGTCTGTCCGCAGTCTCCAACATCATGTCCGCTCTCTATCTGAAACTCAACCTCTCCAAAACTGAACTTCTTCTGCTCCCACCATCTACTAACCTCCCTAAATCTGACATTTCCCTCTCCGTGGGTGGCACCATAATAACACCCCGGCAGCAGGCGCGCTGTCTGGGTGTTATATTTGACTCCGATCTCTCCTTCACCTCCCATATACAATCTCTTGCCCGCTCGTGCCGCTTACACCTAAAGAACATCTCCAGAATCCGCCCTTTTCTCACCATGGAGACAGCTAAAACCCTCACTGTCGCCCTGATCCACTCCCGCCTGGACTACTGTAACGCTCTATTAATTGGCCTCCCCCTCACTCGACTTTCCCCTCTCCAGTCCATCCTTAATGCAGCAGCCAGGGTCGTCCATCTGGCTAATCGTTACTTGGACGCATCCGCTGTTCGCCAGTCGTTACACTGGCTACCCATTCATTACAGGATACAATTCACAGTACTTGTTCTCACCCACAAAGCTCTCCACAGTGCGGCACCCCCTTACATCTCCTCCCTCATTTCTGTCTATCAGTCTAACAGACCACTGCGCTCTGCAAATGACTATCGATTAACCTCTGCACTAATCCGTACCTCCCACTCCCGACTCCAAGACTTCTCCCGTGCTGCGCCAATCCTCTGGAATGCTCTACACCAAGATATTAGGACCATCCATAATTTGCATAGTTTTAGGCGCTCGCTCAAAACACATTTGTTCAGAGCGGCCTATCACGTTCACTAATCAAAGTTATGTTATGTTTGTGTGTGTGTAGCCCATTCACTATCCCCATCTATTCCCCAACCCCTGAAGATGGCTGGACCATGATTGTAAATACATCATTGTAAATACACACCTGTACTTTGCATCTCCCCCACCTCATTGTAGATTGTAAGCTCTCACGAGCAGGGTCGTCTTATTTTGCTTTAATTATTGTATAGTTAACGTTGTTACTTATGACTTTTGTGTTTGAAACTGTTAAACTGTAAAGTGCTGCGGAATATGTTGGCGCTATATAAATAAAGATTATTATTATTATTATTGCCATGAATCTAGCTCCTGAGACGTTGGCAAACAGCAGATATGCAACTTGTATCCACCAAATCAAAAGTTATATTTCCAACTTACTGCACAGCAAATCACTAGGGATAAATATCAGAAAGCCAATCAATTGTCTTGCAAGGTATAGGATTTCAGTGTTCTCCATTTACTGCACAGCCCTGGTCTGGGAGCTATCCTGGCTGGTTCCAGGCCTAGCATTAGGAGGCAATATAAGACAAGACATACACACTGGGCATTGTCACTGTCCGTCTTAGGGACATCAGTGAGTGGCTGCTGGAAGGGACAGTCCTAATGTATTATAGAACATGCTATCACAGTGGACTGAAACCCTAGACTGGTCACACTAAATAGGCCAAATAGGTTAATCTAATGTGTCTTGCATGTCAGTTTTGATTCAGTCAACTGTAACGCTTGCATGATTCACAGTCATCCTTGGTATCTGGAAAAGCCTCGGGAGGGGGGTGGGGGGTCCTCCTCCACTGCAGCTACCGCATTTGAAAGTTTTGTTAATTCTGGAAAATTCCTTAAATGTTTCCTGCTTTCTTATCACAAGTTTGAATTCTGTATTGTAATCATATTATTTATATGGTAATCTCAGAGCAAAGCAAAAACCTATTGAAGGTCAGCTGTCACTTTTGATTAGCAAGAGTCATTTACCTGTGTACAGTGTGTTGATAGGCAGCATGTTGTATATGGTGCAATTTCCTCAGCTTGCACTGATATTGTGGTCCAATACGAACCCATAAGTAGCATATTATGAGATTAAAATAAGTTCCAATACTCTTTTTAGGTATATATTTTTTTTTTCTTTAAGGTAATGTGTCACATACATTTTTTAAAATGACCAATAATACAATGTACATGGGACAAATACCATCACACCATGGCCGCACCACATATTACCACCACATAGTGACCGAATAATACCACATACAAGGGACAAATACTGTCACACCATGTTAGGGTTGGCGGAACGCACCGAATATATTTATTAGAAGAATAGGTGCGTTCGCAACCCGGGATCCACCGTGCAGGAAAGAACCCGCTGCTAAGTAAGGCGGTGAAGTATATTGCTATAAATGAACTCTGTTACTTCACAGAGTCCGTTAGCAAAGAGAACGCTGTGCCCTGTTTAGCTCACAGGGGAACACAGCTACTTAGTAGAGCTGACAGTGGTCATGCAGTCAAATGCAAACACGCAGCTCCTCTCCGGTGGAGCCAGAATTCTAATGGCTATTAGCCAGCCCTGAATCCACACACATGAAACTCCTCGCCGGAGGTGCCAGCATTCTAGGGGCTTATTTCAGCCGGGTCCCTAAATGCACACACAAGAAACTCCTCACCGGAGGTGCCAGCATTCTAGGGGCTTATTTCAGCCAGGTCCTGGACTGCACACACACGACCACACTGGCGCTGAGCACATACATAATTTACACTAGCGCATGGCCATGCGGTCATGCGAACCTTTTATAGCTGCAGCATGTACAGGACCTTCCCAGATGGACCAATGGGAGGCTGCCACAGAAGTTGAGCTCCTTCAGGACCTTCCTGGAGGAGACCAATGGGATCTGCTGCAGTATCTGAGCATGTGACCTTCGATCTCCAACGGGAGATCTTGCCTTGGGCATGCTCAGAAGGGGAAAAGCAGGACTTAGTCCCAAAAGCATCTGCTCGCCGCTGCCCAGCACTGACTTCAAAGGCAGAAGCTGGAAAAGCAGCAGTAACCCTTTGCACAGAGTGAGACTGAGCAAGACGCTGGGACTGACGTCTCCGCCGAGCAGGTTCCACTGCGGCTGATGCAGAATGGGAGACCACAGCGGACATGGTTCGAGATTCCCCCTGTGTATCGACGGGAACTCGACTCCTAACACACTATGCTAGACTACAAATTACCACAAGACATTGACCGAATAATACCATATTTTAAGGGATAAATATCATCACACTATGACCGGACCACACATTACCACCACATCATGACCTAATGATACCCCATACAGTGGAGAAATACTGCCACACCATGAACAGAACATATATTACCACCATGATCTAATAATACCACATACAAGGAACAAATACCACTGCCAGTCCACATATTACCATGTCATAGTGACTGAATTATGCTACATAGAAGAGACAAATAGCACCACACCATGACCAGATCACATATTAGCACCACATAGTGATCAAATACTACAATACCGATCATCAATAAAAATAACACAATACTAATATTACCATTAGTGGCATTATGCACAGGAGCTCTGTACATAGTATACAGTGTATAGAGTAAGCGTAATACAGTGACTCACCAGTGAATTTATAAACAGGAACTCTATCTATAGTGTGAGTGTGCAGGTAATATAGGGAACACCAGTAACATTATGCACAGGAGCTAAATATATAGTTTGTACAGTACAGGTAATACAGGGATGACCGGTGACATTATACACAGGAGCTCTGTATGTAGTGTCAGTGAACAGGTAATACAGTGATCACTAGTGACATTATACACAGGAGCTCTGTAAATAGTATATAGTGCATACTGTAAGTGTAATGCCTCTAGTTGAAGTCTTTCATCTTCGATTTTCTTCTTTATCCAGGGCAGACTTCTTCCAGGCAGGACTCGTTTATGCAGAAAATAACACACAGTTATCTAGAGCACCACTTTCAGAGCACATTCTCCAATTTGTACCCAACTTCTACACTACGCCAGATGAAGAATAAAACTACATAGTTCTACCCTGCACAGTAACAGGACTCCTTCAGCCCCACTGAAAATAGTATCCCCAAAAATAAAATACATCACAGCAGTAATAATATCCCTTAATTAGCCCCTACAATAATAATGTCCCAGACTCTTCCTGTAATAACGTCTCCCATCCTGGCCCCTTGATGTAATAATATACCCCATCCTGGCCTTTTGTGTCTCACTCTTTGCTTTTGGGTCTCATTCTTTGCCCTATGTGTCTCATTCCTGGCCCCATGTGTCTTCATCCTGCCCTCATATGTTCTTTCATTTTGGCTCTATAGGTCTCCATCCTGCTCCCATATGTTCTCCCATCCTGATCCCATGTATCTCCATCCTGCCCCCATATGTCCTCCCATCCTGCCTCCATATGTCTTCTCATCTTATCCCCATATTGGGTCTTTCAGTACAAAAAATGTAAAAAAAGAAAAATGTTTCTCCTCACCTGGCTGCAGCCCAACAAGAATTCCATCACAGGTTGAATTCATTAAACAGGTGTACAGCAGAAGCTGACCATAAAAGGTGTTTCTTAATGGGGTTGTCCCCTACTCGGACAACCCCTTCTAAGTCACCATTGTTCTCACATGTAAAATAATAGAAGCTATTCTCGCATCTGGTGCAGGGGCCATTTCAGTAATGTTGACGCTTGCTGTCTTGTGGCTTGTGTGATATTGTCAAATAAGCATTCCAGGCAATCAGCAGACGCTTCCCCCTCACTTCCTTTTGACATAGCTGATGTTACAATTCTGTTGTCGGAATACCCTGGGCCAGGGGCTCCTTCCCTCTCCCTAACGCTAGGGGCGCCCTAGCTATCACTGTTCCCCATATTACATCTGATGGTGAAGATGCCAGGGCCACATACGTGACCTCCTGAATCAGCCCTATATCTGTCCCCTTGGCCCACCCAGAGAAGTGGGGAGTAATAGTGTGTGTATATAAACAAAGCAGATTAACAAAGAAGATTGTACAGAGATAAATAAAAATACCAAAGATATAAATATGCACTCACAGACAACAGAGAGGACCACTGGGGAGAAAATGGAGGTAAACAAAATAGGAAAGGATGAGAAATTGCACACAGTAGAAACATTGAGCAACAATCGCAGATCAACACTCCAAATGCCTATACAAACAAACAACACCTCCACTTCACACCAGATGCTACAAGACTAACACTGGCAATCCAGATTGCCAGATGAGAGTATATATAGGTGAAGGGGGTAGCCAATACTGAACAGCTAAGATCATCCAAGCAGGAAGACTTCATAGACTCTGAGCTGAACAGATTAACATCTGCACTGCTAACAGACACCTGCACTTTTTAATATGGGGGAAATGCTACAAAAGTACATGAAATCAGACTCTGCGGTCTTCTGGCCCCACTCCGTCACAGTAAATCAGTGACAACTGACATCAGTAGAAAGAGAGCAGCAGAAGGATCTCACTTCTTATGGGTGTCAGTTTCATCCAAAGGAAATGAGAGAGAAGTGTATGCTAATTGACTGCATGTTTCATGTGACATAATATGATCACACAAACCCCAGGAGAGCAGATGGCAACATTGCTGGAACAGCGCCTGCACAAGAGGCAAGTATAGCTTCTATTATTTTACATTGGGGAACTATGTTGATTGAGAAATGGTTGGCCAAGTAGTGGACAACCCCTTCAACAGAGAAAATCCCTTCCCATGTAATATTGTGATCAATGGCACTACATGAAAGAGAAATGTCACAAGACCTGAAAGAGAAAAGGATTTCTTTACATAAGAAAAATGAATGATACAAGTATATCAGCAAAGCTTTACTTATTAGTCAGAATGCTATAGCAAAAGTGATACAAAAATTGAACAAAGATGGAACTACAACTTACTAACAGAAACATGAAAGCAAACCATGAAAATTAACACCTAAACATGATTATCTTTCATTTCAGAAGTGTTGAAGAAAATCAAAAACTCTCAATGTTAAAATTAACCAACCCTTAAAATTATAGACTGTTCATGTCTTTGTCAGTGGTCAAACTTACAAAATCAGCAAGGGATCAAATACTTATTGTATATTCAAATGTTGTATTTCTTTTAGTGCGAATGAGCTCACCAATTGAGACATTTTTGATGACTTGTTTAGAATGACATGACGTTGCCAAAAGAGTGGAATTCATAGCCGAGAATCATAGTGGATCTATGAATTTAATACATGATGGCCACGTGGAATGAATATAAGATATGACCTTGTTTATCATTATGAATTAATAGCTGTCCCATACATTGCACATTTAGTGTTTATTTGTTTCTTACCATGCTTTTAAACTTCTAGGATATTTGATCATATGTTCCAACAGGAAATGATATATAACGCCGATTGACATGCTGTTTTTGCATGCAATTATTAAGGATTTATGTCTGAAACGCGTTTGCGCATAGTCTCCCCTTGGTGTTTGTGACAGTTTTTTGTATATCTATGCTTGTGTTTCACCTCTCTTCCTAATAAATTTGAGAATTTTTATGAAGATCCTGACTGTCAAATCCCTCTTCTTCATTCCTCCATGCATCGGACTTCTTATGTGGCTGAGCTTACTCTTTTTACACATTGTTTTCATTCTATATGATTCCATGGTTACAGACTACTTGACACATTAGGTAAAAAACACCAATGAGTTGCGAAGGTGTGCACACGCTGTAGGTCTGCATACACTACTATCAACTCCATAAATCTAACCACATTGAAATGTCAAGGTCAAAGACAATTAATACACATAGCTTTTAGACAATAATTATGCAGCTCCTAGTTTGACCTTTGCATTTGGTATGCAATAACTTGAGAAAAATAGTAATAACAACTAAACATGATATATATTTTTAATAACAGCATCACTTAATGATAGCAACAGATTGTTCTCTAAACATTCTACTTTTTTCTCTCCAAAACCTTTGCACTAATTTTCTCAGGTTTTGCTAATTTCTTTTCATGAATTGCTCATACAATTTCATTTTCTATGTTTTGTCTGAAACCAGACTAAACTTCATTTCTATTTAAAAGGCGTTACAATAAGTAAAAATATAACATGTTGGCCCCATTCTAAAAAATGCAAAGTAATCCATTCAGGAGATTTTTTTTTTACATTTCTTTTTACCTTTTTTACATATGGCATGCACATATTGTACCAGTCAACAGTTTGGACACATCTGTTCCGATAATGCTTTTGCTTGTTGTTATTGGAAAGTGCACATTGTAGATTTAGACTGAAGACAGCAAAGCAAAGAAGGAATGTACATGGAAAGAAGAAATGAGGAAACATTTGTGAAACAAATCAAAATGTATGTTATTAAATTTAGATATCTCAAAGTACTAATATTTTACTCTAATAGTTTTACACAGCACTGTTCCACAAATTTCTAAGCCAGAATATTACATGAAACACTCAAAGTAAAGATAAATGACAGTTCATCGTTACTTTGAGACACAAAGGTCAGTGAATCTGGAAAATTCCTAGAACCTTGAAGATGCCCTCAAGTTCACACATGAACACCACTAATGGCTATAAAGAAACTGGCACTCACGAGGAATGTCCAAGGAAAGGAAGACTAAGAATAACTTTTGCAGCAGAGGATAAGTTCATCAAAGTTGCCAACCTCAGAAAACACAAAGTGACAACACCTCAGATAATATATCTTTTGAAGGATGCAAAGACATCATCTGACAGACACATTTCAACATCAACTGTCCAATGAAGGATGTAATAAGAAGACCTTTATAAATTGCTGCCAAGAACCACAAACAATAAAAGACTTTTTTTATTAATGCAGCACAAAGACTGGACATTAGATTAGTGGAGATATGTACTGTGGTCTAATGAGTCAAAAATTTAGATTTTTGATACCAACCACCATGTCATAAGATGTAGAAATGGTGAGAAGATGGTTTCTACATGTGTGGTTCTAACTGTGAAGCATGGAGGTGAAGGCGTGATGTTGTGAGGGTGTTTTGGTGGTGATGATTTATTCCAAATTCAAGACACATTTACTCAGCATGGCTACCACAGAATTCTGCAACGGCATACCTTCAGATCTGGTTTACACTTAGAAAGACCATCATTTGTGCGACAACAAGAAAATGAACCAAAACATACTTTCAGGTTATTAAAAGGTAATATGACTGAGAAGCTGAGGGTTGGAGTCCTGTGTCAGATTACATGGCCTCCACAATCACTGGACCTCAACCCAACTGAGATAGTTTGAGATGAGTCAGACTACATACTGAAGGCAACAACTGCTCTGCACAACTGGGAACTCCTTCAAGAGTTTTAGAAAGCCATTCCAGGTGAATACCTAATGAATCTGCTGGAAAAGAGGTTATGTGTGTATAAAGCTGTTATCAAAGTAAAAAAGGGGCTATTTGAAGAATCTAATGCTAACAGATATTCTGGTTTGTTTCACATATTTTTCATATATGCTTTTATGTGGTTTTGCTTCCGTCAGTCTAGATTTGCAATGTGCACATTCCAATAAGAACAAGGAAAGCCATTACATGAACAGGTGTCAAAACTCTTAAGTGGTACTAAAGCCTTAGGCTACTTTCACGCATCAGGTTTTTTGCATGAGGCACAATCCGGCGAATGTTGGAAAAACCAGATCCGGTGCAAATTGTGAAAAACTGTTGCGACGGATCAGTTTTTTCGACGGATCCGGCTAGCATATCTAGATTATTAGATAAAAAAAATTGGAGCATGCTAAGGTTAAAAAAAAACGAATCCGGCGCCGGAATCTGTCATTTTCCAGATCCAACACCTTCCAGCTCCCATAGGCTTCCATTCTAGCAAACAGCCGGAGGCGCCGGATCCGGCGCTTTCGGCTCTTTCGCTGGAGACAGAAAACGTTACCATGGACGTTTTTCCAGAAACCAGAAACGGCAGATTTGCCTGATCCCGCAAAACCGGACAAAACGCAATGTCATCCGGCGCGATCTGGCACTAATACAAGTCTATGGGAAAAAATAAGGATCCGGCGGCAACATTCGCCTGATCCGGTTGTTTGAAATTTAGCCGGATTTAGCCTGACAGCAAAAACATGATGTGTGAAAGTAGCCTTAGTTATATGAAACCAACTGTCAACAGTGAAACAAGTTCATAGTACTGCTGACCTGGGTTTGCTAATACACATCAGCTCTGCTATGCTTGCCTGATGGCATGTTCAATAGAAGAACTGACTTTGCTGATGCATATGTTTACTGCAATGTGCTCATGGATATAGATGGCCATAGTGAAGACAGAAGCGATGCTGAACCAAACCATTTTCACTTCTCCTTAGGTTCTCTGGCTGATGCTGACAGACGAAGATCCAATCTGCTCCTACTAGAATGAAGAAGTATTAAAGCAGTGACACAAAAAGATGCCGCTACAGACTCAAAACCAACACAGCCTGCCATCAAAAGACAAGTGATTGGTCAGGAAAACGTTAAGTGAATATTCTAGACATTTGGCTAAATCACTCCAGTACCTCTGCCTTTAGTATCGGTACATAAGCAGTATGTAGCATTGGCCTAACATGCACGCTGCCTCTCTATAGAACTTTGTAGTTTCTTTTATTTTAGTCACTTGAGAGATTTTTTTAAAAAGATATTTAAGCATCAAGTTATCTTCTTTAAAAGTAAAAGACCCCCGATGTAACTTTTGTGTCCCTATCACAATATTTCTTAACTTGTTTCAGTAATATTTTGTTTGAGATTTTACAACTCATAACCAATAAAGCACCCCTTCATTTTTTTCTTCTTATTTCAGTGCTGGAAGGGTGCTATTAATGTAAGGTCCCTGCAATTATACTTACCACTGGTTGTCTTCAGCTCTTCCTGGCACCCCTCCAGTTTCACGTCCCCGTTTTGTGACCGCAACTTCTAACTGACCAGAAGTCAGAGGTAACACGTAGTGATGAAGATGCCGAAGATACTCTATTATCACACACACCTTATCCGAGTACGCTCGCTCATCACTAATCACAAGCTCTCAATGCAAGTCTATGAGAATCTTATTTTGCCTCTCACAGACTCACATTGAGTTGTAATTTACAGATCACCCAGAAAACAATGGAGCGATGTGGCAGGTCACAAACTGATAAAAGACGTGCTGATAAAAGATGAAGATGGTGGCTGATAAATATTAGATTTAGTGCAGGGACCTTAGAATAGTAGCACCACTACAGCGCTGCAATAAAAAAATACAATGGAGCGGTGCTTTAAAATTTTCTTTCAACCAAAAAATGAAACAGACGAGGTCTGTTTGGTTAACATTTGATCTGTTGCTAATATGTTAATACGAAACATCCAGAGGACAGGTAAGGTGCCACGATCAGCTGCAGCCGCAGATGCGGCCCAGCCCATAGACGCCTCCAAGCCGACCAACCTCAGAAGGTGTGGGGCACGCGTCCCCTGGGGATGCAATACGGACCCTTTAAACCACAGAGGGGGACCCGGGACTACCCGAACTAGGGGAGGGCAGAGACCGGGTTCTGTGGCAGCTGAGCATATATGGACAAAGAAAGAAACACGTAGGACTTGATTACACCGATACTTCAGGTATAGAGAAAGTAAAGTTTACTAAAGTAAAGTCACACAGTACATAAACAAAACATGACAATGTTAGGCTCCCGATTCCACACCTCAGAAGGGTACCACCCAGTGGACCCCAAGGCACCAACGAATCACTGAGGCACACATAGGCGGGACATCGGGGCCCAGGCAGGACATTAGGGTACAAGAGGACATCAGGGTGCAGGCAAGACATCAGGATACAAACACGACATCAGGACATCTGGACTCAGGAAAGACCTCAGGACATCAGGACACAGGCAGGGCATCAGGACACAGAAATACTGGACAGACATCTGGGACACTGGCGTGGCAGCCCAGGTCATCAGCTGGGACACTGGCGTGGCAGCCCAGGAAATCAGGTTACATCAGGACATCAGGAATTCCGGATAGACAACTGGGACACTGACGTGGCAGCCCAGGTCGTCGACTGGGACACTGGCGTGGCAGCCCAGGAAATCAGGTACTTCAGGATATGAGACACAGGGAGGACATCAGGGAACAGATAGGATATCAGGACATCAGGGTCCATGAGGTCATCAAGACACAGGCAGGACATCAGGGTACAGACAGGACATCAGGATTCAGGACATCTGGACCCAGGGTCACTGGCAGACAGCAGACAGGAGTCGTTCGGTTCCGGACATCCGACACGACCTACAGGAACCATCAGAGTCATCAGGCTCCAAGATCCAGACAGTGGTTATCAGGTTCCAGACTGCGGTCGTCAGGCTCCGGGCATCGGACCTAGGAGGAACTCAAGTGTGATGGTGCAAACACTGCCGTACTGGACATGAGCCAGACGGGGTTAACACCGCATGGTAGTCAGAGCACATAGTAGTAGATGCTCAGCAGAAACACCGGTTTCAAGAGACTCAAAGTCACTGGGAGTGAGGCTCCAGATGCAGAGGGATTCCTGGAACATAATCACAGCAGACACAATTCAGACAGGTTCAGGTACAGGACAGGTACAGGATCAAGGATTCGGGCCTGGATATACCGCCTCCAGGACTGGCGACATAACAGGACAAAACAGGAATCAAAACAAGGACTTTGGTACCAAAACATAGATGGGAGAAGTGCAGGAACACAAACACACATAGCAAAGTTAAAGAGCTTTGTGAGTGTAGCTCAGGCCCTGCCCATAGGGCAGGGGAACTTTATATATGAGCTGCCCCTCAGCAATTGGCTGGGGACAGCATTTGAAGTACACACCCTAACCCTGATAAAAGCAGGGGAGGTGTGGCCACGCACGCCCTAAGCACAAACAGAAACCATTACAGAACACACAGTGCAGGATCTGAGGCTCAGGGCACCTGGCTGAAACTGAACACACCGGACCACGTGGAAAGTCATGCACCAGCTGCAAATGACCCCACAACCCGTGGACAGCTCCACAGCAGCAACCAGGGACCGCACATGAGGAAAGTATGCAGCAGGGCAAACACCCAAAAACCTATGTACGACTGCGCAGCAGAGCAGGGAACTGAGAAGGCTCAATCCAAGTAACAGCCAATAGTATCCCAGCTCAAATTAGGGGGAAAAGAGTAAAGGGTTAAAGCAAACATATGCATTGTCACGCCGAAAACCAAATACAGACAGAATGGCGTGACATAAGGAAGTGGAAGTGTGAATAGGACTGTTAGATATAGATTTCTTATTTTTAAAGTAAATATATAGAATTTCTGATAGTTACCATTTTAATGAAAGCTGATGGTAATCCAAGCTAATTATTACAAAATCTACACAAAAGAGGAAGGTTTCTTGTTGAGGTGATCTTACAGTGCTGCCCACGAATGTCCAGTCCAGACCGAGAAAGGTATATTTTAAAAACAGAACTTGTGTTCTTGCTCCTTCTTAAGGCAAGCATATAGCATGTGTGATGGTTATAACCATTATATACCGAATAGTTGGAATTTTGGTGGTTCTTGTGTATGAATTTTTTAAATTTATACACCTCGTCAGAGGTTTGGTAATTTTTATACAGTGTATGGTATTTCCTGGTGACCAACAATGGAGACGAGGAATTGGATTACTACCTGTTGTGTCTAGAATTTGATTTGTTATCCAATAATCACTGCACTGTATATAATGGTTGTAACCATCATCTTCATGCTTGCCTGAAGAAGAAGCAAGAACTCTAGTTATGTTTTCAAAACCTACCTTTCTTGGTCTGCACTGGATGTTCATGGGCAGCACTGTAAGATCACCTCAACAAGAAACCTCCCTCTTCAACATGTTCTAGATTCTGTTGGGGATCGAGCGGGTGGAACAGCAGGCCCAGTGATTCACACGTTTACCACAGGGTTGTGCCTAGATGCACAACCACAAAAGGTGAGCTTTTGACTAACCTTTATCATTGGTGGTCTTGGTTGATGTGCACATGTTGTGACTTCTTTCCTTCTTTTAAAATCTACACGGAGTAAGTTAAAATCATGACAAGTGTACAATTCCTGACAAGTTATGTCGCTTATCCATGTTATGTAAATAAAAGCTTACAACTAGTGTTTAGCCACTCCCTAGTGTTCGGGTTCGGTTCGGTTTGTCGGACAGGGACGTGTTCGTCGAATGTTCGTCGAACTCCATTGAAACCAATGGCAGGCAAACACAAACACATACAAACACATAGAAAACACATAGAAAACACCTTAAAAGGTGTCCAAAAGCTGACAAACTGCTCAGAAGACACAACAAACACATGGAAAACTCACAACTACATATAGTCATGTGAAAAGAAAAGAGGTGGAGGAGAAAAAGGAGGAGGAGACACAGATATAGGCATGTCATGCCCTTCTAAAATCAAGAAAGGCTGGAGTAAAAATCTAAAATCACTCTACCAACACCCAGACGTCTTGACTAGGGTTGAGCGACTTTTACTTTTTTAAGGTCGAGTCGGGTTTCGCGAAACCCGACTTTCTCAAAAGTCGAGTCAAGTGAAATCGGCCGATTATCGCGAAAAGTCGGGGTCGGGGATCGACCGAAACACGAAACCCAATGCAAGTCAATGGGAAATCTCTCTCTCGCTCCATATATTTATATCTCCCAGATGTGCCTTTTCTGAGGTGGCTGGGGGCAGATGTTTTTAGCCAGGGGGGCCAATAACCATGGACCCTCTCTAGGCTATTAATATCTGCCCTCAGTCACTGGCTTTACCACTCTGGTGGAGAGAATTGCGCGGGAGCCCACGCCAATTTTTTCCATGATTTAACCCTTAAATTTAATAGCTACAGTGCCCAAATTTTGCACATACACACTACTAACATTAGTAGTGTGTAATATGCAAAAAAAAATGGAAATATGACATGGTTTACTGTATGTAAACCATGTCTCATATCATGTCGGGTTTAGGAAGGAGAAATGAAAAGCCGGCAATTGAATTACCGGCTTATCTGCTATGTCGCGCTGAAGTAAATATAAATATATATATATATGTGTCTCAATGACATATATATATAAAAATGGCGCTGAACGCGTCATACGAAACCCGACTTTGGTGTGAAGATCACAACCGCATGGCCGATCGGGTCGGGTTTCATGAAACCCGACTTTGCCAAAAGTCGGCGACTTTTGAAATTGTCCGATCCGTTTCGCTCAACCCTAGTCTTGACAAAAAAAAAATATATATATCTTTTGGTAGAATGGCGGTGGGTCCATTTAGAACACTTTCCTTATAAGACGTAGTGGTACCCCCATTGGGAGTTGTGCCAAAAAATGAACTTAATACATTCAGACTAATCCACCATTTGTCATATCCAAGGGGCAGGTCAGTAAACGACAACATCGACACGGAACCAAATACAGTACTATGTACTGTACCTCCTTTGACATGGCAATCAAGCGGGTCAAGAAGTTGGGAAGGGGCACCCTAATGGCCAAAACAGATATTGAGGGGGCGTTCTGCATACTACCTAGTGTCCTCCCATTGGGCTCCTTCTGTGAAGGAGCATACTACGTAGATCGCTGTTTACCCATGGGGTGCTCCATATCCTGCTCACTATTTGAGGCGTTTAGTTGCTTCCTCAAATGTGTCGTCATGGACGTTTGTAAGGTGGCACATATTATCCATTACCTCGACGACTTCTTATGCCTGGGCCCAAAAGATTCGCCACAGTGTGAAAACACGCGGTACTCCACCTTTGAGAAGGAGAGAGCTGGAGGGAGAGTGGACACCCCAGAGCCGAGGGGTTAGATTGAGAAAGAAAGAAGGAGGTGTAGCTTGCTTCATGGGTGGGGTACTCTGCTGAGTAGCAGAAATTGCTACTAGGCCCAAAGGGATTTCCTGGGCCAGATGCCTTTAAAAGTTAGTACTTAGGTAAACAGGCAGTGTAGCTTGCTTCATGGGTGAAGTATGCTGCTGAGTAGCACCAAATTCTACTAGGCCCAAAAGGATTTCCTGGGCCAGATGCCGTTACAAAATAGTAGTTAGGTAAACAGGCGGTGTAGCTTGCTTCATGGGTGGGGTACGCTGCTGAGTAGCACCAAATTCTACTAGGCCCAAAAGGATTTCCTGGGCTAGATGCCGTTACAAAATAGTAGTTAGGTAAACAGGAGGTGTAGCTTGCTGCATGGGTGAAGTACGCTGCTGAGTAGCACCAAATTCTACTAGGCCCAAAATATTAACTGGATTAGATGCAGTAAAAATTGAGATACACAGGCAGTGTAGTTAGTTTCACAGGCAGGCTACTCTGCTGACGTGCAGACACTGCTCCTAGGCCCAAAAGTATTAACTGGATTAGATGCAGTAAAAATTAAGATACACAGGTGGTGTAGTTAGTTTCACAGGCAGGCTACTCTGCTGACGTGCAGACACTGCTCCTAGGCCCAAAAATATTAACTGGATTAGATGCAGTAAAAATAGAGATACACAGGCGGTGTAGTTAGTTTCACAGGCAGGCTACTCTGCTGATGTGCAGACACTGCTCCTAGGCTCAAAAATATTAACTGGATAAGATGCAGTAAAAATAGAGATACACAGGCGGTATAGTTAGTTTCACAGGCAGGCTACTCTGCTGACGTGCGGCCATTGCTCCTAGGCCCAAAAATATTAGCTGGATTAGATGCAGTAAAAATTGAGATACACAGGCGGTAAAGTTAGTTTCACAGGCGGGCTACTCTGCTGACGTGCAGACACTGCTCCTAGGCCCAAAACTATTAACTGGATTAGATGCAGTAAAAATTTAGATACACAGGCGGTATAGTTAGTTTCACAGGCGGGCTACTCTGCTGACGTGCAGACACTGCTCCTAGGCCCAAAACTATTAACTGGGTTAGATGCAGTAAAAATTGAGATACACAGGCGGTGTAGCTAGCTTCACAGGTGGGCTACTCAGATGACTATCAGACAATGCTACTAGCCCAAAAGGATTGGCTGAGCTAGATTAAACCAAATGCTGTGACAAACACTTGCACAGCACTGGCACAGACCTGCCTGGCAAACAGTGCTATGAACTGCTGTAACCTAGCCTTAAAAGGGCTGATATTACAACTAGTCCCGACTCCTCCCAACTCCCTAAACCTATCTCTCTGAAAATTCGCCCCAAAATAACACTCTTAGTCTGTATAGCACCCACAGCAGCAGCGGTGCCGTCTAACACTAAGCTGCAGCAGTGAGGAAATGGTGGCGACGGGGCAAGAGGCTGGTTCTTATAGGGCAAGGACATGTGACATACACAGCCAATGACACATGCCCTTGCTTGTGTGCATCAGATGCACATTGCTGTGTGTGTGCGCACTGCTGATAGGCTGAGAAACTGCTCCGCCCCACTGTAAATGCGGGAAAGAAAAAAAAATGGAGATCGGCATTATTTCAGTACATATCTATCCCCCGCCCACTATACACTGAAACAGTCTATTAACAATGATAAACAGTTTTAATGTGCAAATCAAGTTAGGCTTTTGGTGAACGAACAGTTATCGAACAGAAACTCGAACTGCCGAATTTTAAGCAAATTGTTTGAGTTCGTCGAACGACTCGAACACCGCCCAAAACAGCTCGAATTTGAAATTGGTAAACAGTTCGGCTCGAACACCGCTCATCTCTACTTATAACATGACTTTAAATTCATCCATTGGTTGTATAAATTATTCTTTTGAAAGCTGAAACCCTCCGAAATGTGGTTTAGGTTAAGAAAATAAATTGGCATCAATGCAGAAATACTGATCAGTTAATGGACACAGAATGGTCAGATTTTGGCAAGACAAAAAGCGACATAACTTCTGTCAGGGAGTGTATAGTAATGCTGTTATCTTGGAGTTGAATACAACAGCTGCAGGCCTATGTTGGTAGGGAATGTGTAAAGCAAACAGCAGATGGCGCTGTGTTAACTGTTAAAGTTTATTTATGCACATGCAGTTCCTATCTATTTTGTATTATAAGATTTCTCCGTTTTTTTCGTGCTAGCTCTCCTGTGTAATCCTGGATGTTATTACAGATACAATAACAGATAGTTAATGTATGTCCCGAGTAAAACAGTTCATCTTCCTACATTGTCTGAATACTGAATGATTCTGATGAAAGCCTAAATCTGCAACAGAATTACCCTATAAACATTTACTGTAATTCAGCTTTGTATTCTATTGTAATTTATGGTCCCTAAGAATGGTATAAATATCGAGGCAATAGCGGAAGAAACAGAAAATCTTCCTGATGTAGATTTAATCCTCTAGTTAGGATATTATTTATACAAATCCCTGTATGCACAGAACAGCTGCGATATGTGTGGTTAGAATTCACACAACACTTATTAACCCTAAAAGAGTCATGACTACATGCTGCATTACTGAGAAAATGATACCATTGTATAAACAATTGGAAATCCTTCTCCTTGTTCCCCTTTAATTGTCTACTGGCTGACTCCTCCATACACTGGTTACTCCAGAGTAAAAACTCTAAGGATATGTGCACACGTCAGGATTTCTTGCAGAAATTTTCCTGACAAAAACCGGACATTTCTGCCAGAAATCCGCATGCGTTTTTACCGAGATTTTACCGCGATTTTGACGCGTTTTTTACGCGTTTTTGTTTTTTTCCAAAATGCATAGAATTGCGGGAAAAACGCAGAAAATCCGCAAAAATAATGAACATGCTCATTTTTTACCGCGATGCGTTTTTTTCGCAGAAAAAAACGCATCCATGTGCACATAACATGCAGAATGCATTCTAAATGATAGAATACATAATGTATGCGTTTTTAATGAGTTTTTATAGCGTTTTTACCGCAAAAAAACCTGAACGTGTGCACATAGCCTAAAACTTGCAAATAGTAAACCTAAAATGTAATGGCCATAATCAGTGATTGCAGATGTTTGCATCCCTGGCATGGTTACTTATGCTTTTACTTAATCCTTTAATATTTTAAAAAGAAGATTTAATGACTTATTTATTAAGCTCATAATAAAGCGGCAGAGAGAAGGAACTGTTCTCAGATGGCATGCTTTACTCTGTGCGAGCTACAGTGTGCTACACATAGGGTGCAGTTACTAACACTCCAGCATTTAGTTCTGTGTATAATCTCCTTTGATGAAGTCCTTGTTATTTATAATTCAGAAGGGATGAAGGGACAGAAACAATGGATCTCATTAGGAAATCTCTAGGAAATAAAAACAGGTGACTGTAAACAGATATACAGTGACAATTGCGATATCTTGTGATAATGACACTTGTAGTGTGATATATTAACAGGGTTGTCCAGGGTTAACAGGAACCTGTCACCCCCAAAATCAAAGGTGAGCTAAGCCCACTGGCATCAGGGGCTTATCTATAGCATTCTGGAATACTGTAGATAAGCCCCCGATGTATCCTGAAAGATGAGAAAAAGAGGTTAGATTATACTCACCTGGGCGGGCGGACTGATCCGATGGGCGTCGCGGTCCGGTCCGGGGCCTCCCATCTTCATAGGATGACGTCCTCTTCTTGTCTTCACACTGCGGCTCTGGCGCATGACCTGTTGAAGTGCAATGTAAGCGTGAAACGATCGTTATCTGTATTTGCTCCACTGTTTTATCTGCCTGGTATTGGTATGATGATGCCACAATAAAGGATTTTGTTGCACGGGACGGTATGTGCCAATCCGCTTTCTTTTCTATGGTCATTCAAAAGTACAACTTGTCCTGCAAAAAACAAGCCCTCACATGGCCATATTGACGGAAAAATAAAAAATAGTTATGGCTCTGGGAAGGAGGGGAGTGAAAAACGAAAACGCAAAACCGAAAAAAGCTGGAGTCATGAAGGGGTTAATAAGAGAACAAGTCATAAATTCAAAACTACGGCAGAATTAGGAAGTATTGTCAAAATGTTTTGAAAGGGTTAAGAAAGCATAGTTTGTCTGCCTATATTAAGAACAAACATAAGAATAATCCTGTTGGAATGAAATGTTGGGGTCTGGAGGTTGTAAGAGTTAATTAAAATTGTGGAAATATAGATAGGGAATTAAAAAAAGGAAAGGTTCTGGATTTATCAATTAGATACCCGGACCCGCATGGTATTAAAGAGAACTTGTCAGCACAATTTTGTAATATAAAGTACTGTAAAAACATGGCTGTAACGGAGCTGTAATACAGATTAAATTGAATTAAACTCTGGAGACGTGGGAGTCAGTGGGCGCTCTTGTCTGCTGGCCCGGCTGTCTTTAGAAAGACCGCATGGACTAGGGCTCATACCACTGAACGCCAACTCTCTCTCCCCATGGGCCGAACATTGCTCATACAGAACAGGGTGGGGGTAAAACAGTGCGGCAGTAATTATTTGCTCCACACTAAATTCATTTTTATTGATATGTTACAGAGGAGTCTGTGTTCATAAGATTCATGTCCTAGGTAGTTGAGGCAAATGGCATAATGCATGCTCTAGGATCGTGTGTAAATCCAGCCATCTCCATGGCCACAATGCTTTATATATTAACGGATATAATAGAAATTATGCCTTACCATGTTTTAGTCAATTTAGCCTTTGGTTGAACTTTACAGAGCTAACTTTGTGTTTCTCAGTAATGCTCTGTGTTCTTTTGCAATGATATGTTCACTACTGTTGTCGCCAAATAAACACAGCTTGGCTTTCCAGCTTGTAATGCAAACCAAGCACAAAGTCAAGTTTTGCCTGAACGAATATGAACTTATTTTGTGTCATATTTTTCATGTGGGCGTAGGAGGTTCTGCTAAGGGGCTCTATTAAAGGGAACCTGTCACCCCGAAAATCGCGGGTGAGGTAAGCCCACCGGCATCAGGGGCTTATCTACAGCATTCTGTAATGCTGTAGATAAGCCCCCGATGTATCCTGAAAGAGGAGAAAAAGACGTTAGATTATACTCACCTAGGGCGGTCCCGCTGCTGGTCCGGTCGGATGGGCGTCTCTGGTCCGCTGCGGCGCCTCCCATCTTCATTCCAAGTCGTCCTCTTCTGATCTTCAGCCACGGCTCCTGCGCAGGCGTACTTTGTCTGCCCTGTTGAGGGCAGAACAAAGTACTGCAGTGCGCAGGCACCGGAAAGGTCAGAGAGGCCCGGCGCCTGCGCACTGCAGTACTTTGCTCTGCCCTCAACAGGGCAGACAAAGTACGCCTGCGCCGGAGCCGTGGCTGAAGATCAGAAGAGGACGTCTTGGAATGAAGATGGGAGGTGCCGCAGCGGACCAGAGACACCCATCTGACCTGACCAGCAGCGGGACCGCCCCTGGGTGAGTATAATCTAACGTCTTTTTCTCCTCTTTCAGGTAACATCGGGGGCTTATCTACAGCATTACAGAATGCTGTAGATAATCCCCTGATGCCGGTGGGCTTACCTCACCCGCGATTTTCGGGGTGACAGGTTCCCTTTAACTCCTTGCTAACGAAGCTGATTTTGACCTTAAAGACCAGGCCACATTTTTTTTCTAACCAGTGTCACTTTATGTGGTAATAACTCTAGAACTCTTCAACTGATCCCAGTGATTGTGAGAATGTTTTATCGTGACATATTATACTTCATGTTACTGGTAAATTTTGATTGATATGATTTGCGTATATTTATGAAAATATTGAAAATTTGACAAAAAATGTGAAAATTTTGCAATTTTCAAAGTTTAACTTTTGATGCCCTTAAGCCCTTCCCGACCTGTGACACAGCGTATGCGTCATGAAAGTCGGTGCCAATCCGACCTGTGACACATATGCTGTGTCACAGAATGATCGCGTCCCTGCAGATCCGGTGAAAGAGTTAACTCCCATTTCACCAGATCTGCAGGGACAGGGGGAGTGGTAGTTTAGCCCGGGGGGGTGGCTTCACCCCCCCGTGGCTACGATCGCTCTGATTGGCTGTTGAAAGTGAAACTGCCAATCAGAGCGATTTGTAATATTTCACCTAAAAAACTGGTGAAATATTACAATCCAGCCATGGCCGATGCTGCAATATCATCGGCCATGGCTGGAAACACTTATGTGCACCCACCCCACCGATCGCCCCCCAAGCCCTCCGATCTGTGGTCCGCTCCCCTCCGTCCTGTGCTCCGCTCCCCGGTCCTCCTGTCCGCCCCCCCGTGCTCCAATCACACCCCCCGTGCTCCAATCAAACCCCCCCGCACTCCGATCACCCCCCCGCACAGCGATCCCCCCCCGTGCTCCGATCCACCCCCCTGCACAGTGATCCCCCACCCCGTGCTCCAATCCACCCCCCCATGTTCCGATCCACCCCCCCATGCTCCGATCCACCCCCCCCCCCGTGCTCCGACGCCCCCCTCGTGCCCTAATCTTCCCCCCCCCCCTTATACTTACCTAGCCTCCCGGGATCCGTCCATCTTCTTTCCTGGGCGCCGCCATCTTCCAAAATGCCGGCAGATTCGTTCCAAAGTGAGCTTTGATCACTGAGATATAACCTATCTCAGTGATCAAAATAAAAAAAATAGTAAATGCCCCCCCCCCCCCCTTTGTCACCCCCATAGGTAGGGACAATAAAAAAAAATATATATTTTTTTTCCACTAAGGTTGGGGTAAGAACTAGGGTTAGGGTTAGGGGTAGGGTTAGGGTTAGGGGTAGGGTTAGGGGTAGGGTTAGGGTTAGGGTTAGGGGTAGGGTTAGGGTTAGGGTTTCGGTATGTGCACACGTATTCTGTTCCTCTGCGGATTTTTCCGCTGCGGATTTGATAAATCCGCAGTGCTAAACCGCTGTGGATTTATCGCGGATTTACAGCGGTTTTTCTGCGCATTTCACTGCGGTTTTACAACTGCGATTTTCTATTGGAGCAGTTGTAAAACCGCTGCGGAATCCACAGAAAGAAGTGACATGCTGCAGAATGTAAACCGCTGCGTTTCCGTGCAGTTTTTCCGCAGCATGTGTACAGCGATTTTTGTTTCCCATAGGTTTACATTGAACTGTAAACTCATGGGAAACTGCTGCGGATCCGCAGTGTTTTCCGAAGCGTGTGCACATACCTTTAGAATTAGGCTATGTGCACACGGTGCGGATTCGCAGCAGTGTTCCATCAGGTTTACAGTTCCACGTAAACCTATGGAAAACCAAATCCGCTGTGCCCATGGTGCGGAAAATACCACGCGGAAATACTGCGTTGTATTTTCCGCAGCATGTCAATTCTTTGTGCGGATTCCGCAGCGTTTTACACCTGTTCCTCAATAGGAATCCACAGGTGAAATCCGCACAAAAAACACTGGAAATCCACGGTAAATCCGCAGGTAAAACGCAGTGCCCTTTACCCACGGATTTTTCAAAAATGATGCTGAAAAATCTCACACGAATCCGCAACGTGGGCACATAGCCTTAGGGTTAGGGTTGGAATTAGGGTTGTGGTTAGGGGTGTGTTGGGGTTAGGGTTGTGATTAGGGTTATGGCTACAGTTCGGATTAGGGTTAGGGGTGTGTTGGGGTTAGTGTTGGAGGTAGAATTGAGGGGTTTCCACTGTTTAGGCACATCAGGGGTCTCCAAACGCAACATGGCGCCACCATTGATTCCAGCCAATCTTGTATTCATAAAGTCAAATGGTGCTCCCTCACTTCCGAGCCCCGACGTGTGCCCAAACAGTGGTTTACCCCCACATATGGGGTACCAGCATACTCAGGACAAACTGTGCAACATTTACTGGGGTCCAATTTCTCCTGTAAGGCTATATTCACACTTTGTGGTTTTTACCGCGGAACCGCCGCGATTTTGATGCTGCGGGTCCGCAGCAGTTTCCATAGCGTTTACAGTAACATGTAAACCCTATGGAAACCGCAAACCGCTGTGCACATGCTGCGGGAAAAACCGCGCGGGAACGCAGCGGTTTACAACCCGCAGCATGTCACTTCTTTGTGCAGAATCGCTGCGATTCTGCACCCATAGGAATACATTGAACCGCTTACTTCCCGCATGGGGCTGTGCCCACGTTGCGGGAAGTAAGCGGATAATGTGCGGTTCCTACCCGGGGTGGAGGAGAGGAGACTCTCCTCCAGGCCCTGGGAACCATATTTGGGGTTAAAAAATAAAAAATCATGTTATACTCACCCTCTGAAGTCTTCAGCGCTGCACGCGGCCGTCCGGTCAGAGTTGCTGTGCGACCAGGACTTGCGGTGACGTCGCGGTCACATGACCGTGACGTCACGAAGGGTCCTTCTCGCACAGCATCTTTGGAACCGGACCGCCGGGTGCAGCGTCGAGGAGATGGGGACGTCAGAGGGTGAGTATAACCAATTTTTATTATTTTTAACATTACTATTGATACTGCATATTGCTGCATATGCAGCATCAATAGTATAGGCGGAAACCCGCAGCGGAAAACGCGGAACAAACCGCGATAAATCTGCAGGGAGAACCGCAGTTGTTTTGCCCTGCAGATTTATCAAATCCGCTGCGGGAGAACCCGCAGAAGGACAACGCAAAGTGTGAACATAGCCTTACCCTTGTGAAAATAAAAAAATGCATGCTAAAACATCATTTTTGAGGAAAGAAAAATTATTTTTTATTTTCACGGCTCTGCGTTGTAAACGTCTGTGAAGCACTTGGGGGTTCAAAGTGCTCACCACATATCTAGATAAGTTCCTTGGGGGGGTCTAGTTTCTAAAATGGGGTCACTTGTGGGGAGTTTCTACTGTTTAGGCACACCAGGGGCTCTGCAAACGCAACGTGACGTCCGCAGACCATTCCATCAAAGTCTGCATTTCAAAAGTCACTACTTCCCTTCTGAGCCCCGACGTGTGCCCAAACAGTGGTTTACCCCCACACATGGGGTATCAGCGTACTCAGGAGAAACTGGACAACAACTTTTGGGGTCCAATTTCTCCTGTAACCCTTGGGAAAATAAAAAATTCTGGGCTAAAAAATTATTTTTGAGGAAAGAAAACGTATTTATTATTTTCACAGCTCTGTGTTATAAACTTCTGTAAAGCACTTGGGGGTTGAAAGTGCTCACCACATATCTAGATAAGTTCCTTTGGGGGTCTAGTTTCCCAAATTGTGGGGGGTTTCTACTGTTTAGGCACACCAGGGGCTCTGCAAACGCAACGTGACGTCCGCAGACCATTCCATCAAAGTCTGCATTTCAAAAGTCACTACTTCCCTTCTGAGCCCCGACGTGTGCCCAAACAGTGGTTTACCCCCACACATGGGGTATCAGCGTACTCAGGAGAAACTGGACAACTTTTGGGGTCAAATTTCTCCTGTTACCCTTGGGAAAATAAAAAATTGTGGGCTAAAAAATCATTTTTGAGAAAAGAATTTTTTTTTTTAATTTTCATGGCTCTGCGTTATAAACTTCTGTGAAGCACTTGAGGGTTCAAAGTGCTCACCACACATCTAGATTAGTTCCTTTGGGGGTCTAGCTTCCAAAATGGGGTCATTTGTGGGGGATCTCCAATGTTTAGGCACACAGGGGCTCTCCAAACGCGACATGGTGTCCGCTAATGATTGGAGCTAATTTTCCATTTAAAAAGCCAAATGGCGTGCCTTCCCTTCTGAGCCCTGCCGTGCGCCCAAACAGTGGTTTACCCCCACATATGGGGTATCTGCGTACTCAGGACAAACTGGACAACAACATTTGTCATCCAATTTCTCCTATTACCATTGGCAAAATAGGAAATTCCAGGCTAAAAAAATCATTTTTGAGAAAAGAAAAATTATTTTTTATTTTCATGGCTCTGCATTATAAACTTCTGTGAAGCACCTGGGGGTTTAAAGTGCTCAGTATGCATCTAGATAAGTTCCTTGGGGGGTCTAGTTTCCAAAATGGGGTCACTTGTGGGGGAGCTCCAATGCATAGGCACACAGGGGCTCTCCATACGCGACATGGTGTCCGCTAACAATTGGAGCTAATTTTCCATTCAAAAAGTCAAAAGGCGCGCCTTCCCTTCCGAGCCCTGCCGTGTGCCCAAATAGTGGTTTACCCCCACATATGAGGTATCGGCGTACTCGGGAGAAATTGCTCAACAAATTTTAGGATCCATTTTATCCTATTGCCCATGTGAAAATGAAAAAATTGAGGCGAAAAGAAATTTTTTGTGAAAAGAAAGTACTTTTTCATTTTCACGGATCAATTTGTGAAGCACCTGAGGGTTTAAAGTGCTCACTAGGCATCTAGATAAGTTCCTTGGGGGGTCCAGTTTCCAAAATGGGGTCACTTGTGGGGGAGCTCCAATGTTTAGGCACACAGGGTCTCTCCAAACGCGACATGGTGTCCGCTAACGATGGAGATAATTTTTAATTCAAAAAGTCAAATGGCGCTCCTTTCCTTCCGAGCCTTACCATGTGCCCAAACAGTCGTTTACCTCCACATGTGAGGTATCAGTGTACTCAGGAGAAATTGCCCAACAAATTTTATGATCCATTTTATCCTGTTGTCCATGTGAAAATGAAAAAATTGAGGCTAAAAGAATTTTTTTGTGAAAAAAAAGTACTTTTTCATTTTTACGGATCAATTTGTGAAGCACCTGGGGGTTGAAAGGGCTCACTATGCATGTAGATAAGTTCCTTGGGGTGTCTAGTTTCCAAAATGAGGTCACTTGTGGGGGAGCTCCAATTTTTAGGCACACGGGGGCTCTCCAAACGTGACATGGTGTCCGCTAAAGAGTGCAGCCAATTTTTAATTCAAAACGTCAAATGGCGCTCCTTCCCTTCAAAGCCCTGCCGTGCGCCCAAACAGTGGTTTACCCCCACATATGAGTTATCAGCGTACTCAGGACAAATTGGACAACAACTTTCGTGGTTCAGTTTCTCCTTTTACCATTGGGAAAATAAAAAAATTGTTGCTGAAAAATCATTTTTGTGACTAAAAAGTTAAATGTTCATTTTTTCCTTCCATGTTGCTTCTGCTGCTGTGAAGCACCTGAAGGGTTAATAAACTTCTTGAATGTGGTTTTGTGCACCTTGAGGGGTACAGTTTTTAGAATGGTGTCACTTTTGGGTATTTTCAGCCATATAGACCCCTCAAACTGACTTCAAATGTGAGGTGGTCCCTAAAAAAAATGGTTTTGTAAATTTCGTTGTAAAAATGAGAAATCGCTGGTCAAATTTTAACCCTTATAACTTCCTAGCAAAAAAAAATTTTGTTTCCAAAATTGTGCTGATGTAAAGTAGACGTGTGGGAAATGTTATTTATTAACTATTTTGTGTCACATAACTCTCTGGTTTAACAGAATAAAAATTCAAAATGTGAAAATTGCGAAATTTTCAAAATTTTCGCCAAATTTCCGTTTTTATCACAAATAAACACAGAATTTATTGACCTAAATTTACCACTAACATGAAGCCCAATATGTCACGAAAAAACAATCTCAGAACCGCTAGGATCCATTGAAGCGTTCCTGATTTATTACCTCATAAAGGGACACTGGTCAGAATTGCAAAAAACGGCAAGGTCTTTAAGGTCAAAATAGGCTGGGTCATGAAGGGGTTAAATCAGATTGTTATACCACACAAAATTATTAATAAATAAAATTTCCCATATGTCTACTTTACATCTGCATTCTTTTTTAAACAAATTTTTTTTGTTTGGAAGTCAGAAGGGTTAAAATTGATCAGCAATATCTAATTTTTACAAAATAATTTACAAAACCATTGTGGGGGCCTGTATAACTGAAAGTACCCAAAAGTAACATCATTCTTAAAACTTCACCCCTCAATTTCTTCAAAACCATATTCAAGAAGTTTATTAACCCTTAAGGTGCTTCACAGGAATTAATATAATATGGTAGGAAAAAATATACATTTTACTTTTTTTTCACAAAAATTTTACATTAGCCTCAAACGGTTTACTTTCACATGGATAACAAGAAACAATGTATCCCAAAATTTGTTGTGCAATTTCTTCTGAGTACGTGGATACCCCATATGGGAGGTAACTACTATTTGGGCATACTGCAGGGCTCGGAAAGAATCAGCACCGTTTGACTTTTTGAATGTAAAAATGGCTGGAATCGAGAGAGGACACCATGTCACGTTTGGAGAGCCACTGATGTGCCTAAACAGTGCAAACCTCAGACAAGTAACCCCATTTTGGAAACTAGACCCATCAAGGAATGTATCTAGATATGTGGTGAGAACCTTGTCTCCCAAGTGCTTCACAGAAGTTTATAACGTAGAGCCGTGAAAATAAAAAAATAAAATTTTTCTCACAAAAATGTTCTTTAGCCCCAGATTTTGCATTTTCACAAGGGTAACAGAAGAGAATGGACCATCATACAATTTGTTGTACAATTTCTCCTGAGTATGCCGATACCCCATACATGGGGAAAATTTACTGTTTGGGCGCACGGCAGCAAATGGAAGGGAAAGAGTGCCATTTGACTCTTTGAACACAAAATTTGTTGGAATCATTAGCAGATGCCATGTCACATTTGGAGAGTGCCTGATGTGCTTAAACAGTGGAAACCTCCACAAGTGACCCTATTTTGGAAACTAGACCCCTCAAGAAATGTAGCTAGATGTGTGGTAATCTCCAAAGTGCTTCACAGAAGTTTATAACGTTGAACTGTGAAAATGAAAAAAAAATTTTTGTGCAAAAATGTTGGTTTTGCCTTAAATTATTCATTTTCACAAGTGTTACGGAGTAAAATGGACCATTTACTTTGTTATCTAATTTCTCCACAGTACAACCAGTCTCCATATGTGGGCCCAACATTTTGCATGCACTTTATCACCTTTCTTGGGGATGCCCATTTACAGTTACTGATATTGTTTGATATTCTGTATACTATATACCTTGTATTGGTTGTTTCTTTTGTCTGAGTTGTCCTAGCAGGAAAGGTTTATATACAACTCTGTATATAGATCCTTATGGTATGTTCATGAGTTCATTAACAAGTTTCCCCCATGTAGTTTAGGCTGATCTCTCACCTTCCTCATGATCGAGGATACCCCAAGAGGTGAGATTTTGCATGGTGCCCAGATCGATGTTGATTGACAGTCATTTAGTATTTCTTCCATTTTATTACTATTGCACCAACAGTTGCCTCCTTCTCACCCAGCGTCTTACGTATGGCTTTGTAGCCCATTCCAGCTTTGCACAGGTCTATGATCTTGTCCCTGACATCCTTATAAAGCTCTTTGGTCTTGCCCATGTTGCAGAAGTTAAAATCTGACTGATTAGTTGAGTCTGTGGACAGGAGTCTTTATAAAGGTGACTATGTAAGACAGCTGTCTTTAATGCAGGTAACAAGTTGATTAGGAGCATCGAACTGCTCTGTAGGAGCCAAAACTCTTAATGGCTGGCAAGAGATCAAATACCGGGTGCGTCTTAAAATCCGAATCTGTGTGCTGTGCTGTAGAGAAGGGGGGCAGCTCTGGTGTGGTGTCAGGGGGCTGGAGTGAAATAAGCGAGAAAACAGCTGCACTCTCTCGGGTTATAACTTGCAAAATGGTGTATTTATTCACATGTGTTTGACATTCAAATATATGTACACATACAGCAGGATAAGAAAAAGAGTGACGTTTCGACCCTATTCCGGGTCTTTCTCAAACTGCAAGTAAACATAAAATACAATTAGTGTTTATGTACATAGAGCATAATGTGTGAAATTAATATTTACAACTATATATACAACTGTAATCACTAATAAAAATTCCATGAGTCCCCTTAAGGCGAAGGATTTTTTTTGGGTACAATAGATGCACTGCAAGTCCTTTCCCTGGTTACCAGTGGATATACACAGTATATGGACGGTTTTGTACCGCGAAGTTAGGACCGGAGACCAGTGGCGTAACTACCACGGTCGCAGCAGTCGCCACTGTGACCGGGCCCGGGGGAAGTCAGGGGCCCCGGCAGGTCAGATGCACGCCGACACCAGCAAAAAGTTAAAAACTGTTGCCGTGCAGGTGATTCCTACCGCACGGCAACAGACAGACCTGCCCTCCACCTGACCTGCCGGGCGCACACATCAGATCAGCAGCCGACGCCTGATCTGAAAGGAAGAGCTGAAGATCCTGTGGTGACGTCATCACTATCATAGGGCTTTCACCATTTATCAGCTCCGCCTCCTGATCACATCAGGTCCTTCAGCTCTCAGCAGCTCAGTCCTGGTTGTGTGCAGCTCGTGTTCTCTGGTATCAACCAGCAGCAGATTTCCGGTTCCTGCTGTTCCGGTGAGATGTGGAGACAGGGGCAGAATGTGGAGACGGATGGGGCAGAATGTGGAGACGGATGGGGCAGAATGTGGAGACGGATGGGGCAGAATGCGGAGACGGATGGGGCAGAATGGGGAGACGGATGGGGCAGAATGCGGAGACGGATGGGGCAGAATGCGGAGACGGATGGGGCAGAGTGCGGAGTCGGATGGGGCAGAGTGAGGAGTCGGATGGGGCAGAGTGAGGAGTCGGATGGGGCAGAGTGCGGAGTCGGATGGGGCAGAGTGCGGAGTCGGATGGGGCAGAGTGCGGAGTCGGATGGGGCAGAGTGAGGAGTCGGATGGGGCAGAGTGAGGAGTCGGATGGGGCAGAGTGAGGAGTCGGATGGGGCAGAGTGAGGAGTCGGATGGGGCAGAGTGAGGAGTCGGATGGGGCAGAGTGAGGAGTCGGATGGGGCAGAGTGCGGAGTCTGATGGGGCAGAGTGCGGAGTCGGATGGGGCAGAGTGAGGAGTCGGATGGGGCAGAGTGAGGAGTCGGATGGGGCAGAGTGCGGAGTCTGATGGGGCAGAGTGCGGAGTCGGATGGGGCAGAGTGCGGAGTCAGATGGGGCAGAGTGCGGAGTCGGATGGGGCAGGAGCATGGGCAGGATGTGGATTTGGGTGAAAAATATTTTGGCGGGGGGGGCCCCATTTGAAAGTTCGCACCGGGGCCCATAACTTTGTAGTTACGCCACTGCCGGAGACGCAATAGTGGAGAGAATATGTGTGGTCAAAAATGAATAATATAGGTTGCCCAGTGGTGAACTAAATGCATAGTGGTATATAGTGGATGAAAACCTAGTGCACTGACCTGAGTAACTGATACTGTTTGAAAAGGGGGCTGGAGTGGGCTGGCTGCGGGCTGCAGAGACAGCAGGAGGTCCTGTGCTCCTGCTCATTAGCCTCATGTAATATCTAATGCACCTGCTCTCCATCACCTCGGTGCTGAAGCTGCCAGTTGATTCACAGGGGAGCAGCGAACATTACATGTGCCTGCATCTCCCCCCTCCCATCATGGATATGGTCCCGGTCACTCTTATATGCCCCCCTGTGCTGCTGGCAGACACATGATAAAGTAACAAACACTTAACTCACCTTCTGATAATGGCTCCGTGCTTACAGCTCCTCGATTGTGTTCCTGTGTCTGTGCTGACATCCGATCATGTGATCGGCACAGCACAGTGATGACATCACTGTGTGCACAGGTCACATGATCCGATGCCTGCGAAACAGGAAGCACACCCGAGGAGCTGTAAGCATGGAGCAAAAAAACGCGAAAAAAACACGAAAAATCTGCAACATTGAGAAATCTTGCTGAAAAGCATAAAAATCCCTAGGAATTTTGTTTATTTCATCTCACATGCCTGTTTGTGCTATGCCTCTAGGCTGACACATATTTTCCTATAGGCACGAATGGCCTACGCAGTCAGAGGGAGGTAAAAGAGGGAGACTTACATGACTCTTTTTTGGAATTCTGTATGTGCAAGGAAGCCAATTCAAAATCAGCACAGTAGCATATTGTTTGTTTTCTGTATCAGACTCTGGTTTCTATATGTTTTGCTAATGCTTGCAAAACATAAATGGTGAATTATTCTATAGAGCTTTCAATGTAAACATGCAGACAGACATCCAATTCTACATTCCTGGAGTTCTTCCAAGATTCTTTCTGTTATGATACAGAAAATATGTTTTACCCATGTATCTCTGCTAATGTGCAAGGACACATATGTGTATACTAGAAATGATACTCAATCTCTCAGCTATTAATGTAAGTTATTTGTCGTTTAACATCTTCAGGACTGGGACTTTTTCTGTTTTTTGCCCTTTCATTTTTTACTGTTTTCGAAAGAAATTAACACTTGTATTTGTTCACCAATATAGCCAAAGGAGGTTTATTTTTTTTGCAAAATGATGTGCAGTTTTGTATCATACTATTTACTATAAGATGTAATGTAGTAAAAAATGGGGAGAAAATGTAATTCTTGCATTGTTTTGTGGTTTTGTATTGCTAGTATTCATTGTATTCATTAGGTGGTGAAATTGACCTGGCAGTATGATTCTGTAGGTCAATATGAGTACTGCGATACTAAACTTATAAGAATTTTGTTTTATGTTTTCATGATAGAAAAAATTCAGAACTTTGCAAAAGAAAAATAGGTTTGTGTTGCCATTTTCTGAGACCTGTTGCTTTTTTATTATGCAGCTCTATGAGAGTTAGTATTTTTTTCTGGATTAGCTTACATTTTTATTGATACCATTTTGGCATATATACATACAGTACATTGTTTTGATTTCTTTTTGTTGCCTTTTTTGTAAGGAGTACAGTGACCGAAAATTATCCATTCTTGCATTTCAACTTTTTTTCTTTTCAGCGTTCAACATATAGCTAAAAATAACATCAGGCTTTTTCCTACATACCCCCTATATGTGTTTTTCTATTTTGTATAACAGGGGTTGATTTAAACTTTTACGTAAAGGCTGCTGTCAAAAAAATGTATCGGCATTCAATGTTTAAACAGCAAAAGCTCCAACCCCTGCTATCATAGGCAGATAGAAATAATTATTTGCCCAGATACATTTTATATTTAATGTTGATTAAACCATGACTTATGGCCTAAAGTCCATAAAAATTGAAAAAGCCACTCCATTTAGCATAATATAAAAGGAGAAAAACAGTAATTTTCGAGGCTAAAATGCATATTTATTAAAAGTACAATGAATTGAACCATTAGAAAAAAGTCACATGAAAACAGAACAGACAGGTCCTTTTTATATTATAGGTGTATGCATGTAACACAGCTTGCATCTGTCTGATATAGAGTAGGCTCAGCTCCTGTAGGGTGAGCAGTGCGGGAGTCATGGGCGAGGGACCCTGGCACCTCACAAATAAATGGTGTCCCAGTTCCTATGTGCTGTAAGTGTAGTGCAGTTCACTCGCATTATGGCTGCATGTCTCCGTAATCCCGGATCCAGGAACAGCCACACATTCAATAGGGGACACCCGAGTTGTTTTAACAAGTTTTCTTTACTGTGCAGTTCAAGTGCAGCCATCTTCAATAAGCAGTATCGGGCACAGCACCCTCTATCCCTTGCTTCCTCCACACAGAACATCTCACTCCTGTTCTCATGCTCAGCACGGATTACCCTCCGCTTGATCCTCCTGTCAGCCCCAGGGTTTCCCAATCCACCTCTGCAATATGCCCAAGATCCGCAACGTTTCCCTCACACAGTTCCATGCCCATCTTCTACTGTACGGAAGGGTTGTCGGTGCTCTCCAAAGCCACCAACTCGAGCCTTAGGCTCCTGACATCGCAGGAATGAATATCCGTAAGGAGTTTTCTGCAACCTATTACAGCCAGAACGTCTTTCCCCACGCCATGCTTCAGCACCTTGATCTAGAACTAACAACTGTCAACAACAAACTCACCAGCATCTGAACCAGCAGTGGAAACCGTGTTCAGAGCTTCCTATCTGACACATGGGATAAAACGCAATCTGATATCTTTTCAATTGGAGAATAGGCATACTGGGGAAGGTCTAATGTAGACTGAAACGTTTACAAACCTTCATTGTTCGATCACATACCAAATCATTTATTTATTTCATCTACTCTGAGTGCCAAGTATTCTTACGTATGATTGAAGGGGATTGAATCCTACCTGTGGTCATCTCTATACTGCTTATATACAGAAAGGTAGGCTTATATTGGATAAGAATAAATATATTTAAAGATACGGATCAGATTAAACTAGAAAAGTTAAACTGTTCATTGGATCCCCCGGGATTTAGAGATTCCAACCAATACAGTATATCCACCTCATTTCATGTTGCAATATTTTCCTGCACCAATCTCCTTGTCTAATGGAGGGAGGAACAACTTCAATTATACGGAACAAGATGGACCCTATGTCAAACACATGTTTAGAAATATTACCGAAACGCGCGTCGGGGTGCTCTGTGCTTGGGCCCGCAGGATCGACAGGTATATATACGACCACATTTTCTGTCAATTCCCACATATCTTACAGCGGATATTGGTGCGCATGTTTTGATACTATTGTGCAGGGGGGGACATGCGGTACACTTTAGACTTTGTCTCTTCTCTCTTTATATGCATTTTTGCACAAGCATACGGTTGCACTTTTTTGCACGTTGTTTCTTAGAGGACACACATGTATAATAGATTTAATATTTTTTCAGCTTATATTTAGCACACTTTTTCACTTGTTACGCTATTCCCCTTGTATGCACATAATAATTTCTCATACATGCGCTTATAACCAGATTGTGGGACTGTTTTTTATATATATTTTTTATATCGTATCTTCTACCTGTACACCTGTGTATATTTATTCCCCAAGCACATGCACTTTTGTGCTGATGTTGCCATACTATTATAAATAAAGGCTTTTTTATCTGACTTATCTTTCTGTGGCTTTTTATATATATAAGTATTTTTTTCATATATATATACATAGGTTTTTCTACTAGTATTATGAGTCCTTTGTAAGTTCTTTGATTCTTTTATACTAAGTCCGGGTGGTCTGCCACTCTTCTTTTTTTACTTTTTAGCAACGAGTGATTTGTTTATATATATATTTTTTTTATTTATTATTTTTTTAGAATATTTTATATGTATTAAATATCCATTGTTGCTATTACGTTCCTTTTATGTTTAGAAATAGGCATACAGGTAAGAGTATTTTAACCATTATGTTACCTGTATGCCCATAGTAATAGATTGAAAGCATCCCAGGGGTGACAGATTCCCTTTGATTTGCTTTCTAAATCCTGTAATGATAAAATAATAACCAAGATTGACAATTATGATGCTAAACCAGCAACATATTTAAAAGGGCTGTTCTCAAGATAATAAATTGCTTTAAATAGTTAAGGGGAATCTGTCATCGGGTTTTTGCTATCTAATCTGAGAGCAGCATAATGTATGAAAAGAGATCCTGATTCCAACTTTGTATCACTTAGTTTAATGAGTGCAGCAGTTGTGATACAATAACGATTTTTAGGTGTGGCCTGTAGCAGAGCTCAGAACGCTAATCCAGCCCACACTACAGCACAGATTTCTGTGTCCAGTGCATATTCACAGTAAACTGGTAATCAGAGCTGGGGGCGTGGTTGTACCAGGTCTCATATGGGCATCAGAAAGGGCAGTGATAATCTCCTGCTGATAAAGCACTCATTGATTTGAAACAACAGCACAAAGCCTAGTAAGTGACATATCACTGAAATTAGTGCCTCACCCCTACATCATGCTCCCCTCAGATTACATAGAAAAAATCTTTCTATCAGATTTCTTTTAAACAGTATGAAAATAAGCAAGGTTGCAATTGACTTGTTTTCCTATCTACTTTCATTTTAGTGCTGTGAGAACGTGTATCATACATAGTATACAGTTTCTTTCTATACAGATGGGCTTCTAGTGCCTGCCCAGAACCTGGCCGAGAGTGTGCATTCGCTTTCTGAAGCCCATTGATTTCTAAGCAGCAGTTATCTGCTCACCTCCTCTCCTTTCCCTTTCAGCTCCTGACAAAGTGCTTTTATCAGTCCTTTAAAATTACAATTCTTCGACTGCACAGTATCACAGCTCTGTCTTTCCTGAGCTATGTGTTTGCTTAAATGCATTGTTATCTCTATATGTAAATACAATGATAGCAGTGTAGATTCAGAACAAACCATTGATAGATCAATATGTCACAGCAGAACCTGTGCTGAGCTTTATAGTTTTAATTCTACAGCTTTGCTACTCACTAGAGCTGTCAATCAAGGAGGAGTGTTGTGAATTCTGCTCTTGGGCTCCCTCCGGTGGTTATGAGTGGTAGTGCTGCTGTCTTTGGATCGCAGCATTTATCAGGTGTGTTCACTTTTTGCAATTTGGACTCAGCTATTTAGTCCTGCTTCATCCTTTAGTCAGTGCCAGTTGTCCATTGTTTTTGGAGGATTCACATCCCTTACTGGTCTCTCCTGTTTGCTGTGCTTTTCAACAAAAATAAGTCTTGGCTTTGTTTTTGCTGTCCACATGCTGTGGGCCTTATAGTTCAGTGCATTTTCATGTTTTGTCTTGTCCAGCTTGTCTGTGTAAGGATTTCTTGCAGCCAAGCGGTATCTCTGGAGATGCAGATTTACCCTCCATGTCTTTAGTCAGATGTGGAGTTTTGTATTTTCTGTGGTGGATATTTTCTAGTGTTTTAATACTGACCGCATAGTTCTCTGTCCTATTCTTTCTTTTTAGCTAGTAAGGCCTCCTTTGCTAATCCTGATTTCAGTCTGCGTTTGTCATTTCCCTCTCCTCTCACAGTCAATATTTGTGTGGGGCTGTCTATCCTTTGGGGATTTTCTCTGAGGCAAGATAGTTTTCCCGTTTCTATCTTTAGGGGAAGTTAGTCCTTAGGCTGTGACGAGGTTTCTAGGGAGTGTTAGGTACATCCCATGGCTATTTCTAGTTGCGCTGCTAAGCTCAGGGTCTGCGGTCAGTACAGGTACCACCTTCTCCAGAGTACGTCACATGCTGCTCCTTGGCCACCAGATCATAACAGTACAACTGGCCAACAATGAGTTAATTGCATCTCAGAAGAAGGGAGGAAAGGTTTTGAGCCATTTTTTTTTCCTTAGCCTGTTTTGTCTTTTCCTCCCTCTTAATCTCTGGGTGGCTGCGGAACCTAGTAATAACATGAATGTTCAGGAGTTAGTTTCTCGTGTGGATCAGCTTGCTGCTAGGGTACAGGGTATTTCAGATTATATTGTTCAGACTCCTGCCTTAGAACCTAAGATTCCCACTCCTGATTTGTTCTTTGGTGACAGATCCAAATTTTTGAGTTTCAAAAATAACTGTAAACTGTTTTTTGCATTGAGACCCCAGTCCTCTGGTGATCCCATTCAGCAGGTTAAAATCATCATATCCCTGCTGCGTGGTGACCCACAGGATTGGGCATTTTTCCTGGAAACTGGCAATCCTGCTTTGCTTAATGTTGATTCTTTCTTTCAAGCATTGGGGTTATTGAATGATGAGCCTAATTCTGTGAATCAAGCTGAGAAGATCTTGTTGGCCCTGTGTCAGGGTCAAGAAGCGGCAGAATCGTTTTGCCAGAAATTTAGAAAATGGTCTGTACTGACTAAATGGAATGAGGATGCCTTGGTGGCAATTTTCAGAAAGGGTCTTTCTGAATCCGTTAAAGATGTTATGGCGGGGTTCCCCACGCCTGCTGGTCTGAGTGATTCTATGTCTCTGGCCATTCAGATTGATTGGCGCTTGCGCGAGCGCAGAGTTGTGCACACTGTGGCGTTGTCCTCTGAGCGGAGCCCTGAGCCTATGCAGTGTGATAGGATTTTGTCTAGAGCTGAACGTCAAAGATTCAGGCGTCAGAATAGGTTGTGTTTTTACTGCGGCGATTCTGCTCATGTTATTTCTGATTGCCCTAAGCGTACAAAGAGAATCGCTAGTTCTGTTACCATCAGTACTGTACAACCTAAATTTCTGTTATCTGTGACCTTGATCTGCTCGTTGTCATCGTTTTCTGTCATGGCGTTTGTGGATTCAGGCGCCGCTCTGAACTTAATGGACTTAGAATTTGCCAGACGTTGTGGTTTCTCCTTGCAGCCTTTGCAGAACCCTATTCCTTTAAGGGGCATTGATGCTACACTGTTGGCTATAAATAAACCTCAGTTTTGGACACAGCTGACCATGCGCATGGCGCCAGCCCATCAGGAAGATTGTCATTTTCTGGGGTTGCATAATTTGCATGATGATATTGTGCTGGGTTTTCCATGGTTACAGGTACATAATCCGGTGTTAGATTGGAGATCTATGTCTGTGACTAGTTGGGGTTGTCAGGGGGTTCATGGTCACGTTCCTTTGATGTCAATTTCCTCTTCCCCCTCTTCTGAAATTCCTGAGTTTTTGTCAGATTTCCAGGATGTATTCGATGAGCCCAAATCCAGTTCCCTTCCACCGCATAGGGACTGTGATTGTGCTATTGACTTGATTCCAGGTTGTAAGTTCCCTAAGGGCCGACTTTTCAACCTGTCTGTGCCAGAACATGCCGCCATGCGGAGCTATATTAAGGAGTCTTTGAAGAAGGGGCATATTCGGCCATCTTCTTCACCATTGGGAGCAGGTTTTTTTTTTTGTTGCCAAGAAGGATGGCTCCTTGAGACCCTGTATTGATTATCGCCTCTTGAATAAGATCACGGTCAAATTTCAATACCCTTTGCCTTTGCTTACTGATTTGTTTGCTAGGATTAAGGGGGCTAGCTGGTTTACTAAGATTGACCTTCGAGGGGCATATAATCTTATTCGTATTAAGCAGGGTGACGAATGGAAAACTGCATTTAATATGCCCGAAGGCCATTTTGAATACCTTGTGATGCCATTCGGACTCTCTAATGCCCCATCTGTGTTCCAATCCTTCATGCATGATATCTTTCGGAGTTATCTTGATAAATTCATGGTTGTATATTTGGATGATATTTTGATTTTTTCCGATGATTGGGAGTCTCATGTGAAACAGGTCAGGATGGTATTTCAGATCCTCCGTAATAATGCTTTATTTGTGAAGGGGTCGAAGTGCCTCTTTGGAGTGCAGAAGGTTTCTTTTTTGGGCTTCATTTTTTCTCCCTCATCTATAGAAATGGATCCGGTTAAGGTTCAGGACATTCATGATTGGATTCAGCCCACATCTGTGAAGAGCCTTCAGAAATTCTTGGGCTTTGCTAATTTTTATCGTCGTTTCATTGCCAACTTCTCCAGTGTGGTTAAACCTCTGACCGATTTGACAAAGAAAGGCGCTGATGTGACGAATTGGTCCTCCGCGGCTGTTTCTGCCTTTCAGGAGCTTAAACGCCGATTTACTTCTGCCCCTGTGTTGCGTCAGCCGGATGTTTCTCTTCCATTTCAGGTTGAGGTTGATGCGTCTGAGATTGGGGCAGGGGCCGTTTTGTCTCAGAGGAATTCTGATGGTTCCTTGATGAGACCGTGTGCCTTCTTTTCTCGGAAGTTTTCGCCTGCGGAACGCAATTATGATGTCAGCAATCGGGAGTTGTTGGCTATGAAGTGGGCATTTGAGGAGTTGCGACATTGGTTTGAGGGGGCCTAGCACCGTATTGTGGTCCTGACCGATCATAAGAATCTGATTTACCTCGAGTCTGCCAAACGGCTGAATCCTAGACAGGCTCGATGGTCCCTGTTTTTCTCCCGTTTTGATTTTGTGGTCTCGTACATTCCTGGTACTAAGAATGTTAAGGCGGATGCCCTCTCTAGGAGTTTTTTTCCTGATTCCCCTGGGGTTCTTGAGCCGGTCGGCATTCTGAAGGAAGGGGTGATTCTTTCTGCCATCTCTGTTGTGACCTGGTGGTCAGGACAATAATGGACCTGGTGGTTAAGAGCACACGGAATGACCTGATAGTTACTGATAATAAGGACGAGCTCTGGGACATGGGAACTCTGCTGACCGCAATCCCTAAACCTATCAAAACACACTAGAAATAGCTGTGGATTGCGCCTAACGCTCCCTATGCTACTCGGCACAGCCTAAGAAACTAGCTAGCCCTGAAGATAGAAAAATAAAGCCTACCTTGCCTCAGAGAAATTCCCCAAAGGAAAAGGCAGCCCCCCACATATAATGACTGTGAGTAAAGATGAAAATACAAACACAGAGATGAAATAGATTTAGCAAAGTGAGGCCCGACTTACTGAACAGACCGAGGATAGGAAAGGTTACTTTGCGGTCAGCACAAAAACCTACAAAAAGACCATGCAGAGGGCGCAAAAAGACCCTCCGCACCGACTCACGGTGCGGAGGCGCTCCCTCTGCGTCCCAGAGCTTCCAGCAAGCAAGACAACAAATTAAATAGCAAGCTGGACAGAAAAATAGCAAACCAAAGAAATACAAGCTGGAACTTAGCTTCTGATGGGAAGACAGGTCACAAGAACGATCCAGGAGTGAACAGACCAATACTGGAACATTGACAGGTGGCATGGAGCAAAGATCTAAGTGGAGTTAAATAGAGCAGCAGCTAACTAATTAACCTCGTCACCTGTGAAACTCAGAAACACCCACCAGAGGAAGTCCATGGACAGAACCAGCCGAAGTACCATTCATGACCACAGGAGGGAGCCCGACAACAGAATTCACAACACATCTCCCCTGATTTACGACGGGTTCTTCAGGAATTTCAGACTAATAAACCTGACCGCTGTCCAGTGGGGAAACTGTTTGTTCCTGATAGATGGACTAGTAAAGTGATTTCTGAGGTTCATTGTTCTGTGTTGGCTGGCCATCCTGGGATTTTTGGTACCAGAGATTTGGTTGGTAGGTCCTTTTGGTGGCCTTCTTTGTCGCGGGATGTGCGTTCTTTTGTGCAGTCCTGTGGGATTTGTGTGCGGGCTAAGCCTTGCTGTTCCCGCGCTAGGGGGTTGCTTCTGCCTTTGCCGATCCCTGAGAAACCTTGAACGCATATTTCTATGGATTTTATTTCAGAGCTTCCGGTTTCCCAGAGGATATCTGTTATCTGGGTGGTTTGTGACCGGTTTTCTAAGATGGTTCATTTGGTACCTTTGCCTAAATTGCCTTCCTCTTCTGATTTGGTTCCGTTGTTTTTTCAGCATGTGGTTCGTTTACATGGCATTCCGGAGAATATTGTGTCCGATAGAGGTTCCCAGTTTGTTTCTAGGTTTTGGCGGGCCTTTTGTGCTAGGCTGGGCATTGATTCGTCTTTTTCTTCCGCATTTCATCCTCAGACAAATGGCCAAACCGAGCGAACTAATCAGACTTTGGAAACTTATTTGAGATGCTTTGTGTCTGCTGATCAGGATGATTGGGTGGCTTTCTTGCCATTGGCCGAGTTTGCCCTTAATAATCGGGCTAGTTCTGCTACCTTGGTTTCGCCTTTTTTTGTAATTTTGGTTTTCATCCTCGTTTTTCTTCAGGGCAGGTTGAGCCTTCTGATTGTCCTGGTGTGGATTCTGTGGTTGACAGGCTGCAGCAGATTTGGGCTCATGTGGTGGACAATTTGGTGTTGTCTCAGGAGGAGGCTCAGCGTTTTGCTAACCGTCGTCGGTGTATTGGTTCCCGGCTTCAGTTTGGGGATTTGGTCTGGTTGTCTTCCCGTCATGTTCCTATGAAGGTTTCTTCCCCTAAGTTCAAGCCTCGGTTTATTGGTCCTTATAGGATTTCTGAGATTATCAATCCAGTGTCTTTTCGTTTGGCCCTTCCAGCCTCTTTTTCCATCCATAATGTTTTCCATAGATCTTTGTTGCGGAAGTATGTGGTGCCCGTTGTTCCCTCTGTTGATCCTCCGGCCCCGGTGTTGATTGATGGGGAGTTGGAGTATGTGGTTGAGAAGATTTTGGATTCTCGTTTTTCGAGGCGGAAGCTTCAGTATCTGGTCAAATGGAAGGGTTATGGCCAGGAGGATAATTCTTGGGTTGTTGCCTCCGATGTTCATGCTGACGATTTGGTTCGTGCCTTTCATTTGGCTCGTCCTGATTGGCCTGGGGGCTCTGGTCAGGGTTCGGTGACCCCTCCTCAAGGGGGGGTACTGTTGTGAATTCTGCTCTTGCGCTCCCTCCGGGGGTTATGAGTGGTAGTGCTGCTGTCTTTGGATCGCAGCATTTATCAGGTGTGTTCACTTTTTACAATTTGGACTCAGCTATTTAGTCCTGCTTCATCTTTTAGTCAGTGTCCATTGTTTTTGGAGGATTCACATCCCTTACTGGTCTCTCCTGTTTGCTGTGCTTTTCAACAAAGATAAGTCCTGGCTTTGTTTTTGCTGTCCACATGCTGTGGGCCTTATAGTTCAGTGCATTTTCATGTTTTGTCTTGTCCAGCTTGTCTGTGTAAGGATTTTTTGCAGCCAAGCGGTATCTCTGGAGATGCAGATATACCCTCCATGTCTTTAGTCAGATGTGGAGTTTTGTATTTTCTGTGGTGGATATTTTCTAGTGTTTTAATACTGACCACATAGTTCTCTGTCCTATTCTTTCTTTTTAGCTAGTAAGGCCTCCTTTGCTAATCCTGATTTCAGTCTGCGTTTGTCATTTCCCTCTCCTCTCACAGTCAATATTTGTGGGGGGCTGTCTATCCTTTGGGGATTTTCTCTGAGGCAAGATAGTTTTCCCGTTTCTATCGTTAGGAGAAGTTAGTCCTTAGGCTGTGTCGAGGTGTCTAGGGAGTGTTAGGTACATCCCACGGCTATTTCTAGTTGCGCTGCTAAGTTCAGCGTCTGCGGTCAGTACAGGTACCACCTTCTCCAGAGTACATCACATGCTGCTCCTAGGCCACCAGATCATAACAGAGGAGTGCACATCCTGCCAGAAACCAAGAAGTAATGAGACTGCAGAGTTGTCAGTTATTCAAGAGACAACCTGAGAATACTTAACACAATCTCTTAATACTAATAACAATAAAATTAATTATAAATTACCCATTTTATTTCAGAGCCAAAACTAAAGAACTTAGCAAATTAGAATTATGAGGCCCATTGTTATAGTATGCCAGTTATTATTCTTGAATAGTGGATTCTTGAATAGTGGTGTCAGGTATTATACCATCTACATCATGCCAGGTTATAGCTGGGATAAAGATTTAGACCGTTTCCTTTTCGTGGAAATCTTTTATGGAAATTTCCTTGAAAAAAACAGATTTTTCTTTCCACTTGGGAACCCCGCTGTATGCTAAATTAGTGTACAACAAACAAACAAAAGAGAACACATTATGCCAATTCCTACTTTGCCAGTAGCAAACTAGTTACATGAACTCTTTATAGACTCAGTAATGGAAAAGTACAAAGTAATCAAGAACATAATAATGTCATGAGCAGAAAATGAATCAACACACGAACAGGCTGATGTAAAAAGCTAATGACTTCAAGACACAGGGTTAGCCAACTGCAACTTTGTCCAATAGAAAGTAAGATTTTAGAATCCCTGTCCAAAATAATATTTTAAGGAATTAATAACGAACTTCTAAAGAAATAGAGCAATGCTCATACTGTTTTTAGGAAAAAGTGATTTCATTCCACATCATCTTTTGATAGTTGCTTATGACACATGTCTGCCAAGGGCAAATATTCTGTTGCTCTTTTCATTTTTTACAATGTTATTAACCATTTGAAGATTGAAAAAAAATGAAATCAGGATGACTGCAAAATGTGAATTTTGTCAACATCTGTGACAAAACATTTCAAATTACGGTAAATTTGCATCTTTTCTCAGTTCACAGTAGGATGATATAGTTCTGGTCAGTAGCGAAAACCTTGGTGACAATCCATGGCATTGGGCTGATCTACCATCCTAAAGGCCTAACCAACAGCTGATATTGCTGGAAAAGTTGTCAGTAGGCCAGATGTTTCCTATGATCACTAGCCATGTACTTCATGGATAAGTCGATTTCTATCTTTGGCAAATAGGGCACAATTCTTGAAGGTGACCTTCCTTTATGATGTCCATGTGCCCTTACAGAACATTTGAAAAGGTTGTAGTTGTGAGGTAACCCTTTACATGGAGTTTCCAGGTTTTATGCAAATAAAGGTTCTTCATCATAAAAAATATGTCTGTTACATAAATAAAAGTTATGCAAAAATATAGTTTGGGTGTTAACAAGAGCTTTTAGAAATTATAAAACGGAAAGTGAAAACCTCTTCAGATATTGACCTGCTTTCAGCTGAGAAATGGATAATGGATATTGTATTCAGCCTTAGCAATGCTGTTACTCGCTTGTCATGGCTCCAACGCTGGATCATCCACTAGTGTTCAGCCACTACAGCTTTCATTATGTGAAGAGCAGAACAAAAATGATTACCTCAATGAACAAAAAATTAAAAAAAAGAATTTGTGATAAATATTGACCTGTCCATTCAAGGACATTTTAGCTATAGTATGAAATCCTGTTTTTCTTGTCTGTGGAATTGCCTTTGTACTGTTTGTTGTGAAACTGCCGCCCACGAAACTGTTTTCTTTTCTTTTCTTTCTTTCCTGTTTTGTCTCTTTGTTTAAACATGCAAAACTTGTATAACCACTAAACCTACTGAAAACAACTATATAAAGAAGGGATAGCACTTTGAAGGCAGGCGTGCTTCAGAGACTTCCCAGTGATACACTATACAAGACGTGTCTTGTGTATTATTTTCTGGTGATTCCCCACTTCCAAAGGCTGCTCCGACTGAGTGTGATCCCGACATTTCCTGGCGCCTGAACAGGGACCCGAGGTCTGTGTATTCCTTCAAGAACACCGGCAGAATACGAACGAAAAGAGAATCTGGGATAATGGACGGCAGATGAACAAAAACCTGGCCAGGTAAGAGACACTGTTAGATCTCTTATATCTGCCCTGCACTGTCCGTAAGATTTTCTGTGTCGTGTTCTTTAGCGGGTAGTTCTAGTAGAGGAGGATACCTATAGCTCGGGTTCTTGAACTATTTAGGAATTGATCACCTCACGGAGTACGGCATTGAATGAGAGTGAATGTGAATAGAAGGTGTGTGGAAGTTGGGAATAGCCCTATAAGCCGCCCAGGGGGTTGAAACAGAAGAAGTGACTGTCCCACTGGGCAACGTGGTTGCGTCCTTTCGGGGAGACCTCCGTGCCTATGTTCAATCTCTGATCCTGTCTTTGACAAAAACCTGGTGACGGATAAGTGTATGATAGTATGAGCCCAGGACAGATAAATTAGCCTGGGACAAGAATACGTTGTATGTGATAGTATGAGCCCAGGACAGATAAATTAGCCTGGGACAAGATACGTTGTATGTTCTTTTTCTTTTTCTGTCTGGTTGCATTTGTGTTGTTTGCTATAGGTGTAGGAATCAGGATTTTCTTACATCAACACAGTTTAAACATCCTAGCTCCTTAGGAAGAAGGTAACGAGGTATTCTCATACCCAAACGCCACCTAGGGCAAGAAAAAAGACATCCTAGCTCCTTAGGAAGAAGGTAACGAGGTATTCTCATACCCAAACGCCACCTAGGGCAAGAAAGCTCAGGATAAGAAAATGGGGAATAAGCAAACAAAGTCGGAACCAGAAGAATTAGATATCTATACTATCATAAAGGAGAAGAAGTGGTGAAGATGCCACTAAGGGGCTGAAAAAGATTTTTAGTAAGTTTGGAGTTACTAGGGCAGAAGCTTTTAGTAGAAAACTATGGGAAGGAATTCAGGAAAGGAAAAAAGGCATAATCAGAGACAAGAAATGGATAGATCAGATCCAAGCATTGATTGATGTCTCTAGGGTAGCAGAAAATGAGGGATGGACATATAATCAACAGAGTAAAAAGTGGTGTATTAGACCCACAGGCTGTGGAGAAAAACAAAATGTGGAATCTAAAAATACCCCACCCCCATACCTTAACCCACATGCCCCATCTTTTCTCCAAACACCACCTCAAAGTTTAGCCGGACCAGGAGGATGGGTATGTCCGCACTGTGGACAACAAAATCCAGACTGGAGAAATGATTGCCTAGCCTGTGGTACACCTAGACATGGCGCTGTACTTGCCCCTGTTAGGGTAGTACCAAGACCCTTTAGGGAACCTGGTGCTGACGGAGTAATGGGAACTAGATATCACCAAACTCGACAATATTTCCCTTGGTCCCCCGCTGAAGGCATGTCTCTCTTGCATAACGCACCAGATCCCACCCAGTGTCCAGTTAGATTTGCACAATATATACAGCAAATTATGCAGACTCACGCTGGAGTTTGGGCAGATGGAGAAGAATTATGTAGAATGAAAATGACTCCTGGACTCTTCCAGGAGCTATTAGCAAATCTACAGGTACATAGGCCCCAAGCAGGAGATGGTGCCTTACAAACGATAGAATCAGGTACACAATTTGTAGATCACTTAATGGTTTTCATGAGGGAGAGACAGAGGCAGAGAGGAACAACGGGAGTGGTGGCTCAGAAATCTGGACAATCAGTAGATGAATATTATCTAAGTGTAGAAAATAATTTCAGAGATGAAGGCATGGATCTAACCGCTCCAGGAATGATGAGGTTAGTTACAAAAACCTTTATAGATGGATTGTCTCCAAAAGTGAAGGAAAAGCTTAAGGCCGCAACCCCTGATTGGAGAACCTTGGAAGACCCACACCTGGCTAGACAGAAAGCTGTAGTTATAGAAATGGACTTAAGAGAAAATTCTAAGCCAGTAAGAATTGCACAGGCTAATACTGGCTCTGCTAATCAAAAGTTTACTTGTCATTACTGTAAGAAGCCAGGACATTTCCAAAGGGAATGTAGGAAGAGAAAAGCAGATATAGATTCAGGAACCTTTGTACCCAAAAATAGGATAAATAACCCAGTGCCTGATCAAACAGACAGCTCAGAATGACTGAAAGTTATGCAGGTCTCTCTTCCTTCTAGAAGACCAATAATACAAGTTGAAATTGAGGGTAAAAATGTACCTTTTCTGATAGATACGGGAGCAACATCCTCCATTTTAAATCAGGACTTTTTACCATATCCTGACAATATATCCTCAAAGGTTACATTTGCAGAAGGGTATGATGGTAAAATTCAGGCGTTGCCCTTTACAAAACCTTTAAATGTGAGCTTTGGCCCTAAAACTTTTGTATCCAAATTTTTATTTGCTAAAGGTGCACCTACCTGCTTGTTGGGTACTGATGTCTTAAGTAAAATGCATGCAAACATCCATTTTAGAGAAGATGGCACAGTTATGCTGACCATCCCTGAAGATGCAGAAACTCTGGAACCATATGTTAGAATACAGGCAATGGAGGATTTTCCCGAAATTTACACTCAACAAGCAAAAATTGACTTGTCTCGGGTTCCTGACAGCCTATGGGCAAAAGGAGACACTGATGTAGAATTTTTATCAGTAGCTCCTATACTGTTAGAAACTGCCCCGGGAACCATATTACCTCAGCTTAGGCAATACCCCATCAGCGCCCAGCAAGAACAGGCGATTTCTCAACAAATTCAGGATTATGTGTTACAAGGTGTTTTGGTAGAAATCAGGTCACCCGCCAATACACCCTTATATCCTGTTAAAAAGAAAGTGTCCTCCAAAGAAACTATGGTGAAATATCGCATGGTGCACGACTTACGGGAAATCAATAAGGTTTTGGCACCGGTCACCCCTGTGGTACCGGATCCTCATACCTTACTGTCTCAAATTCCCAGCACTGCTGCATATTTTACGGTAATTGACTTATCAAACGCATTTTTTTCTGTGCCACTACATAAGAACTGTTGGCATTTGTTTGCCTTTACATTCAAGGGTAAACAATTAGCATGGACAAGATTGCCACAAGGTATGGTACACTCACCAACTTTGTACTCTGAAGCAATGCAGACCGTGCTAAAAAATTTCATCCCAGAACCAGGAGTAGTCATTCTACAGTATGTAGATGACTTACTTATTTGTTGCCCTGATGAGCAGACGGCAGTTACCTCAACTGTTAATTTCTTAATTTTCCTAGCGCAAGAAGGCTGTAAAGTAAATAGACAGAAACTCCAGACTTGTCAACAAACAGTCGTGTTTTTAGGTCACTGCATATCACAGGGCATCAGACACCTCACACCTCAACGTACGGAAGCCATACGTAACATGCTTGAACCCAGGAATCACAAACAGCTGCGTGCTTTCCTAGGTATTGTTTCACACTGTAGACAGTGGATCATACATGCAAGTCAACTCATGCAGCCTTTATATGACTGTATTGCCAACACACCATATTCACTCAGTGAAGAGGCTAAACAGTCATTTTCCTCTTTGAAAACAGCACTGGTATCAGCTCCGGCTTTGGGACTCCCAGACTACACTAAACCTTTTCAATTGATGGCAGCTGAGATATCCTCACATGCTACAGGGGTGCTCACACAAAAACATGGAAACAAACAGAGACCTGTGGCATACATATCAGCTCATCTGGACCCTGTAGCTAGAGCCGCACCTTCTTGTGTAAGAGTAGTAGCCGCAATTTCACTGTTATTAGATAAAGCTTCTGAGATTGTTCTTGATCACCCACTTCTAGTTCAGACCACTCATGATGTACATGGCATTCTTAACCAGGTCCAACCTAAACATATTTCAATGGCCAGACACCTCCGTCTCCAATGTTCCCTACTACTGCCGCCCAACATTTCCTTTGCCAGGATTCAGACTCTTAATCTCGCGTCTTTGCTCCCTTTAGAGTCTGAGGGGGGTACCATACCTGAGGAAACTGCACTCTCCAACTCCTTTGAAACTGCACTCTCCAACTCCTTTGACCCATCAAAGTCACTGCATGATTGTGTACAATTAATGGAACAAGAGACTCAGGGCTTATGTAATGTACGTGACAAGCCACTCTGTAATGCTACATTTGAACTTTTCATAGATGGCAGTAGATATGGAGATATGAATGGACAATTTCATACAGGTTATGCGGTAGTAACTCAGCATGAAGTGCTGAAAGCAGAACCTCTCCCTGCTAATCAGTCTGCACAAGAAGCAGAACTTACGGCATTAGTTGAAGCTCTAAAAATAGCCAAAGATCAGACAGCAAACATATACACTGATTCTAGATATGCACATGGCATTATTTTCGATTTTGGCGTAATATGGAGAGCCAGAGGTTATATGACTGCTTCAGGCCAACCTGTTAAACATGCCTCCCTCATTAGACAGATTCTGGAGGCAGCACAAGAAACTAAAGAAATAGCGGTGATAAAGGTAGCTACACATGTGAGACTCGACACCGAGGAAGCCAGGGGTAACGATAAAGCCGATAAGGCAGCAAAACAGGCAGCACGTAAACCCTTACATCATGCCCACACACTAGATAGCTCTGAAGATGATGAGGAAAGATTGAAGGAAGCTCAGAAACAGGTAGACGACGAAGAACGAGGGCAGTGGCAGAAAAAAGGGGCAGAAGATCAGCAAGGATTATGGAAAAAAGGAACTTTGTTGTGTTTACCCAGAGCCTGGTACCCCGCAGTGGCAAGTGACCTCCACCTACCCACGCATGTGTCGGCAAATGGTATGACGCTCAAGGTAAAAGAAAGGTGGTTGGCTCCAGGCTTTGGTAATTTTGCTCGGAACATGTGTGCTGCATGCGCTATATGCCTGGCACACAATCCAGGTCAGGCCATTAAAACCCCAACCAAGCATCATGTAAGACCACTGTATCCCTTTCAAAGACTCCAGATCGACTACATCCAACTTCCTAGGTACAATGGATACGAATATGTGCTTGTGTGTGTGGACATGTTCTCAGGGTGGCCAGAGGCTTATCCAGTTCGTAAAGCCTCAGCAAAAACTACTGCCATTAAAATAGCACATGAACTGATACCCCGTTACGGCATGCCTGAGGTGATCGAGTCAGATAGGGGTACCCATTTTACTGGGGAAATATTCCAGAATGTTATGAAAATGTTGGGAGTAGAAAACCAGTTTCACACTCCATATCATCCACAGAGTTCAGGTAAAGTGGAAAGATTAAATGGGACAATAAAATTAAAAATCCAGAAGGCCATGGCAGAAACAGGAAAGCCTTGGACCGAGTGTCTACCACTTGCCCTGTATTCCATCCGAAACACCCCAAGGGGGAAGGCTAAGCTGTGAGATTCTTTTTGGTAGAGCAGCAAATTTGGGTTGTTATGTTCCACAACAACTGATGTTGAATACTGAGACTTTAACTGCTTATGTACAAGAATTACAAAAACGTTTAACTAAAGTGCATTCGCAAGTTTTTGCTCCCCTTCCAGATCCAGAAAATCTCGAAGGAGGCCACAAGTTGGAACCTGGTGATCAAGTCTACGTGAAAAGACACACCAGAAAGACTCTGGAACCGAGATTTGACGGACCTTTCCAAGTCCTGTTAACAACTCCAACAGCAGTCAAGCTTGAAGGAAAGGCATCATGGATACATGCAAGCCATTGCAAAAAAGCAGTATAAGACTCATGATATTGATGTTAATAATGTTAACCTCAACGGAGGCATGGGAAAGACTGAATTCTCTAGCCCCTTTGAACAATAGATTCGTACAACATCATAGAAAATTAGTGCATGACTTGTTAAATAATACGTTTTGTAATATCACAAAAAGAATGACTAAAATGATCGACAAGGTTTTGAATGGAATATGTCAAAGGGGGGATTGTGAAGAGCAGAACAAAAATGATTACCTCAATGAACAAAAAATAAAAAAAAAGAATTTGTGATAAATATTGACCTGTCCATTCAAGGACATTTTAGCTATAGTATGAAATCCTGTTTTTCTTGTCTGTGGAATTGCCTTTGTACTGTTTGTTGTGAAACTGCCGCCCACGAAACTGTTTTCTTTTCTTTTCTTTCTTTCCTGTTTTGTCTCTTTGTTTAAACATGCAAAACTTGTATAACCACTAAACCTACTGAAAACAACTATATAAAGAAGGGATAGCACTTTGAAGGCAGGCGTGCTTCAGAGACTTCCCAGTGATACACTATACAAGACGTGTCTTGTGTATTATTTTCTGGTGATTCCCCACTTCCAAAGGCTGCTCCGACTGAGTGTGATCCCGACAATTACTGTAGCATTTCAGAGATAAACATACATGGCTGCGATCGTACAGCCAGTGGCTGATACAAGCCGGCCACACTTTGGACAGCATGTTTCAGCTGATAGGTTCCCTTAAATGAACAGTTCAAATGAAGAACATGAAAGCTGGCAAATTATTGCCCCACCACATATAGATCTAGCCATAATAATAATCTTTGTTTATATAGCGACAACATATTCTGCAGCACTTTACAATTCAACATATACAACAGTCATAAATAACAATGTTAAAAATAATACAGATAGTAATACGAAGATAATGATGCACCTGCTTGTAAGAGCTTACAATCTACAATGAGGTAGGGGGGACAAAAAGTACAGGTGCTTATTTACAATGACGATCCAGCCATCTTGAGGAAATGGGGGGTAGATAAAGGCTGCCTGAGATAGTCACCAGCCAATATTTGTAGCACTTTTGGGTGTGGTGGAGTTTGATGAAGAATCATTTTCAGAGATGTAGAGAATGGACAATAAATGAAACGACTTTGATTAGGGAACGTGATAGGCAACCCTAAACAGATGTGTTTGTAGGGAGCTCCTAAAACTGTGTAAGCTGTGACTAGTCCTAGTTTCTTAGGGTAAAGCATTCCAGAGGATTGGTGCAACTCAGGAGAAGTCTTGGAGTCGGGAGAGTGAGGTACGGATTAGTGCGGATGTTAGTTTTAAGTTGCTTGTGAAGCGTAACGAGCGGATAGGCTGATAAACAGAAATGAGGAAGGAAAAATAGGGGGGTGCCGCACTGTGGAGAGCTTTGTGGGTGAGAACAAGCAGGTTAAATTGGATCCTATAAATTACACCTAAAGAACATCTCTAGAATCTGCCCTTTTCTCACCATGGAGACAGCTAAAACCCTCACTGTCGCCCTGATCCACTCCCGCCTGGACTACTGTAACGCTCTATTAATTGGCCTCCCCCTCACTCTACTTTCCCCTCTCCAGTCCATCCTTAATGCAGCAGCCAGGGTCGTCCATCTGGCTAATCATTACTCGGACGCGTCCGCTCTTCGCCAGTCATTACACTGGCTGCCCATTCATTACAGGATACAATTCAAAGTACTTGTTCTCACCCACAAAGCTCTCCACAGTGCGGCACCCCCTTACATCTCCTCCCTCATTTCTGTCTATCAGCCTAACAGACCTCTGCGCTCTGCAAATGACTTTCGATTAACCTCTGCAATAATCCGTACCTCCCACTCCCGACTCCAAGACTTCTCCCGTGCTGCGCCAATCCTCTGGAATGCTCTACCCCAAGATATTAGGACCATCCATAATTTGCATAGTTTTAGGCGCTCCCTCAAAACACATTTGTTCAGAGCGGCCTATCACGTTCACTAATCAAAGTCATTTTATGTTTGTTTGTGTGTGTAGCCCATTCACTATCCCCATCTATTCGCCAACCCCTGAAGATGGCTAGTCCATCATTGTAAATACACCATTGTAAATACACACCTGTACTTTGCAGCTCCCCCACCTCATTGTAGATTGTAAGCTCTCACGAGCAGGGTCGTCTTATTTTGCCTTAATTATTGTATTGTTAACGTTGTTACTTATGACTTTTGTGTTTTAAACTGTAAAGCGCTGCGGAATATGTTGGCGCTATATAAATAAAGATTATTATTATAATGAATGGGCAGCCAGTGCAATCACTGGCACAAAGGGGAAGCATTCAAATAACGATTAGCCAGATGGACGATCCTGTCTCCTGCATTAATGATGGAATCGAGAAGGGAAAGTCAAGCGAGGGGGAGGCCAATTAGCAGAGAATTACAGTAGTAAAGGCGAGAGTGAATCAGAGTATGTGAGGGTTTTTGTTGTTTCCATGGTGAGAAAGGGGCAGATTCTAGAGATGTTCTTTAAAGGTACCTTCACACTGAGCGACTTTAGAACGATAACAATAGCGATCCGTGATGTTGCAGCATCCTGGATAGCGATATTGTTGTGTTTGACACGCAGCAGCGATCAGGATCCTGCTGTGACATCGCTGGTCGGAGCTAGAAGGCCAGAACTTTATTTTGTCGCTGGATCACCCGCTGACATCATTGAATTGGCGTGTGTGACACCGATTTAGCGATGTCTTCACTTAGTAACCCGATGTTTACCCTGGTTACAAGCGCAGGGCCGTGCTTAGTAACCCGATATTTACCCTGGTTACCATTGTAAATTTTAAAAAAAAACACTACATACTTACATTCCAGTGTCTGTCGTGTCCCCCGGCGTCCGCTTCCCTGCACTCCTCCTGCATCCTGTGTCAGCGCCGGCCGGCCGTAAAGCAGAGCACAGCAGTGACGTCACCGCTCTGCTTTACGGCCAGCGCTTACACAGTGCAGGGAAGCTGAAGGCGGGGGACGTGACAGACACCGGAATGTGTTGTGAATTCTGTGGCTGAATTCACTCCTGTGGTCACAAGTGGTATTGCAGTCTCTGGGCTTCCTCCCTCAGGTGTTTTGGTGAGCTCGTTGGCTGCCTTGCTATTTAACTCCACCTGAGTCTGTCTTCCTTGCTCCTTGTCAATGTTCCAGTGTTGGATCTGAGCTACTGCATCTTTCCTGTGGCCTGCTGCTCTGCTAGATAAGTGTTACTTTGTTTTTGTTTCCGTTTTTTCTGTCCAGCTGTGCTTTTCTCTTTTGCTGGAAGCTCTGAGACGCAATGGGTGCACCGCCGTGCCGTTAGTTCGGCACGGTGGGTCTTTTTGCCCCCCTTTGCGTGGTTCTGCTTTAGGGTTTTTTGTAGACTGCATAGTTCTCTTTGCTATCCTCGCTCTGTCTAGAATATCGGGCCTCACTTTGCTGAATCTATTTCATTCCTACGTTTTGTCTTTTCATCTTGCTAACAGTCATTATATGTGGGGGGCTGCCTATTCCTTTGGGGTATTTCTCTGAGGCAAGTCAGGCTTGTATTTCTATCTTCAGGCTAGTCAGCTCCTCAGGCAGTGCCGAGTTGCATAGGTAGTGTTAGGCGCAATCCACTGCTGCTTTTAGTTGTGTGAGGATAGGTTCAGGTATTGCAGTCTGCAGAGATTCCACGTCTCAGAGCTTGTTCTATTGTTTTTGGGTTATTGCCATATCACTGTATGTGCGCTGATTACTGCACACTGTGTTGCCTGATAGCACAGCATAACAGTAAAAGGAGCCAAAACCAATGATTCTCAATAGAGGGAAAAAAGAAGTCCTGACATCATTTTTTTTTTTTTCCTCAGCTCTGTCTTCAGTTTTTTTTTTTTCCCCTAGACATTAGAGTGCTTCAGGACACAGCTGTGGACATGGATATTCAGGCTCTGTGCTCCTCAATGGATAATCTCATTATAAATGTACAAAAGATTCAAGATACAATTGATCAGAAATCTATGCTAGAACCAAGAATTCCTATTCCTGATTTGTTTTTTTGGTGACAGAACTAAGTTCCTGAGCTTCAAAAATAATTGTAAGCTATTTCTGGCCTTGAAACCTCATTCTTCTGGTAATCCTATTCAACAGGTTTTGATTATTATTTCTTTTTTGCGCGGCGACCCACAGGACTGGGCGTTTTCTCTTGCGCCAGGAGACCCTGCATTGAGTAATGTTGATGCGTTTTTCCAGGCGCTTGGATTGCTTTACGATGTGCCTAATTCAGTGGATCAGGCTGAGAAAAATTTGCTGGCTTTATGCCAGGGTCAGGATGATGTAGAAGTATATTGTCAGAAATTTAGGAAGTGGTCAGTACTCACTCTGTGGAATGAATCTGCACTGGCGGCTTGGTTCAGAAAGGGTCTCTCTGAAGCTCTTAAGGATGTCATGGTGGGATTTCCTATGCCTGCTGGTTTGAATGAGTCTATGTCCTTGGCCATTCAAATCAGTCGTCGCTTGCGCGAGCGTAAATCTGTGCACCATCTGGCGGTATTGTCTGAGAGTAAACCTGAGCCTATGCAGTGCGACAGGACTATGACTAAAGTTGAACGGCAAGAACACAGACGTCTGAACAGGCTGTGTTTCTACTGTGGTGATTCCACTCATGCTATTTCTAATTGTCCTAAGCGCACTAGGCGGTTCGATAGCTCTGCCGTCATTGGTACTGTACAGTCCAAATTCTTTCTGTCCATTACCTTGATATGCTCTTTGTCATCGTATTCTGTCATGGCGTTTGTGGATTCAGGCGCTGCCCTGAATCTGATGGATTTGGATTATGCTAAACGTTGTGGATTTTTCTTGGAGCCTTTGCGGTGTCCTATTCCGTGGAGAGGAATTGATGCTACACCTTTGGCCAAAAATAAGCCTCAGTACTGGGCCCAGCTGACCATGTGCATGGCTCCTGCACATCAGGAAGTTATTCGCTTTCTGGTACTGCATAATCTGCATGATGTGGTCGTGTTGGGGTTGCCATGGCTACAAACCCATAATCCAGTATTAGATTGGAACTCTATGTCGGTAACCAGCTGGGGTTGTCAGGGAGTACATGGTGATGTTCCATTTTTGTCTATTTCGTCATCCATTCCTTCTGACATCCCAGAGTTCTTGTCTGACTTTCAGGATGTATTTGAAGAGCCCAAGTCTGATGCCCTACCTCCGCATAGGAATTGTGATTGTGCTATCAATTTGATTCCTGGTAGTAAATTCCCTAAGGGTCGTTTATTTAATTTGTCCGTGCCTGAACACACCGCTATGCGCAGTTATGTGAAAGAATCCCTGGAGAAGGGACATATTCGCCCATCGTCATCACCATTGGGAGCAGGGTTCTTTTTTGTAGCCAAAAAGGATGGTTCGCTAAGACCGTGTATTGATTACCGCCTTCTTAATAAGATCACTGTTAAGTTTCAGTATCCCTTACCATTGATATCTGACTTGTTTGCTCGGATTAAGGGGGCTAGTTGGTTTACTAAGATTGATCTTCGTGGTGCGTATAATCTGGTGAGAATCAGGCAGGGAGATGAATGGAAAACGGCATTTAATACGCCCGAGGGTCATTTTGAGTATCTGGTGATGCCGTTCGGACTTGCCAATGCTCCATCTGTTTTTCAGTCTTTTATGCATGACATTTTCCGTGAGTATCTGGATAAATTCCTGATTGTTTACTTGGATGACATTTTGATCTTCTCTGATGATTGGGAGTCTCATGTGAAGCAAGTCAGAATGGTTTTCCAGGTACTGCGTGCTAATTCCTTGTTCGTGAAGGGATCAAAGTGTCTCTTCGGTGTGCAGAAAGTTTCATTTTTGGGGTTCATCTTTTCCCCTTCTACTATCGAGATGGATCCGGTTAAGGTCCAGGCCATCCAGGATTGGACTCAGCCGACATCTCTGAAAAGTCTGCAGAAATTCCTGGGCTTTGCTAATTTTTATCGTCGCTTCATCTGTAATTTTTCTAGCATTGCCAGACCATTGACCGATTTGACCAAGAAGGGTGCTGATTTGGTTAATTGGTCTTCTGCTGCCGTGGAAGCTTTTCAGGAGTTGAAGCGTCGTTTTTGCTGTGCCCCTGTGTTGTGTCAACCAGATGTTTCTCTTCCGTTCCAGGTCGAGGTTGATGCTTCTGAGATTGGAGCAGGGGCGGTTTTGTCACAGAGAGGTTCTGGTTACTCAGTGTTGAAACCATGTGCTTTCTTTTCCAGGAAATTTTCTGCTGCTGAGCGAAATTATGATGTGGGCAACCGAGAGTTGCTGGCCATGAAGTGGGCATTCGAGGAGTGGCGTCATTGGCTTGAGGGAGCTAAGCATCGCATGGTGGTATTGACTGATCATAAGAATCTTACTTATCTCGAGTCTGCCAAGCGCTTGAATCCTAGACAGGCCCGTTGGTCGTTATTTTTTGCTCGTTTTGATTTTGTGATTTCGTACCTTCCAGGCTCTAAAAATGTGAAGGCGGATGCTCTGTCTAGGAGTTTTGTGGCCGACTCTCCGGGGTTATCTGAGCCGGCGAGTATCCTCAAGGAAGGAGTCATTGTGTCTGCCATCTCTCCTGATTTGCGGAGAGTGTTGCAGAAATTTCAGGCTAATAAACCTGATCGTTGTCCGGCCGAGAAACTGTTCGTCCCTGATAGGTGGACTAGTAAAGTTATCTCTGAACTTCATTGTTCGGTGCTGGCTGGTCATCCAGGAATCTTTGGTACCAGAGAGTTAGTGGCTAGATCCTTCTGGTGGCCATCTCTGTCACGGGATGTGCGTGCTTTTGTGCAGTCCTGTGGGATTTGTGCTAGGGCTAAGCCCTGCTGTTCACGTGCCAGTGGGTTGCTTTTGCCCTTGCCGGTCCCGAAGAGGCCTTGGACACATATTTCGATGGATTTCATTTCTGACCTTCCCGTTTCTCAAAAGATGTCGGTCATTTGGGTGGTCTGTGATCGCTTTTCTAAAATGGTCCATCTGGTGCCCTTGGTTAAATTGCCTTCCTCCTCTGATTTGGTGCCTTTGTTCTTCCAGCATGTGGTTCGTTTGCATGGCATTCCTGAGAATATTGTTTCTGACAGAGGTTCCCAGTTTGTCTCGAGGTTCTGGCGAGCCTTTTGTGGTAGGATGGGCATTGACCTATCTTTTTCCTCGGCCTTCCATCCTCAGACTAATGGCCAGACCGAACGAACCAATCAGACCTTGGAAACATATCTGAGATGTTTTGTTTCTGCTGACCAGGATGATTGGGTGTCATTTTTGCCATTGGCTGAGTTCGCCCTTAATAATCGGGCCAGCTCGGCTACCTTGGTCTCTCCATTTTTCTGCAATTCTGGGTTCCATCCTCGTTTCTCTTCAGGACAGGTTGAGTCTTCGGACTGTCCTGGTGTGGATTCTGTGGTGGACAGGTTGCAGCAGATCTGGACTCAGGTAGTGGACAATTTGACCTTGTCCCAGGAGAAGGCTCAGCTTTTCGCTAATCATAGACGCCGTGTGGGTCCCCGACTTCGTGTTGGGGATCTGGTTTGGTTATCTTCTCGTCATATTCCTATGAAGGTTTCCTCTCCTAAATTTAAACCTCGTTTTATTGGTCCGTATAGGATTTCTGAGATTCTCAATCCGGTGTCTTTTCGTCTGACCCTCCCAGACTCCTTTTCCATACATAATGTATTCCATAGGTCGTTGTTGAGAAGATACGTGGCACCTATGGTTCCATCTGTGGAGCCTCCTGCCCCTGTTTTGGTGGAGGGGGAATTGGAGTATATTGTGGAGAAAATTTTGGATTCTCGTGTCTCTAGACGGAAACTCCAGTATCTGGTCAAATGGAAGGGTTATGCTCAGGAGGATAATTCCTGGGTTTTTGCCTCTGATGTTCATGCCCCAGATCTTGTTCGTGCCTTTCATGTGGCTCATCCTGGTCGGCCTGGGGGTTCTGGTGAGGGTTCAGTGACCCCTCCTCAAGGGGGGGTACTGTTGTGAATTCTGTGGCTGAATTCACTCCTGTGGTCACAAGAGTTATTGCAGCCTCTGGGCTTCCTCCCTCAGGTGTTTTGGTGAGCTCGTTGGCTGCCTTGCTATTTAACTCCACCTGAGTCTGTCTTCCTTGCTCCTTGTCAATGTTCCAGTGTTGGATCTGAGCTACTGCATCTTTCCTGTGGCCTGCTGCTCTGCTAGATAAGTGTTACTTTGTTTTTGTTTCCGTTTTTTCTGTCCAGCTGTGCTTTTCTCTTTTGCTGGAAGCTCTGAGACGCAAAGGGTGCACCGCCGTGCCGTTAGTTCGGCACGGTGGGTCTTTTTGCCCCCCTTTGCGTGGTTCTGCTTTAGGGTTTTTTGTAGACTGCATAGTTCTCTTTGCTATCCTCGCTCTGTCTAGAATATCGGGCCTCACTTTGCTGAATCTATTTCATTCCTACGTTTTGTCTTTTCATCTTGCTAACAGTCATTATATGTGGGGGGCTGCCTATTCCTTTGGGGTATTTCTCTGAGGCAAGTCAGGCTTGTATTTCTATCTTCAGGCTAGTCAGCTCCTCAGGCAGTGCCGAGTTGCATAGGTAGTGTTAGGCGCAATCCACTGCTGCTTTTAGTTGTGTGAGGATAGGTTCAGGTATTGCAGTCTGCAGAGATTCCACGTCTCAGAGCTTGTTCTATTGTTTTTGGGTTATTGCCATATCACTGTATGTGCGCTGATTACTGCACACTGTGTTGCCTGATAGCACAGCATAACAGGAATGTAAGTATGTAGTGTTTTGGTTTTTTTTACGTTTACAATGGTAACCAGGGTAAACATCGGGTTACTAAGCGCGGCCCTGCGCTTAGTAAACCGATGTTTACCCTGGTTACCAGGGGACTTCGGCATCATTGGTTGCTGGAGAGCTGTCTGTGTGACAGCTCTCCAGCGACCACACAACGACGAAACAGCGACGCTGCAGCGATCGGCATCGTTGTCTTTATCGCTGCAGCATCGCTTAATGTGACAGTACCCTAAGTGCAAGTGTCAAGAGCAGGCATGAGATTGTATATAGGAGGTGAAGGAAAGATTGATATCAAACATAATACCCAGACAGTGTGCCTGCTGGCTGGACATTATTGTGGTGCCACACATGGAGAAGGAGATGACAGCTTTAAGAAGATTAGTAGACAGCTGGAGCAGAAGAAGTTCAGTTTTGGAGAGGTTGAGATTCAGATATAGAGCAGATAAGATGTTAGAAACTGCAGACAGTCAGTCACCGGTGTTCTGTAGCACAGCGGGGGTAAGGTCAGGGGATGAAGTGTATAGTTGTGTGTTATTGGCATAAAGATGGTACTGAAAGCCAAATCTGCTGATGGTCTGTCCAATTGGGGCCATGTAGAGAGAGAAGAGAAGAGGAACCTGGACTGAGCCCTAAGGTACCCCAATAGTGAAAGGAAGAGGAGAAGAAATAAAGCAAGCGAACAATACACTGAAGAAGCGGTCAGAAAGATAGAAAGAGAACCAGGAGAGCAGTGTCCTTTATGACTATTGATTGGAGCATAGAGAGTAGGAGGTGGTCATCAACACTGTCGAAAACTGCAGAGAGATCAAGGAGAATGAGCAGAGAGTGGTCACCATTTCATTTTGCTGTTAAAATGTCATTGGTGGCTTTGATGAGTGTAGTTTCTGTACAATGTAGGGTTGTAGCCTTGGTGTCAAGCTATTATTTCAGCTACTCAAAATATCTGATCCTTCCTCAAACAAATCATGAACAAAAGAAAATTTGTATAATAAAAAAGTAAAACCAAATCTGTCACAAACCAAAGGGAAAAAAAACACCATTAAATCCTAAATATAAAAACATATTATAGCTTTTAGGCCAGCACATTGGAACAAACTAAAAATCTCTAAATTACTGGTCATGTTATGACTAGTGGGTAAAAATACCCTAGTTAGAAATGTTTAAGGGGTTAAACATGATTTGTTACAACAGCGGTATTTTTTCTTACTGTCACATTGTCTTACTCACATATTTTCCTAGAAAGGATGTATGTGCTAGAAATACATCTGTCACACGATTGCACAGTTATTCCTTCCATTGTTCTCTTCCTGTCTATCATATCCGGCATCTTTTGATATGAACATGCCAGTGAGATTAATCAGAGTTAAGTGAAAGGAGAGTGGGTGTTTCCTATGGTTAATCTTGTTTTTTTTTTCACCTTTTAGGTTTAACATGACATTATATATTGATTGACGTAAAGTTAATATGATTTCTGGCTATACAAAATCGTACAAAGCGGCACAGATATCTAATCTCTGTAATAATTTATGTTATTGAAGGTGGATAAAGTAGATGGAACATATGGCATTAGCCTACATCCCCCACACCCTGCATCTTAATAGAAAAGTGTTACTGTACATTAATTTATTCCTAATCAGAACTACATGTAAAGCTGGAAGACTACCATACATGCTCAGAACTTTCCTGAGGATCTCAGCTTCCAAGTTTGGCATTCAGTCTGAGCAAGTAAGGAATTTTTTTTTTTGCATTCTTTTTACTTTTAGGCTGTAGTTTTGGTGACTGAAGGAGGTTTCTGAACCTTTAGACAGCCTGCGGGCAATGAAAGAACTACATACTATTGGAAGACCACCCCATTATCTAGACCAGATTTGCAGAAGTCTAGAGGAACTGAAGAGGAGACAGGCTGGTGTGTGCCATATGTGCAGTGTTTGTATATACATGTATATACATGTATACATGTATATACATGTGTACCGCCTCACCAACACCGGAGCTCCTGCAACCCTCAACCTACTGTCTCCTTCCCCATAATCCTCTAGAATGTAAGCCCGCAAGGGCAGGGTCCTCGCCCTCTGTATCAGTCCGTCATTGTTAGTTTATTTAATGTATGTGATATTTGTAACTTGTATGTAACCCCTTCTCATGTACAGCACCATGGAATCAATGGTGCTATATAAATAAATAATAATAATAATAATATGTATGTGCAGTGTGTGTGTGTATACATGTATATGTGAAGTGTGTGTGATGATGTGATTATAATTGAATAAATGTGGATTTTTGTTCATGGAAAAAAAAATAAGACATCCCTTGAAATAAGCCTTAACCCTTCTTTCAGAACAATAAATAATATAAGACCCGGTCTTATTTTTGGGAAAACACGGTATACATACTGGCCATCTTGCTTCAGATGATCATTCTTTTAATGCTCCATTTTTTAAGTTATTTGCAGTTCAGTATATTAGAAAGTATCACCAAATGAATGTACTAACTTAGGGTTAGTGATGTTATAGAAGATATATGAGGTTCACAAGTCAGATATAAGGCAGAAGGTGCAAAGCGGCCCATTATTGTGGTTCCTAAAGTGCCAATACACCTGGAATGAGGAGTAAGGTCATGCCAGAAACCTCTGATGGTGGTTTATGTCCCCTAAGAACAAAATGATTGAAGAGGTTCAACAAGCCCAACCCTTCTGTGGAGATACAACATTGTATCTTAATTAACCAGATGACTATTTTTAGGAAACCAAGATGAATAGACTGTTCTCTGTATACTGGCTTTTGAATTTATGTGTTCGTCAAGAAAACAGACTTTTGCTTCTGTAAGCCTGTAATATTGACATTTCACATAACATATTATACTCTTATCCTTGATGCCTAGTGATGTTTACTTATATGCTAATTATATGCATTGTGTAGGTTAGATAGTTGGTGACTTCGAAAACAGAGGAGGAAAAACTATGCTAATAGATTAAGTAGTAAAGTAATGCTACTTGAGCTCATCTCCATTTTTACCCTTCATGTCAATACTGAATGAAGGGCACTTATTAAGTATATAAAGAGGTTACATGTCTCTATAGAGCGAGACAGCAATAGAGAGACAGCCAGAGATTCTGCCAAGACACCCAATCATTCAGGGGACCCTACAGTACTGCTGCCAATACATCATGGCTCCATCACGAGAGACACAGATCTATCATTCTACAGGAAACAACCAAGGGGACCTCAGCCCCAATTGAAAGAATAAAGATCTGCTCCATTGACTATCGCTGAAACATGGATACGTTTGGAGAAAGCCAGGATTGAATCCCGCTGGTTGCCTGGCTCCATGGAGATGTTTGGAGAAGCAAAGTTGTGACCCTCGGGCCAACTGGCCTTGTACTTCAATGGACTGTTGTCTTCCTAAGCTTGTTGTTACCTTCTCTCTGTGTGTGTGCCACAGGTGGGGAAGTCGATGCTGGAAGGTGAAGCCAGGTTGTGATCCTCTGGTCAACTGGCTTTGTACCTGAATGGACTGTCATCTTCTTACACTTGTCGTTACCTCCTCTCTGTGTGCGTGTCACAGGTGGGGTAGTTGACCCTGGGAGTTCTGAAGTAACTGCTGCCATTATCTCGGCGAGTCAGCGGAAGGGTGAGACTGTAAGGTGCTTCATCTTAGGGTATTTTGCTGGGACTGTTCTACATGTTATCTGCTTGTTTTGTGGTTCAATAAAGCATTGCCACACTGTTTTATCCTCACCCTGTGTTGTCTGAATAGCATTATGCCCAAGTTAAAAGAGAGCGGGCTTCGGTGGGACGATCCCTGGTCCATGCAGTTTCGGCAAGCGGACCTGGGCGCCCACCGTCCCGTGTCTTCACACCTTCTCTCCCCCAAAATCATCTGCACTTAGGCAGTTTGGAGTGTCCGCTAAAAATTAAAAGGCTGCTCAATCCCACCGACTTCATCAGAATTTCTAGGACTTTTTTTTATATTTAGGCTTTATTTCTGCGTTATTTTTAGTTGCTTTCTTCATTGCAGACTCCTTTCCCTGATGGTCAGTGGTGGATATTCTGGAGCTTAACGATCCCTAATTGTCCAACCTTTAAGCTCTCTATACTACCTCCTCCAGTCCCCAGCTGCTTCTCCCCGCTTGCTCCCCTTGAGTCGGTCTCTCCCTGTGTGTGTGTGTATAGGGAGAGACCTGTCAATAACTGGCAGCAGGTGGGAAGGAGCGCCAGAAGTCATCCTTTCCTACTAGTCACCTGTTCGACTTAGTCCCTGGCGTCTTTTAAAGAATGTTTTTCCTCTGAAACACTGTGTCAGCTACATGACTGAAATCATACAGTCAGTGCCTGATACATAGTGTCCGTGGTTCAGGCTGTCAGGTTCCCTTTAAGAAATATCTGCATCATCAAGTAATAAATCATAGGGTAAAAATAAAATCAGCTCTAATTATTTTTAAAATTGTAATGTCAGGTTCATGCTGCGTTTCTTCAGTGTCTTTGAGGATCCATCTGAACCCCACCAAAAAAGGGATTCAGACAAATCGCTGACGGGAGCCATAAAATGGAATAACACAAATGGATGAACTCCATGCACGTGTTTCATCTGAAGGTGTTCAAATGGGCAGATAAACGAGGTCTGCTATGTTCCTATGCCCATTTGAACAGATGGAAAACACAAACTGAGCTCATCTGAATTCTGTTCCTGTTATTGCATTCTATGGCCTCCTCGGGGATTTATGAAATTCAGGCAGAAGTGCTGAGTACACAGCAGATATTCAGTGTGAACAGGGCCTAAGCAAAAAAAAAAAAACGTAAATTCCTTGATTTCATTCCCCAGGTAAACATAACAACTGTTGTTTTCTTTTACTTTGGAGAGTTTGTCTCCAGGTTCAAATATTGCATCCAGAGGATCCAAGCTATGAAAATCTGTACTTTTGTAGCATTACATCCAACATTTCTTGGAACCAAGTAAATGATTTTAGTTCCATTTTCCTTCCTGCTAACCCAGTTAGTAACAGATGTTTACCATATTTCTTGTCGGTGTCAAGTTTAACAAGGTTTTCTTACTCATGCTGCAAGAAGTTTTATAGCTTGGTGTGTGAAAACATAGCCTAATGGTTAAAATGATGAAGGCGTAATGTTACATATCTGGTCATTCTACTTGTGGTTGATACTATATAGCAGTATTGATACATCAGCAGCTCACATTCACTCCTACAGCAATGTTCTCCATAGGGTGTGGTACAATGCATTGGAAAAATACTGCTACTAAATGTGAATAATACTCAAAAGGCATCAGCAGGTTTTTGCTATTTAATCTGAAATCAGCGTAATGTAGTGACAGAGAGCCTGATTCCAGCAATCTGTCACTTGCTCAGCATCTTGCTGTAGCTTCAATACAATCAATGTTTTCTCAGTAGGGGATTATCGCTGTAGGAGTAGGTGTGGCATGTCAGGCAGTCCACCTAATCTGTGCGGCTCCGCCTCCCCCACTGATTGGCAGCTAACAATGTACAGTGTACACGAGCTGCCAATCAGGGGTGTGGGCGGGGCTATTTAAGGCTCGGCATTCATAGCACTGCTGCATCTAATGTGGAGAAGACAAGGATTATATCAAAACTGCCCCAAGCAATCCAGTAAGTGATACATCGCTGGAATCAGGCTCTTTGCCCCTACATGATGCAACTCTCATATTACATAGCACAACCCTGGTAGCAGATTTCCTTTAATAGTATGCAGTTTAGATTATTATTATTAATATTATTTGCAGAGAAATTAGTATACAGTGGCATCAGCCAGGAGAGCGACTACTGTGGTGATATTTGTAAAACATGATTGATATTCACAGATTTCAATTTCCTCCTATTGCACATGAAGGAAAATGGTAGTCGTAAAACCTCCCCCTAGAGTCTAGTGGATGGAAAGTAGTTTGTTAAATTCTTTTTCATTGCTGCAAATAATAAATAAATATACATACATAGCCGGATAGAGACATTGTGTTTTAAAAGAATAAAGCACAACTACAGTACTGTGCAAAAGTTTTAGGCAGCGGGGAAAAAATGCTGCTAATTAAGAATACTTTAAAAAATAGAAGAGTTAATAATTTCAATTTATCCAGACAATATACTTAAGAATTGTCTTCTGCATAAAGAACAAGGAAGTGATGATACGGCCACTGCAGAGCCCTGATCTTAACATCATCAGGTTTGTATGGGATTACATGCAGAGACAGAAGGATTGGCACAAGCCTACATCTACAGAAGATCTTTGGTTAGTAGTGATGAGCGAATATACTCGTTGCTCGGGTTTCCCCCAGCACGGGTGGTCTCCAAGTATTTGTGACTGCTCAGAGATTTAGTTTTTGTTGCCTCAGCTGCATGATTTGCAGCTACTAGACAGCTTTGTTACATGTGGGGGTTGCCTGGTTGCTAGGGAATCCCCACATGTAATCAAGCTGTCTATCAGCTGTAAATCATGCAGCTGAGGCGATGAAAACTAAATCTCCGAGCACTAAGAAATACTCGGAGACCACCCCAGCGTGCTCGGGAAAACCCGAGCAACGAGTATTTTCGCTCATCACTAGTGGTTAGTTTTCCAAGATGTTTGAAACAACTTTCCTGCAGAGTTCCTCCAAAAACTGGATGCAAGTGTATCTAGAAGAATTGATGTTTTGAAGGCAAAGAGTGCTCACATCAAATATTAATCTGATTTCGATTTCTCTTTTTGTTCATTCACTTTGCATTTTTTAATTGATAAAAAATAAACCCTTAACATTTTTATTTTTTTTATTTACCTTACTGTATGTTTTCTAGACCTGTGTAAAACTTTCCTAGAATACTGCATGTTTAGAATTGTTTTCCCGTCTACAAACTGAGAGTGCTCTCATTAATCAGGTTGCAGGAGATCTGTAAATCTTAGAAACTGTCAGTTTTTACAATCTTTTCTACTGGCGAACACATTAATCCATACATCACTCAGACAAGCATTTGCTTTTATGGATTGATGGACAGCACGGTGGCTCAGTGGTTAGCACGGTAGTTTTGAAGCACTAGAGTCCTGGGTCCAAATCCCACCAAGGACAACATCTGTAAGAAGTTTGTATGTTCTCCCCGTGTTTGCGTGGGGGTACTTGGGTTTCCTCTCACACTCTGAAGATGTAATTGTAACGGAGTCTAACAAGCTGGGGTACCTCTTTCAGTACCACCCCGTGTTTCAGGAGGTCCACTCTGCTTTTGCTGGATTCTGAATGAAGGACGCTGGCTGGAATTCCTTGGTTACGTGAGAGCATATAAAAGCTGACTGCTACCCCACGTATTTCCAGTATAAAAGAACTCACTTTATTTTCAGCACACAGAATATATAACACAGATACACAGGGCAGGCCAATAGAAAAAGCAGGCCAGACATACATTACAATAGCCGCAGGCGTGTACTATGGAGGACAGAGAATGAACTTCAATCCAATATTGCAGCCAGCATGCAGCCAGTGGGTAAGGAAAGGGTGAATCAAAAACCCCAAAACCCCGCCCCTATAGCTGAAGATTGTTCCCTCCAAATTCAGGTGACAGAGTCCCTTTAAATTGTCCAATGCACTTTGTGTTTTAGAAATGTCTATAACTTTTCTTTGTACGTTGACTAAGCTTTTTAGAAGTGGATCAGGTCATTCTTGCTCACACAGAATCTCACACTACTCAGGACACGTAGCACTGTTTCTTTGACTCTACACACTTGTCATCCGACCACCATCTGAGCTGAAGCTGATTGGTGGAGTGTCAGGTGTTGGATTCATTTATCTGATGTTGACCTATTTTAGGAAGACAGTAGGTCAGAAATATGTTGGCCCGGAACCACTTCTTTAACCCCTTAGCGACCGCCGATACGCCTTTTAACGGTGGCCGCTAAGGGTACTTAAACCACAGCACCGTTAATTAACGGCGCTGTGGAAAAAGTAAATAGCGCCCCCCAGAGGCCGATTTTCTCCGGGGTCTCGGCTGCCGGGGGTAGCCGAGACCCCAGAGAACATGATTCTGGGGGTTTTTAACCCACCCCGCATTTGCGATCGCCGGAAATTAACCGTTTACCGGCGATCGCAAAAACAAACAAACAAAAAAAAAAAACGCGATCTCTTTTTAATTTCTCTGTCCTCCGATGTGATCGCACATCGGAGGACAGAGAAAAGGGGTCCCAGGTGGCCCCCCAATACTCACCTAGCTCCCCCGATGCTCCTCGTGGCTCCCGGTGGGCGCCGCCATCTTAAAAATGGCGGGCGCATGCGCAGTTCACCCGCCGGCCGGCCCCGCGAGAATCTTTAGGGTCTCGGCTGCCGGGGGTAGCCGAGACCCCAAAGAGCATGATCGGGGTCGGTTTTACCGACCCCTGTTTTGCGATCGCCGGTAATTAGCTGTTTACCGGCGACCGCAAAAAAAAAAGTAAAGTGTAATTCTCTGTCCTCTGATGTGATCGCACATCAGAGGACAGAGAAATAGGGGGATTCGGGGACGCTACAATACTCACCTGTGTCCCTGGATCCTCTTGCTGCTCCTCCTGGCCGCCGGCAGAAGAAAATGGCGGGCGCATGCGCAGTGCGCCCGCCATCTGTCTCCATCTGCCGGCCGGCAGGAGAACAGCAGTTGGGGCTAAAATTAGGGTTAGGGGTAGGGTTAGGGGTAGGGTTAGGGTTAGGGTTAGGGTTAGGGTTAGGGGTAGGGTTAGGGTTAGGGGTAGGGTTAGGGTTAGGGTTAGGGTTAGGGTTAGGGGTAGGGTTAGGGGTAGGGGTAGGGTTAGGGGTAAGGGTAGGGTTAGGGGTAGGGCTAGGGTTAGGGTTAGGGCTAGGGTTGGGGCTAAATTTAGGGTTAGGGTTGGGGCTAAATTTAGGGTTAGGGATGGGGCTAAATTTAGGGTTAGGCTTCTTTCACACTTACGTCGGTACGGGGCCGTCGCAATGCGTCGGCCCGACATACCGACGCACGTTGTGAAAATTGTGCACAACGTGGGCAGCAGCTGTAGTTTTTCAACGCATCTGCTGCCCAATCTATGTCCTGGGGAGGAGGGGGCGGAGTTACGGCCACGCATGCGCGGTCAGAAATGGCGGATGCGACGTACAAAAAAATGTTTCATTGAACGTTTTTTTGTGCCGATGGTCCACCAAAACACAACTGATCCAGTGCACGACGGACGCGACGTGTGGCCATCCGTCACGATCCGTCGGCAATACAAGTCTATGGGCAAAAAACGCATCCTGCGGGCACATTTGCAGGATCCGTTTCTTGTCCAAAACGACGGATTGCGACGGATGCCAAACGACGCAAGTGTGAAAGTAGCCTTAGGGCTAGGGTTAGGGTTGGGGCTAAAGTTAGGGCTAGGGTTGGGGCTAAAGTTAGGGTTAGAGCTGGGATTAGGGTTAGGGTTTGGATTAGGGTTGGTATTAGGGTTAGGGTTGGCATTAGGGTTACGCTTGGGATTAGGGTTAGGTTTGGGATTAGGGTTAAGGTTAGGGTTGTGATTAGGGGTGTATTGGGATTAGGGTTAGGTTTGAGGTTAGGGTTGAGATTAGGATTAGGGTTGTGTTGGATTTGGGGTTTTGATTAGGGTTATGGTTAGGGTTGACATTAGGGTTGTTTTGGGGTAAGGGTTGGGATTATCGTTAGGGTTAGTGATTAGGATTATGGATCAGGTTGGGATTAGGGTTAGGGGTGTGTTGGGGTTAGGGTTGGAGCTAGAATTGGGGGGTTTCCACTGTTTAGGTACATCAGTGGGTCTCCAAACACGACAGCCAATTTTGCGCTCAAAAAGTCAAATGGTGCTCCCTCCCTTCTGAGCTCTGCCGTGCGCCCAAACAGTGGGTTACCCCCACATATGGGGCATCAGCGTACTCGGAATAAATTGGACAACAACTTCTGGGGTCCAATTTCTCTTGTTACCCTTGTGAAAATAAAAACTTGGGGGCTACAATATCTTTTTTGTGAAAAAAATAATATTTTTTATTTTCACGACTCTGCATTCTAAACTTCTGTGAAGCACTTGGGCATTCAAAGTTCTCACCACACATCTAGATAAGTTCCTTGGGGGGTCTAGTTTCCAAAATGGGGTCACTTGTGAGGGGTTACTACAGTTTAGGTACATCAGGGGCTCTGCAATCGCAACATAATGCCCACAGACCATTCTATCAAAGTCTGCATTCCAAAAAGGCGCTCCTTCCCTTCCGAGCTCTGCCGTGCGCCCAAACAGTGGTTTACCCCAACATATGGCACATCAGCGTACTCGGGATAAATTGGACAACAACTATTGCAGTCCAATTTCTCCTGTTACCCTTGTGAAAATAAAAACTTGGGGGCTAAAAAATCTATTTTGTGGAAAAAAAAATATTTTTTATTTTCACGGCTCTGCATTATAAACTTCTGTGAAGCACTTGGGCTTTCAAGGTTCTCACCACACATCTAGATAAGTTCCATAGGGGGTCTAGGTTCCAAAATGGGGTCACTTGTGGGGGATTTCTACTGTTTAGGCACATCAGGGGCTCTCCAAATGCGACATGGCGTCCGATCTCAATTCCAGCCAATTCTACATTGAAAAAGTAAATCGGCACTCCTTCTCTTCCAAGCTCTGCGGTGCGCCCTAACAGTGGTTTACCCCCACATATTGGGTATCAGCGTACTCAGGAGAAATTGCACAACAACTTCTGTGGTCTAATTTCTCCTGTTACCCTTGTGAAAATAAAAATTTGTGGGCAAAAAGATCATTTTTGTAGAAAAAATGCAATTTTTTTTTTCACGGCTCTACATTATAAACTTCTGTGAAGCACATGGGGGTTCAATGTGCTCACCACACATCTAGATATGTTCCCTAAGGGGTCTAGTTTCCAAAATGGTGTCACTTGTGTGGAGTTTCCACTGTTTAGGCACATCAGGGGCTCTCTAAACGTGACATGGCGTCCGATCTCAATTCCAGCCAATTCTGCATTGAAAAAGTCAAACGGCGCTCCTTCACTTCTAAGTTCTGCGGTGCGCCCAAAAAGTGGTTTACCCCCACATATGGGGTATTGGCGTATTCAGGAGAAATTGCATAACAAAATTTATGGTTACATTTCTGTTTTTACACTTGTGAAAATAAAAAAAATGGTTCTGAATTAAGATGTTTGCAAAAAAAAGTTAAATGTTCATTTTTTCCTTCCACATTGTTTCAGTTCCTGTGAAGCACGTAAAGGGTTAATAAACTTCTTGAATGTGGTTTTGAGAACCTTGAGGGGTGATGTTTTTAGAATGGTGTCACACTTCATTATTTTCTATCATATAGACCCCTCAAAATGACTTCAAATGTGATGTGGTCCCTAAAAAAAAAATGGTGTTGTAAAAATGAGAAATTGCTGGTCAACTTTTAACCCTTATAACTCCCTAACAAAAAAAAATTTGTTTCCAAAATTGTGCTGATGTAAAGTAGACATGTGGGAAATGTTATTTATTAACTATTTTTCGTGACATATCTCTCTGATTTAAGGGCATAAAAATACAAAGTTTGAAAATTGCAAAATTTTAAAATTTTTTGCCATATTTCCGTTTTTTTCATAAATAATCGCAAGTAATATCGAAGAAATGTTACCACTAACATGAAGTACAATATGTCACGAAAAAACAATCTCAGAATCAGCGGGATCCGTTGAAGCGTTCCAGAGTTATAACCTCATTAAGTGACAGTGGTCAGAATTGCAAAAATTGGCCTGGTCATTAAGTACCAAATTGGCTCTGTCACTAAGGGGTTAATATTAACATTACTAAGACTTTTGTCATAAATACACTATTAAAATATCATACGGAACCCAAACTGGGTAATAAAGGGTCCCAATTCTATGTTTGCTACATTACAACAATAAGATTGACAGAAAGTACTGTAGCTTTTCAGAAAGCCAATTAAAGGCCCAGGTCTACATTGTCTGCTGTCTATTTGCTGGAAGGTACCATAGACCGGGTATTTCCTAAGCGAGCAAATATCATTCTACTGCCAATCTAAATGTGCTATTAAGTTCGGTCGTGGAGAGATGATGCATTTCCTTTGTTTTTATGTGACTAATTCTCAGCCAAGTGTTGATTTTTTTTTTCCATTTTTATGATATTACAACTTTATCTTTCCTGTTGTTTTTTAAATATAATGAGAGGTGTCATCCTGGGTTTTTCTTTTAGTATCTTAATGATTCTCACACTCGCTTTTATTATCTCAGAAGCTGATAAAAGGGTTGTCCTAAATTTATAAATAGATAAAATTGCAAAACACCCTGAAAATAATCCCTTTTTTAACCCCTTCATGACCTTGGGATTTTCTGTTTTTCCGTGTTCGTTTTTTACTCCCCTCCTTCCCAGAGCCATAACTTTTTTATTATTCTGTCAATATGGCCATGTAAGGGCTTATTTTTTGCGGGACGAGTTGTTCTTTTGAACAACATCATTGGTCTTACCATGTCATGTACTATAAAACGGGGAAAAAAATCCAAGTGCGGGGAAATTGCAAAAAAAGTGCAATCCCACACTTGTATTTTGTCTGGCTTTTTTGCTAGGTTCACTAAATGCTAAAACTGACCTGATATTATGATTCTCCAGGTCATTATGAGTTCATAGACACCAAACATGTCTAGGTTCTCTTTTAGCTAAGTGGTGAAAATTCCAAACTTTGCTAAAAAAAAATTGCGCAATTTTCCGATACTCGTAGCATCTCCATTTTTCGTGATCTGGAGTTGGGTGAGGGCTTATTCTTTGCATTCCATGCTGAAGTTTTTATTGATACCACTTTTGTGCAGATACGTTATTTTGATCGCCCGTTATTGCATTTTAATGCAATGTCATGGCGACCAAAAAACGTAATTCTGGCGTTTTGATTTATTTTTCTTGCTACGCTGTTTAGCGATCAGGTTAATGCTTTTTTTATTGATGGATCGGGCGATTCTGAATGCTGCGATACCAAATATGTGTAGGATTTTTTATTTTATTGTTTTATTTTGAATGGGGCGGAAGGGGGGTGATTTAAACTTTTATATTTTTTTATTTTTTTCACATTTTTTTACTTTTTTTTTTAACTTTTCATGGGCGGTTAGAAGCTGGCACAACTCGATCTGCTCTGCTACATAGCAGCGATCATCAGATTGCAGCTTTGTAGCTGAATTACAGGCTTGCTATGAGAGCCGACCACAGAGTGGCGCTCACAGCAAACCGGCATCAGTAACCATAGAGGTCTCAAAGACCTCTATGGTTACCATGCAGAAGCATTGCTGACCCCCGATCATGTGACGGGGATCGGCGATGCACTCATTTCTGGCCCGATGGCCGGAAGCGCTGGTTTAATGCCGCTGTCTGCGTTTGCCAGCGGCATTTAACTAGTTAATAGTGGTGGGTGAATCACGATTTCACCCACCGCTATTGCGACACATGTCAACTGTTCAAAACAGCTGACATGTCCCGGCTTTGATGCGGGCTCACCGCCGGAGCCCGCATCATAGCGGGGGTTCTGACCTCGGATGTACTATCCCGTCAGAGGTCAGAAAGGGGTTAAAATCCTCTCCATTCTCAAGAACGGAAAAATTTATAATTTTAGAGTGTGCGTCTCACTGCCTAAGTTACAAGACAACCCCCATCCCAGCATGAAAGAAGTATACACCCCCAGTGAAAGCTATCGCATAACGCCCACTTAAGCTTAATAAAGGTTAACTCATTAGGGACCAAATCCTTTGATAAGAAAAAAGTACAAGTGAGTAAATAACCCTCACAGTGCGATCCCTTTATTGCCCTACTTTGATTTCTAGTATCTCCACAAATGAGAGGTGAGATTTAAAAATAAATATTCTGCTGTGCACCTTTAATTTGTTAGATATATAGCATTGCTCTCTTAGCTTGCACCTGTTCACACTTGTCTTTTTCTGTTTTGGAAATGCAAGTCAGTTTTTTGATATTTGAATATGCCAACCAGACTCTCCAGAAATTTCTGCAGTGTTATACAGCACCAGTCAAAAGTTTGGACATACCTGTCCATGCAATGGTTTTTCTTGTTGGTATTGGAGTGTTCATACTCTAGATTCAGACTGAAGGCAGCAAAAAAACATACAGTGTATGGAAACAAAAAGATTAAAAAAAGTGAAATAAACCAATATGTCTGTTAAACCTTAGATTCCTCAAAGTACCCACCCTTTTACTCTGATGGCATTCACTCAAGCAATTTCTTCAGGTAGTCACCTGGAAAGACTTTGACACTTAAAGGAATTCCTAGAAGTGCTCTGAACTTTCTGGCTGCTTTACCCTCAATCTGCAATCAAAGTCCTCTCAAGCCATAGCTGTAGTTTCATGTACTTTGTACAAACATGGGCGTAGGCCCCCGATTTTGTGCTAGGCATTTTATCTATATAGCTTCCCAGGTGTGTGAACAGTTGGGCCCCACTCCAGCTCTACCCTTATCTACATCAAGATCGGTTGGCACAAGGTAAGATTTTAATGACAGAAACGAGATGGGACGATCCCGATTGGGTAAACCTTGTTTTGGTGTGATGGCTGGCATTTTTTAAATCAAAATAATGTTAACTATGTACCCTATGTTATTTATATGTACTATTACTATTCACTTATTTACTTACTAATAATCGTTATTATAATAATCTGTATTTTTATATAGCTCTAACATATTCCGCAGCGCTTTACATTTTGCACACATTATCACCACTGTCCCGATGGGGCTCACAATCTAAACTCCCTATCAGTGGGTCTTTGGAATGTGGGAGGAAACCGGAGTGCCCGGAGGAAACCCACGCAAACACGGAGAGAACATACAAACTCCTGGCATGGTATATGCTCATTTCACTTTCTCATTTTGTTTTTTCTTGGGTTTTGTCTTTACTTACAGGAATATATTTTGCATTCTGACTGACCAATATAGACTTATAGTACTTCCATTTACACTTTGTATCACTGTCCTTCATTATCTGACAGTAGGTGCTCCGAGTCCATGGTGTGAAGTGTAGCTTTCAACCTGGGAAAACTGATCTGTTTAAAGTTTGTCTCTCTCCACTTGATTGTTTTTTTACAGTATAAGAAAAATGTAATATTGTGGTCACTGGTGACTGCATTGTTAGAAATGACCAGATCCAACAGAGCAATACCTCATTCTGGTCTTCAATGAACTGACCCATAAAATTATCCTGCAACAAGATGAGACATTTTCTTCCCTTTGCCAATGAAGCAGAGCCTTGACCCCAATCTATATCGGTGGTTAAAATCTCCCATAATAACTACTGTACCAGTATATGCAAATAGGCCATCTGATTATGCACCCGATCTTACAAATCGTCAGTGATGTTGGGGAAATCTATAGTTTACACCAAAAATTATTTTTACAGTGTTTACCTACCTATGTAATTCCGCACACACAAGGTTTCAACTTTCTTACAACCTTCCTCCACCATTGTCTCTGTTACACTCTTCCATATCTATCCTGTCATACAGAGTTACAACCATGTCTCAGCAATACCAATTACATCAATGTGTTCCTCTAGTACTAAGGCTTCACATTCTCCTATTCTGCTTGCTTGACTCTTGTCATTTGTGAATATAAACTTTACATTTCCATCTATTTCCCAATATTTATGTTCAGAAATGTTAATTCATGAAATATTGGGGGCATATTAAACTTCACTGCTTGTTTCTAAACCATCCTTTCTCAAAATTCACTGCTGTACCCTTCAATATAGTCTGAACCCTCTCAAATATACCAACCCCTTTATTTTCCACCTTATCCTACTGCCTCATCCCTAGATTAAATATTTCTAAAATTATCTCCCCCAGGACATCACACTCCATTCTATTCAGGTGCAATTTATCAGCAGAATACAGATCTTGCTCCAGTGAAAAGTCTAGGAACCCAAATCATTTTACTTTGAACCAAGACTTAAGGCATGAACTGAACTCCCTAAACTTCTGATATGTCTCCTGTACCTGACACAGGCAGGATTAATTGGCACCTAATGAGTTAATTTTTGTTAAGTCCAGAGCAGAGGTTTCAGAGTGTGAAATGTAATGATACAGCTCTAGACTCCTGGTCTAACCTCCTGCATGATTACAAAGCACAGATCCTGGTTTCACACTTGCGTTGAGGAGGGCTGCGGATGGCAGCCTATTTCCTTCTTTCTTCCCCCGTGAAGCTCTGCCCACGCTCCGCCTACTGCAGCATGCGTCCTTCGTACCTAACTTTAACACTGGGTACGCAGGGACATGTGTTGTATGCGGATGTGTCCACATACGACGATTTGACGTCTGCAGTGACCACACGAAAATGCAAAATTTTAACAATATAATGGAACTAGAGTGAGTACAAAGGGGGTAACAAAATTAATAAAGGGGATGGGGAAATACAATACCCAGATAGATTAGCGAAATTAGGATTATTTAGTCTAGAAAAAAGACGACTGAGGTGCGATCTAATAACCATGTATAAGTATATAAGGGGACAATACAAATATCTCGCTGAGGATCTGTTTATACCAAGGAAGGTGACGGGCACAAGGGGGCATTCTCTGTGTCTGGAGGAGAGAAGGTTTTTCCACCAACATAGAAGAGGATTCTTTACTGTTAGGGCAGTGAGAATCTGGAATTCCTTTCCTGAGGAGATGGTGATGGCGAACTCAGTCTAGGGGTTCAAGAGAGGCCTGGATGTCTTCCTGGAGCGTAACAATATTGTATCTTCAGATATTAGGTTCTTTAGAAGGATGTAGATCTGGGGATCTATTCTGACGGAATTTAGGCTGAACTGGATGGACAAAAGTCTTTTTCAGCCTTGCCAACTATGTTACTATATTGGGGGGGGGGGGGGGGTGCTTTTCTACAAAGGAGACAGGATCACTGCACCATATTGAAGGGAGAATGGTTGGGGTTATGTACCATGAGATTTTGGCCTACAACCTCCTTTGCTCAGTCAGAGCACTGAAAATGGGTCATGGCTGAGTCTTCCAGCATGAGAATGACCTGAAACACAAAGTCAGGGCAACTAAGGAGTAAGATGCATTTCAAGGTCCTGGAGTGGCCTAGCCCAGGGGTGTCAAACTGCATTCCTCGAGGGCTGCAAACAGGTCATGTTTTCAGGATTTCCTTGTACTGCATAGGTGATAATTTAATCACCTATACAAATGATGAGTTGGTGATTAAATTATCACCTGTGCAGTACAAGGAAATCCTGAAAACACGACCTGTTTGCAGCCCTCGAGGAATGAAGTTTGACACCCCTGGCCTAGCCAGTCCCCATACCTGAATCTAATAGAAAATCTTTGTAGGGAGCTGAAACTCATTGTTGCCCAGCCACAGCCCCAAAACCTGAAAGATCTGGAGAAGATCTGTATGGAGGAGTGGGCTAAAATCCTTATTGCAGTGTGTGCAAACTTGGTCAAGAATTACAGGAAACATCTGTCCTCTGTAATTGTAAACAAACATTTCTATACCAAATATTAAGTTCTGATTTTCTATTGTATCAAACACTTATTACATGCAATAAAATGCTAATTAATTATATACAAATCATAAAATGTGATTTTCTGTATTTTTTTTTAAATGATTCTGTCTCTCACAATTGAAATGTATCTATGATAAAAATTACAGACCTCTCCATTCTTTGTAGGTGGGAAAACGTGCAAAATCAGCAGCGTATCAAATACTTATTTTCTCCGCTGTACATGACTAACGTAACACACATATATAAAACTGTACAGTCAGTAGGTTATTTATCCCGCACTAATCACCGCACAGCAGACAGTGTAAATGAGGCTGAATCTGGAAGGTATGGCGTATGAGTTCTCCCAGCTGTAATTATGAAATGAATAGCATATGTGTAGCAGGTTGTTGGAACTCTTATCTATTACGTTGAAATGAATCCAGCAAATAAACAATTAAGAAGATTAAGCAGATTATGTCGGTGCGTGGTGTTTCTTATCCTGAATTATTGACGTGCAATTTTCTGCTAACATTCATCACAGAATTTAATGCTGATTTGATTTGTACTTTTTATACAATCTCAGTTTATTGCAATATGAACCATATTAAAAAAAAGTGATACTTCAATAGTCATTCATTTCCTCATAATAGAAATGTATTATCATCTAAAGTTATGTTGTTTGAACCACATTTCATCTCGGCATATTTTTCTTTATTATATCCTCGGTCCAGTGTGTGCGCCAGAGAGCTGTTAAACTCTTAACCTTAAGTACATTACGTGTATTTACGGCGCAGAACTGGGCTCAGGGAAGACATCATATTTAATACTAGGTTTCTTAAAATGTGGCAGCTGCTGTGAAATTTATAACCTGACGTATTGTAGTTTCCCTTGTTGGCTATTGGCATCAGTGGAAGAATAAATGATTTCAGAATCAACAAAATTCCTGTGATGTCAAGGGATAATCCGATAGCTTTGGAAAACTAAGGAAAACAATGTAGACAGCATTGTAAATATGTTATATTACCCCTGTTGTTCAGCAAAAACTATGGCTGGTAAGACATTTCTGTAATAGGAAAAGACTGCAGGTTTAAAATTGTTAGAGAGTGTTTTGCTCAAGGTTCTTTAACTTACTGGCAACAATGCAAGATGGAAATGAAGAGCAAAGATTGGGTCCGGTGTTTCTTTTTGCTTGATGCCAGTTACACCCTGTGAGTATCTGAGGTTGTGGGTTATAAAAATCACCTAGGCAGGGTAACGATGCAACTAATTTTTATTCCATACATCCGTGGTTGTACAGCAAATCCAGGTAGGTGGCCAAAATATAACGTCCTCAGTCCATAAGTTCTCAATCTGAGATCGGTCGTTCCACTGGCCCCCTTCCAGGCGACACCCACTGTCTCCCACATTTATTTGGCCCACAGCTTTTGGTATCTCCAGCCAGTATAGTGTGCAGTCACAGCCTATGTTCCTCTAGAGCAGTGTTCCCCAAGTCCGGTCCTCAAGAGCCACCAATAATAATAATAATAATTTTTATTTATATAGCGCCAACATATTCCGCAGTGCTTTACAAATTATAGAGGGGACTTGTACAGACAATAGACATTACAGCATAACAGAAATACAGTTCAAAACAGATACCAGGAGGAGTGAGGGCCCTGCTCGCAAGCTTACAAACTATGGGGAAAAGGGGAGACACGAGAGGTGGATGGTAACAATTGCTTTAGTTATTCGGACCAGCTATAGTGTAAGGCTCAGGTGTTCATGTAAAGCTGCATGAACCAGTTACCTGCCTAAGTATGTAGCAGTACAGACACAGAGGGCTAATACTGCATAAAGTGTATGAGAACATGATGCGAGGAACCTTTTTTTTTTTTTTTTTTATTATAAATAGGCCACACAGGGATCGTTAGGTTAATGCATTGAGGCGGTAGGCCAGTCTGAACAAATGAGTTTTTAGGGCACGCTTAAAACTGTGGGGATTGGGGATTAATCGTATTAACCTAGGTAGTGCATTCCAAAGAATCGGCGCAGCACGTGTAAAGTCTTGGAGACGGGAGTGGGAGGTTCTGATTATTGAGGATGCTAACCTGAGGTCATTAGCGGAGCGGAGGGCACGGGTAGGGTGGTAGACTGATACTAGGGAGGAGATGTAGGGTGGTGCTGAGCCATGGAGTGCTTTGTGGATGAGGGTAGTAGTTTTGTACTGGATTCTGGAGTGGATGGGTAGCCAGTGTAATGACTGGCACAGGGTAGAGGCATCGGTGTAACGGTTGGTGAGGAATATGATCCTGGCTGCAGCATTCAGGACAGATTGGAGCGGGGAGAGTTTTGCAAGAGGGAGACCGATTAGTAGAGAGTTACAATAGTCCAGACGAGAATGAATAAGTGAAACAGTCAGAGTTTTTGCAGAGTCGAAAGTAAGAAAAGGGCGAATTCTAGAAATGTTTTTGAGATGCAGGTAAGAAGAGCGAGCCAGTGATCGGATGTAGGGGGTGAATGAAAGGTCAGAATCAAGGATGACCCCAAGGCAGCGGGCATGTTGCTTTGGAGTAATGGTGGAACCGCACACGGAGATGGCAATGTCAGGCAAAGGTAGGTTAGTAGAGGGAGAGAACACGAGGAGTTCAGTTTTTGACAGGTTTAGTTTCAGATAGAGGGAGGACATGATGTTAGAGACAGCGGTAAGACAATCACTGGTGTTTTCTAAAAAGGTCGGTGTGATATCGGGAGCAGAAGTGTATAATTGGGTGTCGTCAGCATAGAGATGGTACTAGAAACCAAATCTACTGATTGTTTGTCCAATAGGGGCAGTATACAACGAGAAGAGTATGGGGCCTAGGACTGATCCTTGAGGAACCCCAACAGTAAGGGGAAGGTGAGAGGAGGAGGAACCAGCAAAACATACAGTGAAGGATCGGTCAGAGAGATAGGAGGAGAACCAGGAGAGAACGGTGTCCTTGAGGCCGATGGAGCAGAGCATAGTGAGGAGGAGCTGATGATCCACAGTGTCGAATGCTGCAGAGAGATCCAAGAGAATTAGCATGGAGTAGTGACCATTAGATTTAGCTGTTAGTAGGTCATTAGAGACTTTAATGAGGGCAGTTTCAGTAGAGTGTAAAGAGCGGAAGCCAGATTGAAGAGGGTCGAGAAGAGAGTTATCTGAGAGATAGCGGGTAAGACGGGAGTGGACCAGGCGTTCGAGGAGTTTAGAGATGAAGGGAAGATTAGAGACAGGTCTATAATTAGCGGCACAGTTTTGATCGAGGGATGGTTTTTTAAGTAATGGATGTATGATGGCATGCTTAAATGAGGAGGGAAAAATACCGGAAGTGAGGGAAAGGTTGAATATTTTTGTTAGGTGAGAGGTGACAGCCGGGGAAAGGGACTGGAGGAGATGTGACGGAATGGGGTCACTGGTGCAAGTGGTCGGGCGAGAAGATGCAAGGAGCCTGCTTACTTCTTCTTCTGTAACTGCTTCAAAGTCAGAGAGTGAACTAGATGCAGTGGGGGAGGGAGGACAGTGCATGGTATGAAGAGATTGGGAGATGATTTCCTGTCGAATGTGGTCAATTTTTTCTTTGAAGTAATTGGCCAGATCGTCAGCACGGAGATCCGTGGTTGGGGCCTGCTCTCTTGGGTTGAGTAGGGACTGGAACGTGTCAAAGAGACGTTTAGGGTTATTGGACAGGGAGGTGATGAGGGTGTTGAAGTAGGTTTGTTTGGAGAGGTGAAGGGCAGAATTGTATGTCTTTAGCATTAACTTATAATGGATGAAATCTTCGGGTAGATTAGATTTTCTCCACAGACGTTCTGCGCACCTGGAGCACCGCTTCAGGAAACGTGTTTGCAGCGTGTGCCACGGTTGTTGCCGTCTGTGCCGAGTTGTTTTATGTATAGGAGGAGCAGCTTCATCCAGAGCACTTTGCAGGGTTTCATTGTAATGCTTCAATGCAGAATCAGGACATGAGATGGAGGAAATAGGGGCCAATGAGGACTGCAAGTTCTTCATAAGTTTCTGGGTGTTAATGGCCTGTATGTTTCTATAGGTGTGGAAAGTGGGGGTGACCTGAGCGGGATGGCAGTTCTTGATAGAGAATGAAAGAAGGTTGTGGTCAGAGAGCGGGAGAGGGGAGTTTGTGAAATCATCCACTGAGCAAAGTCGGGAGAAGACCAAGTCAAGGGAGTTTCCATCTTCATGTGTTGGAGAGTTAGTATGCTGCGAGAGGCCAAAAGAGGAGGATAGAGATAAAAGGTGAGAAGCAGATGGGGAGAGGGGAGAGGCAATGGGGATGTTGAAATCACCCATGATAAGGGTGGGGGTGTCACAGGAGAGAAAGTGTGGAAGCCAGGTGGCAAAGTGATCCAGGAACTGATGAGAGGGGCCGGGAGGACGATACACCACCGCCACTCGCATGGAGAAGGGGACGTAGAGTCTGACCACATGGACCTCAAAGGAAGGGAAGACAAGTGAGGGTACTTGGGGGATAACTTGGAAAGTACATTTGGGTGAAAGGAGCAGACCAACGCCTCCACCTGCTCTGTTGTCTGATCTTGGGGTATGAGAAAAGTGCAGTCCACCATATGAAAGAGCAGCAGCAGCGGTGGTGTCTGACTGCTGGATCCAGGTTTCAGTAAGAGCCAGGAGATTAAGAGAATTAGAAAGGAAGAAGTCATGAATGAAGGAGAGTTTATTACACACAGAGCGAGAATTCCAAAGGGCACAATTGAAAGAGACAGCAGGCATGCAGGGAATATTAATAAGGTTAGAGGGGTTTCTGGGTGTAGCAATTGGGAGGTTTGACTGGCTATAACATGGGGGGCCAGGGTTTGGAGATATGTCTCCAGCGACTAGGAGAAGGAGGATCGAAAGAGTGAGCAGATGGTTAAGTGATTTGTGAGAGCGTCTCTTGTGTTGGATGTTGGGACTGAATGGATCTGTGCTGTTAAGCAATGTGAATAGAGCATGAGTGCTATACATAGGAGAGGCAACAGGTCATGCTTTCAGGATTTCCTTAGTATTTCACAGGTGATAATTCCACTGGATGTGCCAGTCTGTTTTCTGTCATTTCTATGTTAGCTTATTGACTGCGCACTCCTCCCTTCACCATCTGGTTTTTAATTACATCTATTCACACTTGGTTCCGGCCAACCCATATGTAGGCTTTGCTGAGAGAGGTGTCCATATTCACCCAAGCATGCAGACATCAGCCTTCGGTAAGTGTTCACATTTGGACAGGGAGGTCAGGTACCCATCAGTTTTTTAATGAGACCACCTTGACGATGGTTGATGGGCTCACACTATTTGGCCAAATTCTGTGCTAAGCGTCTCAAAAAAAATTTTTTTTTCCTAATGTTCAAAAAGCAATTTTGCTATTCATATTTCATGTATTTCATATTTGACATGTTTTGGCACGATAGAGTACAACCTTTTTTGTATATTGTATACATAGTAACATAGTAACATAGTTAGTAAGGCCGAAAAAAGACATTTGTCCATCCAGTTCAGCCTATATTCCATCATAATAAATCCCCAGATCTACGTCCTTCTACAGAACCTAATTGTATGATACAATATTGTTCTGCTCCAGGAAGACATCCAGGCCTCTCTTGAACCCCTCGACTGAGTTCGCCATCACCACCTCCTCAGGCAAGCAATTCCAGATTCTCACTGCCCTAACAGTAAAGAATCCTCTTCTATGTTGGTGGAAAAACCTTCTCTCCTCCAGACGCAAAGAATGCCCCCTTGTGCCCGTCACCTTCCTTGGTATAAACAGATCCTCAGCGAGATATTTGTATTGTCCCCTTATATACTTATACATGGTTATTAGATCGCCCCTCAGTCGTCTTTTTTCTAGACTAAATAATCCTAATTTTGCTAATCTATCTGGGTATTGTAGTTCTCCCATCCCCTTTATTAATTTTGTTGCCCTCCTTTGTACTCTCTCTAGTTCCATTATATCCTTCCTGAGCACCGGTGCCCAAAACTGGACACAGTACTCCATGTGCGGTCTAACTAGGGATTTGTACAGAGGCAGTATAATGCTCTCATCATGTGTATCCAGACCTCTTTTAATGCACCCCATGATCCTGTTTGCCTTGGCAGCTGCTGCCTGGCACTGGCTGCTCCAGGTAAGTTTATCATTAACTAGGATCCCCAAGTCCTTCTCCCTGTCAGATTTACCCAGTGGTTTCCCGTTCAGTGTGTAATGGTGATATTGATTCCTTCTTCCCATGTGTATAACCTTACATTTATCATTGTTAAACCTCATCTGCCACCTTTCAGCCCAAGTTTCCAACTTATCCAGATCCATCTGTAGCAGAATACTATCTTCTCTTGTATTAACTGCTTTACATAGTTTTGTATCATCTGCAAATATCGATATTTTACTGTGTAAACCTTCTACCAGATCATTAATGAATATGTTGAAGAGAATAGGTCCCAATACTGACCCCTGCGGTACCCCACTGGTCACAGCGACCCAGTTAGAGACTATACCATTTATAACCACCCTCTGCTTTCTATCACTAAGCCAGTTACTAACCCATTTACACACATTTTCCCCCAGACCAAGCATTCTCATTTTGTGTACCAACCTCTTGTGCGGCACGGTATCAAACGCTTTGGAAAAATCGAGATATACCACGTCCAATGACTCACCGTGGTCCAGTCTATAGCTTACCTCTTCATAAAAACTGATTAGATTGGTTTGACAGGAGCGATTTCTCATAAACCCATGCTGATATGGAGTTAAACAGTTATTCTCATTGAGATAATCCAGAATAACATCCCTCAGAAACCCTTCAAATATTTTACCAACAATAGAGGTTAGACTTACTGGCCTATAATTTCCAGGTTCACTTTTAGAGCCCTTTTTGAATATTGGCACCACATTTGCTATGCGCCAATCCTGCGGAACAGACCCTGTCGCTATAGAGTCCCTAAAAATAAGAAATAATGGTTTATCTATTACATTACTTAGTTCTCTTAGTACTCGTGGGTGTATGCCATCCGGACCCGGAGATTTATCTATTTTAATCTTATTTAGCCGGTTTCGCACATCTTCTTGGGTTAGATTGGTGACCCTTAATATAGGGTTTTCATTGTTTCTTGGGATTTCACCTAGCATTTCATTTTCCACCGTGAATACCGTGGAGAAGAAGGTGTTTAATATGTTAGCTTTTTCCTCGTCATCTACAACCATTCTTTCCTCACTATTTTTTAAGGGGCCTACATTTTCAGTTTTTATTCTTTTACTATTGATATAGTTGAAGAACAGTTTGGGATTAGTTTTACTCTCCTTAGCAATGTGCTTCTCTGTTTCCTTTTTGGCAGCTTTAATTAATTTTTTAGATAAAGTATTTTTCTCCCTATAGTTTTTTAGAGCTTCAATGGTGCCATCCTGCTTTAGTAGTGCAAATGCTTTCTTTTTACTGTTAATTGCCTGTCTTACTTCTTTGTTTAGCCACATTGGGTTTTTCCTATTTCTAGTCCTTTTATTCCCACAAGGTATAAACCGCTTACACTGCCTATTTAGGATGTTCTTAAACATTTCCCATTTATTATCTGTATTCTTATTTCTGAGGATATTGTCCCAGTCTACCAGATTAAGGACATCTCTAAGCTGGTCAAACTTTGCCTTCCTAAAGTTTCAGTGTCACACATTCAGCTCTCCAGCGACCAACGATGCCGGTAACCAGGTTAAACATCGGGTTACTAAGCGCAGGGCCGCGCTTAGTAACCCGATGTTTACCCTGGTTACCAGCGTAAAAGTAAAAAAAACACTACATACTTACCTTCCGCTGTCTGTCCTCGGCGCTGTGCTTTCCTGCACTGGCTGTGAGCACAGCGGCCAAAAAGCAGAGCGGTGATGTCACCGTTGTGCTTTCCAGCTGGCCGGCGCTCACAGCCAGAGCAGAGAAGCACAGCGGGGGACAGACAGCGGAAGGTAAGTATGTAGTGGTTGTTTTTTTTAACTTTTACGCTGGTAACCAGGGTAAACATCGGGTTACTAAGCGCGGCCCTGCGCTTAGTAGCCCAATGTTTACCCGGGTTACCAGTGAAGACATCGCTGAATCGGCGTCACACACTCCGATTCAGCGATGTCTGCAGGGAGTCCAGCGACTAAATAAAATGCTGGACTTTCTGCAGCGACCAATGACATCACAGCAGGATCCTGATCGCTGCTGCCTGTCAAACTGAACGATATCGCTAGCCAGGACGCTGCAACGTCACGGATCGCTAGCGATATCGTTCAGTGTGACGGTACCTTTACCCTTAGCAGTCTCCTGTCTGGCCTTAGCTGTACATAAGATCTAGTCTGTTCCTCTTCCTCTGCTTACTGTCACTGAATGTAAACATTGATTCCTGAGGATGAACTGATGAGCAAGCAAATCACTAATAAAATACAGCAAGAAAATATCTAATAAAACACAACAATATCGATGCAACCAGTGCTCCGTGCTGGAAACAGTCTCTGCTCTACGTTGATTTGTCCTATAGTCTTTTCTAAGTGGAACGCACGCCAGGGCCGTGGAGTACTCGGTACTGGGTCCGGTACTTAAGGGGACGTGTCACGGTGGCGACCCGGTCCGTGGCCCTGGGCGCCCATGTAAAAGGGATATTGATTAAAGTTTGTGTTTGTGATGCCACCTGTGGTATTCGGTCAGTGTGGATCGACACTGCTTAAAGGGGTCCGCTGGGGTGATGGTAGCTAGATGGTATAACTTTCCACAGGTGAAGTAGGTCCCCAGGGCTCCCAGTGTATAGGTGAAAATGGTGAGAGGTGCGGTGAAGAACGAGTCTTTTTACCTGGCTTACTGAAGCTTTGGGCAACCACAGTCCAGGGCACCAGATCACAGGTACAGGCAGGGTCTGGCGTGCTTGGAAGCGAATCCAGAGTCCCCTTTACCAGGTGGAGATGAAAGCCTTCCTCAAAGCGTGGTTCTGCCTATGGCTTCTGATAACGTCCTCACAGTTCCTTTCTGTCCTAACCACATAGGTTAGAACGCAAACCCGTATGACAGGTGACTCGAGCCATTTTACAGGGTCTCTATCACGACCCGGGCCCTATATGTCACTGTGCCTCCTGGGTGTAAAGGTGGACAGGTAACTCAAAGTTCAGCTGTCCTGCTGGTTTCAGCTATGTCTTTTAGAGTCTGACACGGCCTCGGTCTTCCGGCTACCGGAATTTGCGCTAGCCATGAAGGAAGCCAAATCACTGCTCTGCTCCCCTGGTGTCACTCTCCTGTGCCTTCTTTCTCCTGCACACTTTCCACAAACTGTCCTTTCCTTCTGTATCTTTCTCCTGGAACTGCAGCGACTCTGGCTTTACGGCTCTTTCAGTCCTTCCGACATTCTCTGTCCGACTGCTCTCTCCTCTGTCCTCTGACAGACTGCTCAGTCTGCTGTCTGGCACTAACTGACCTCTTTCCCTCCAGATCAGAATCTATTTATAAGGGAGTTCACCCCAAACCAGGTTTAGAGCTCCCCCTTCTGGCCTGGAGTGTGAACATGTTGTGTGTATGTGATTACCTGATAAAAGAGATCTTTCATCGTCTCCAAGCGTGACATCACTCTCCCCGTGAGGAAAGCAATGCCACTGTAACAACCAGGACCCTGGGGTGTCACATAAGCAGCCATATCCTCACACACCCGTAGTCTTTATTTGTGATGGTTTTGGTCTATTAATGATGGTCTATTATATTGATATTTGAATAATCCAATATAATTTATTTCAGTGTTATCTAAAGGCTCACTGGTTTTAATAGTTTTTAAAACGGTAGCAAAGGGCCAACAATTTCAGTTATTGTTGATGGATGGAAGTCTGTAGCTACAGTAGGTGTGACAAGTCAAGGTATAGCATCCAATGACTGAAGAAAGCCTGTGATGGGCTGAAAAGTCTAAATAGATTTGTGCATTGAAATAAAAAAGCAATTAGCCAACACATGACTTTCCACGAGCACCACTACTTGCTAGACGGAGTGCCGACCTATCTTCCTTCTAAGGTATAGCATTCACCTCAGAACTACCATAAATAGGCAGAAGCTTAATCAGAAGATAATCCAGGTCAAGGACAAAGCTTCAGTGTAAAATTGGGTTAGCACAAGTCTGTTAGCCCTATTGGAGAGGCCAGTCCACAGACTGTCATCAATTTATGAAATGTATATGTGGAGTTTCAGGCATGGCAACATTGGGAATTTTGAACGATTTTTTGGCCATTGACATCGGATGGATGTTGGCCTAATGATACCTCAACCAACAGCCATCTCAGCTGACTTTCCCATACACAAACGACATTAGTCTAATGTGTGTGGTGGTCTTAACTCCAAAAAGTTATTGAGGGAAAAGACAGTGTTCCCATTGCGTTAATGGGAGCGCGCTAACGGACAGCGTTGCACGGCAAAATTAACGCCGTGCAACGCGTCCGTTAGCGCGCCCATTCACGGCAATGGGAACGCGCAGCACTAGCGCGTGCCATGTTCGGCACGCGCTAGCGACGCGCCGGTGTTTTCTGGCGCGCTGCGGACGCTGCTTGCAACGTCTGAGGCGCGCCCGCGGTCCGTTCCCTGCTCTCGCAGATCGGGGATCTGCGAGAACGGGGACGTTACCGCGACCCCGGAACGCGGCCCCGTTAAAAACATTGCATTAGCGCAATCCGCTAGCGCTAAACGGATTGCACTAACGCAATGTGACCCTAGCCTTATGGAGAGTGGCATACCATCTCTGGCTTGTCAAGGTAAGGAGGCTTATTTGCCGTACAATGCTCCTCTGGGAAATATAATACAGGCAATTTGCACATGATGTACTCAGTAACCCCGTAGTAGGTAGAAGCAGCTTGTTGAATTCTTTGGTATACTTTTTGAGGAGTGGTATTAGTGTCTCAGATGGCAACACAGACATTTAGTGTAGAATATTTTTTTGTGTGACAAGTTTTCTTTTGAGATTCCTCTTGAAAACAAAAGAGCAATAAGTTCATTAAATATAGCCAGGAGCTCTAGAGAGGTAAGTTTGCCCTTGTGAAGACTGGAAAGACCTTGTGAAAGTCAGTTGATCAAGTATGAAGAGTGACTGCATGTTGCCTTAATGTCTGCCATCGCTGACAGTGTCACTTTAGGCTTAACACAGCATAAGAACTCAATCCAATTCAACAAACACTTCAAAGATGTAACAAATAACTGTTCAGAAGTATTCAGAAAAGTAATGCAGTTGGAGAGCAAACAATGATTCTGCTCCTATAGCAGGACATTTTAAGTTAGGAATCTAGTAAGTTTATAACTGGTACCTTGACTCTAAGAAACTAAAGGTACCGTTACACTAAACGATTTACCAACGATCACGACCAGCGATATGACCTGGCCGTGGTCGCTGGAGAGCTGTCACACAGACAGCTCTCCAGCGACCAACGATGCCGAAGTCCCCAGGTAACCAGGGTAAACATCGGGTTACTAAGTGCAGGGCCGCGCTTATTAACCCAATGTTTACCCTGGTTACCATTGTAAATGTAAAAAAACTAAAACACTACATACTCACATTCCGGTGTCTGTCACGTCCCCCGGCGTCAGCTTCCCGCACTGACTGTGTCAGCGCCGGCCGGCCGTAAAGCAGAGCACAGCGGTAACGTCACCGCTGTGCTTTACGGCCGGCGCTCACAGTCAGTTCGGGAAGCTGACGGCGGGGGACGTGACAGACACCAGAATGTAAGTATGTAGTGTTTTTTTTTACTTTTACAATGGTAACCAGGGTAAATATCGGGTTACTAAGCGCGGCCCTGCGCTTAGTAACCCGATATTTACCCTGGTTACCAGTGAACACATCGCTGGATCGGCGTCACACATCCTGATTCAGCGATGTCAGCGGGTGATTCAGCGACTAAATAAAGTCCTGGACTTTCCCCAGCGACCAACGATCTCCCAGCAGGGACCTGATTGTTGGTCGCTGTCACACATAACGATTTAGTTAACAATATCGTTGCTACGTCACAAAAAGCAACTATATCGTTAAAGAAATCGTTATGTGTGACGGTACCTTAAGTTTCTTAGGAGCAACTCAAAAATAAATAAAGCATTCATTTTGAAGCTTCTTGTCTTTTTGCACATAATTGGTTGATGGTTAAAAGACAAACGTCACCAGGTTTTTGGCAACTATCTAAAAGCAACATGATATAGGGGCAAACACTCTGATTTTGGTGATGTGTCACTTATTGGGCTACTTTCTGTAGCTTTTATTAAATCACTGTTTTATCAAGAGACTATCATTAGAGGACTAGTAAACCTGCTGCCATGTAGTCTTCCACATACATGAGGTCTCTATAACCCCACCACTAAGTTGCTGTTTTCGGCCTATGCATAGTGTATGCAGAAAGTTGCCAATCAGTAATGTGGGCAGGGTTATATAGAGCTCATGTTTCAGAAAACTGGTAGATCTGCAACACATAGATCATTGATTTTATCATAATCACTAAGCAGCCTAGTAAGTGATACATTGCTGGAAACAGGGTCTCTGTCTCTACATTTCACTGCTTTCAAATGGATTAACAAAAACCTAGTGACAGATTCCATTTAAGATTATAGGAGCAGCCTGTGGAGCAGAACAAGATGTGAAAAGTAGAGGAACAGGAGGAGGAAGTATCCCTAAATCATTCTCCAGTGTAGCTCAGTAAATGTTTTTATTTAAATCTTTGGGAATTTGTAACTGGTTCATTTTTTATGCTGATACCTTCGTTGGACTTTGAGCAGCTGAGCAGAAAATCAGGCATCTTGCAGTAGCAGAACTAGATGTGTGGACAGAACACAGAAACAGCAGAGCTGTGTTTACAATCAGACACTTGTTGTCCTAGGCTTACCACGACAGAGAGGCGCTAGAAGACCGCAGCGTCTGATTTCTCCTACTCCTGCACTGATTTAGAAGCACTTCCAGGGGTGAACCTAGCCTCTCTGCTGCCTGAGGCGAACTGCAAAATGGCGCCTCCCCACCCCCCACGTAGTAAAATCAGTACAAGCCCGACTCCCAGCAATGTGTGTCTCCCAGCAGGTCAGGAGACTGGGCACCTCTGCACCTCAGGTAAGTAACAGTCACCTGCCGGGCACGCCGCTCATTAGGTTGTTGTGACACTGCACTGTCAGCAAGTGTCAGAGCAGGGATTACAGGGAGAGGTGGCGCCACATGTTCTGACTGCCGCTCTGCCGCCCCCTGTCTTTAAGGATGCTCTGCCGCCTGAGGCAATGTACTCAACTTGCTTCAAGATAGCAGCACCCCTGAGCACTTCACCGTCATATTAAACGGTGCAAATTTCTTTTAGCAGTGCAGGGATTAATCTGGAAGCTTTCCTGCATTTTGGCTCTCAGCTGTTCACAGTTAGCCACTCTCATCCCCTATATAAACTGGGTCCTGGCTAGCACTAATTGTCAGAAGAGCTTTTACTGCATGGCTGGAGGTTGTTGGTGGTTGCTATTTGAGAAGGTGTTTGGTGGATTTATCTGTGACTGTAGCTAGGTTTTGGGTGTGTGATAATTCCCCTTCTTCTCCCACTTTGGTTTAAACCCATTCTCCACTCCCTGGTGCATTCCTGTAGTTTGTGTGAGTATATTTGTATGATTGATATTTTCCTTTATCTCTGTTTGTATTACCTTGTTAGTCTGGTTGGTATATTATGGTACACTACTACTCCCCTCTTCCCTGGATGGGCGTAGGGTACAGACTGAGGGCAGATTCAGGAGGTAGGGAAATGCACGTGGTCCTCGCATCTTCACTATCAGAAGCTATCCAGGGTACAGGGTGAGCTAGGGTGCCCCTAGCGTTAACGACAGGGAAGGAGCCCTGGTGCCAGGACACCTAGCAACAGAGCCATGACACTTGTAGCAAAGCTGGATGTGTCGATAGCACTTAGGAACAGTAAAGTTGAGTAGGCAATAGAGTACCTTCTTGCAGCAGAGCCAGGTGGGCAGACAACACTCAAGAACAGCAGAGCTGCTAAGACAATCAGGCACCAGGTTTTAGCAGTGTTGGATATGTGGATAGAACTCAGAAACCGTAGAGTCGAGTAGACAATCAGGTGTCTTGTATAAGGAGAGCTGGATCTACAGTTAGCAGCTGAGTAGGCAATAAAGCACATGACTGTAGCAGAGGCAAGAGGACATGTGGCTGGGCTGGGCTTCTGGAAGGCAGGTAGTAGCAGTGCACTTGCTACCTGAATACTCAAGCAGCATGAAGCTGATTCAGGTAGCCTTAAAAATCATAGAAGGATTTTTTAAAATATACTTTCTCCTTATAACTTTATGAAAGTCATTGCTCAGATTTTATGAAACAGAACTTGAGATCTCCTTAATAGGCATTGATTATAATGCTAACATGTTGGATACCTGCAGACACCACCTGAAGGATATTAGGAAGTTAATGCATAACGTCTTATCAATGAGTTCAGTGTATAACAAAAGAGTTGGATCTCTGTATCACAAAAAATGTGCTCTGGACTCTCTAAAAGGAAACTGTCATGTAAAAAACATTATTAACCTGCAGATATAGGGTTAATCTGCAGGTTAATAGTGTTCTGAAGCTGTCCATGCCTGCACTGAGAGCCCCGCTGCTGTGGGAAAATCAACTTTATTCCTCTCGGCAGCCTTGGGCTTTCAGTCATAGGGGTGGGCTGGCGCGGGTTCAGTCACCTCTCAGCGCATAATGAGCGAAGGCTGTAACTGTGTCCCGGCAATGGGTGACATTTTTTTTTCATCCATAGACTTGAATAGGTGTGTCTAATCCAAAATAAGGAAGAGAATAGTGCATGATGCTGTCCTCACTCAGTCCGTGTGATAAAACTGACAAGTGAACAGCCCTATTCAATAACATTGGTACTAGTGCTGTCCATGTGAGGTCAGTTATTTTAATTACTTGAACAAAAATACGATCTGGTGAACATATTTTAAGGATAATAAACCATTGATTAAAAGTAGCCCTACAACAACATAATGTCATCAGGTAGTAAACAATGGCGCCAGCATGTGGATGTTAACTGTATGCGATCGCACACATTCCTAGAGAAGACACATAGGTGTGTGAATACGGGAAGTGCTAATTTGCCCAAAAACTATCTCATGTGACTGTGCACCATAAGAATTAAACATACCCAGTTCCCACCATCCTTGCTGCACCTAAATCAATTATATATACTTTTCCCGTTATCCTGAAGTTATTTTAAGTTCAGAGAAAAAATGGCAAGAATTTTCCCAGGCTGGAAACAAAATGTCAGTTCTGCAATGATTGGATGTTGTACTGAATAACAGTGAGTTTTCCAGGTTTTCATTTTTTTTGTTTTTTGAGGTTAAACCAGGTGAGTGCTCATGGCAAGTAATCCGAGGTAAGATCGCTGTAGGCCAGATATGTCCTCGCTGTATGTTTAGCTCATTGCACTTTATTTACATTCTTTGTGTGGTCCATTCTAGACCTTAGTACATATCTGGAATGCAATAAATTAGATACATGAAAAACACTCAGGCCACTTCCTATCTGTTCTTAACTCTTTCATAGTTGAATATCACATTCCAAAGAATGTCATTGCCTCCTAAGAAATGATTCAATTATACTTAGAGGGATTATCCAGGATAAATTTATTCTTTCTTGTGCTCCCCAGACCATACAAGCAAGTAGTTGTTAACTGCTTGCCTGTTATGCGCAATGCCAATATCTGCCGACTCAGAGAGGTCACGGGCAGCTCCTGTTGTCAATTATGTGACTTCCAGAGATGCTATGTCATCAAAGCAGCTGTTTCTCTTCTACTCTGCTCTGTTGACTGGGCGTCACTGCTGATATCATGCTGATTTACAGCAGACTCCTGGCTACATAGCTGGGAAGAGCCAGCTGTCGATCAGCATTATGTCAGCAGTCACACCCTGTAAAACAGAGCAGCATGAAGAGAAAGAGCTGCTCTGTTGAAATGAAGCAGCAGAATCACCAGCAAGTGTGACCTGTGATTGCTCTGAGCTGGCACCACGAAGAACGGGCAGTTAGTAACTAACTGCCTGCCAATACTTAACTTTTTGCAAAAATAAATTATTCCAGGATACCCCTTTACACACAAATTACTATCTGTTAGTACATAGCTTCTGGGTCTATAATACCCACCTACATAAGTGAATCTTCACCAACTTTTTCCTGTTTTGAAACTGATCTCTCAGTTATGCAATAACGGTCTCATTCCTTTCTGCATCATGCATGGTCCACAATAACTAGTCTGTTGCAGTCATTCACTCCAAGACAAGTGGGCAGTGGCAGAGGCCCCATTCAGTACATCTCCCATGCACAGTATGATGCCTCCCATCTGAACATTCCCCCAGGCATGTTATGTTTCCAGAGCCCCTCCACATTATGAGTATAATGCCACCACACATAGTACAACACCTCCAATATACTACATTCTTCCACAGACAGTATGATGCTCCCTGCTCCCACAGTACATTCCCCAACACTAACTACAATGCTCCCACACACACAGTCTGATGCCCCAGGAGTCCCTCTTACACAGTATAAATCCCCCACAGTACATTCTTTGCACACAGTATAATGCACCTATGGTACATTCAACCACAAACATTATGATGCTGCTGGAGCACACGCCAGGGCCGTGGGGTACTCGTGCCGGGTGCGACGGATCTTCAGGGGGTTGTCACGGCTGCAGTGACCTGGTCCGTGGCCCTGGACATCCAATAAAATTGAAATGAAGGGGAATAAAGTTTATAGGGGATTAGATTGTGATGCCACCCGTGGTGGTCGGCAATAAGGAAATGGCCAATGCTGTGGTTTAGGTCTACTGGGGCAGTTGGTGACGCAGCAGAGATATTTCAGCTCTCCACGGGTAGAGCTAGGCCCCAGGGCAGTTAAAGTCAATGATGGACTGTTGTAGTGCAGGTCAGGGGACGGGACACAGTAATAATTCTGAGGACACAGCAGGATGCAGGTTTGAGGGTGCGAGAAATGACTGGAGGACACAAGGGCTGTAGTTTTATTTACCTTTACTCGATGGCTGAAGGTGCAGTCCGGGGGACGGGTAACAGATGGTAATAGAGATCCGGGCAGCCTGGAAGCAATTTAGGATCCATCTAGCTAGGTGGGTTCGAAGGTCTTCCTACTGCGCTGTCCTGTTAGGTCCTTGCTGCTTTAAGCTCTGCTCAAGTTCCTTTCAGTGTCTGACAGTTAAAAATAAAACATTACGCGCATGGCAGGCCACTTGAGCCTATTACAGGTGTCGTTCCTTTGTGGCGGCTCCGGGCTCTGGTATGCTGCTGTGCCGCTGGGTGTTAGATGGGCCAGGAGACCTGCCGGGACTTCAGTAGCCACGCAACCACGGACTCCGGTGTTCAGTTTCTAGCGCTCAGCTCTGGGGTGAGCTTGGTTACAGCTCCACTCTCCAGGTTCTCCTCGACTTCTCTCCTCTCCTCTCACTTTTTCCCTCAGACGCAGACTAACTAACTCTGCCTCTAGGCCAGAACTTATAGGGAAGGTCCCCTGAAACCGGGTGTTAGAGCTCCTCTTCCTGGTCTTAAGTAAGGAAAAGGTGTTGGATGCTGGTGTTACCTCGTAAGGGGACCCCTCGTTGCTTCCAGGCATGACATCACCCCCTGTGAGGGAGGTAATACCACTGTTGCAACCGGACTCCCGGGGTGCCACACTCCCACAATATATTCCCAAACACACAGTAAGATGCCCCCACATTCCTCAAGCACAGTCTGATATCCTCACAGTCCCCCTCACACAATATGAATTCTCACCAGTACATTCCTTGGCACTGTATAATGTTCAAATAGTATATTCACCTACACAAAATATGCACCCTACAGTATATGCCCTCGCACACAGTATGATGTCCCCCAGTAGTACATTCCCCCACACATACAGTAGTATGATGCCATCAACCCACCCCTACACACAGTATGATTCCCCCATAGTGAATTTCCATAAAGTATGATCATCAAAGTCTCCCTAAAAGAGTATGATGACACCTCAGTTTCACACACACAGTATGATACCCCCACACAATTATCCCTTTTACATGTCACATCCCTGCTTGCTGCTCCTGTGTTACTTAACTCGTCTCTGCTACCAGTTTTGGTAGAGCCTGAAACCTGCCAAGACCTGCAGTTCATATGATATTATCAGGTCACGTGACAAAGTTCCTTGTAGTACATTCAGGCCTACTTAAATGGGATGGTGGAGCAAGGACCTGTTCACTCCTTGCTCTACCATTATATTTAACCTTATTTGTATTCTGGGGACACTGATGCATTTGAAGTCAGGACATACCCCCAACACCTCCCTAGTCAGGAAAATAGCAACCCAAATTCAGGACAGTCCCACTGGATCTGGAATGGTTGACAAGTACTGTGTGTATTAAGAAACCACACTAATATAATCAGTAGATATCTATCTTCATAATGATTTCCCTGTACAACAATTCAGGATTTCAGAAATCTTATATCGTTTTTTTTTTTTAATTTACTTTGTGTCTCTATTCTTCTCTACAATAAATATGGTAAAACATCTTGCAAAGCTGGCCATGCATGTTTAGTAACTATCATCTGAACATTAGTTTTGTTGACAGCTTTTCTAACACAGTCCCCATATACATGAATGCTTAGTTAGGCCAAACATACAGCACGTGCTTTGAGTAGAGTAACAGGAGTTAGCTGCTGCTAGAGACCTTTGCCTAAATTGGACATGTCAAATTAAACATGCCTACCCAGAATATTGGCCGATTGCCCAATACATATTAGATGGTCATCCAGTCCCACCAAAATGAATTACCTTATATACTCGAGTATAAGCCGAGATTTTCAGCCCAAATTTTTGGGCTGAAAGTGCCCCTCTCGGCTTATACTCGAGTCACGGTCGGCGGCAGGGTCAGCGGGTGAGGGGGAGAGGGCGCTGAGGCATACTTACCTGCTTCCGGGGCTCCTGGCGCTGTCCCTGCAGTCCCACGGTCTCCGGGTGCCGCAGCTCTTCCCCTGTTCAGCGGTCACGTGGGACCGCTCATTAAAGTAATGAATATGGACTCCACTCCCATAGGGGTGGAGCCGCATATTCATTTCTCTAATGAGTGGTAACGGTGACCACTGATAGAGGAAGAGGCTGCGGCACCGAAGACCAGCTGTCCGGGGGAAGGAGCGGGTCGCCGGGAGCAGGTAAGTATTACATATTCACCTGTCCGTGTTCCACACGCCGGGCGCCGCTCTGTCTTCGCGTCCTCTTGCACTGACTGTTCAGGTCAGAGGGCGCGATGACGCATATAGTGTGCGCGCCGCCCTCTGCCTGAACAGTCAGTGCGGAGAGACGCCGGGACGGGACGCTGAGGAGCTGCAAGCAGCAAGAGGTGAGTATGGCATTTTTTTTTTATTGCAGCAGCAATGGCAGAGCTTTCTATGGTACATCTATGGGGCAATAATGAACAGTGCAGAGCACTATATGGCACAGCTATGAGGCAATAATGAACAGTGCAGAGCACTATATGGCACAGCTATGGGGCAATAATGAACGGTGCAGAGCACTATATGGCACAGCTTTCTATGGTACATCTATGGGGCAATAATGAACGGTGCAGAGCACTATATGGCACAGCTATGGGGCCATAATGAACGGTATGGAGCATCTATTTTTATTTTTGAAATTCACCGGTAGCTGCTGCATTTTCCACCCTAGGCTTATACTCGAGTCAATAAGTTTTCCCAGTTTTTTGTGGCAAAATTAGGGGGGTCAGCTTATACTCGGGTCGGCTTATACTCGAGTATATACGGTAGTTCAACCAGCCTTGGTCTAATAAAAGAATACAGTCACATGATTAGATGTTTTGATCTGAAACACTGAAGAGAAAACATAAATAGAGGTGCTGGTGAGGAAAAGGAGTCCATGTGCTGCAGTATTTCATAGTACACCATATGTGTCTGCAACGAGGGAGCTGGTCTCTATTTCATGCTGATGATTACTTCTGATGATGAAGACGCAGGGGCCACTTACTTCACCTTAGCTCCAGAATCAGCACTCAGTCTGTATCCTTACACCACACAGGGAAGAGGGGAGTAATAGTATAGTGTAATATACCAACCAGACTAACAAGGTAATACAAACAGGGATAAAGGAAAATACCAATCATACAAATATATTCACACAAGCAACAAAAATAAACACCGGGGAGTGGAGGATGGGGTAAAACTAAAGTAGAAGAAGGAGGGGAACTAGCACACACCCAAAACCTAGCAACATTCTCAGATAAATCCATCAAATGCATTCTCAAACAGCAACCACAAATCACCATTTCCTAACCATGCAGCATAAGCTACTCTGGCAATTAGTGCTAGTCAGGGTCCAGATAATACAGGTGATGGGAGTGGTTAATCGTGACCAGCCGAGATAGGCCTTAATGCAGGAAGGCTTCCAAGAGTTCTCAACTGACCAGATTAACCTCTGCACTGCTAAAAGAAGCCTGCACTGTTTAATATGAAGGTGAAGTGCTTCTAAACAGTGCAGGAGTAAGAGAAATCAGACGCTGCAGTCTTCTGGTTCCCCTCTGTCACTGTAAACCGGTGACAGTACACCTCTTTCTACTAGGGACCTCCAGAACCTCAGAACCGGGTTTGTCAAGGTGTGCCACGTGAAAAGACCTGATGAAACTGACTGCATGGACATCAGATGCTGGTGCCCACATCCTCTCTTCAGGACTGTATCCCTTCCAGTGTACAAAGATCTTAGCTATTTGAAATTCCAAATTCCATCCACAATGACTGGAGCTGGTGGTAGCGTTGATGGTACGGAGGACGCAACATATTTTTTGTGTAGAGATTGATTAAACACATCATAAATCCTAAAGGTGGATGGAAAAACAAGACGGAATGCTACAGGATTAACGACGATCACAATCTTATAAGGACCAATGAACCTGGCACCCAGTTTCCAAGAGGGAACCTTCAACTTAATGTTCCTTGATGACAGCCACACCAAGTTACCAACACACAGATCTGGACCCACAAAATATCTCCAACCATCCCAGTCCCGGGAGCAACGCTACCCCTGTCACATCGCGCCGGTGCGCTCCGTGGTTCCAGCGCTTCAGCTCTTGCGAGTACCTCGCCTCTCTCCAGCGCTCTTCCCTCACACCTCCGGACCCTCAGGCGCTCTCTTCTCCCGGACCCTATCTGACGCCGGCACCCTTGTGGGCCCGTATATAGTCAGTGTGCTTTCCAGTAGTCTCAAACGGTTTCTGATGAAGGTCTTGTGATTAGACCGAAAACGTTTCAATTTGAACTGGATGCACCCAATAAATGAATTTTTCACTTCTCATTATGAAAATATTCTCCTGAGTGCCAAGTAATTTATTGTTTATCAAGAAATCCTTGCCATACAGACGTAATTGATGATGAAAACCGTTCTTCTTCATGTATTCTAGAAGAACAATTCCTATTAAATGAGCTGAACTGAGGATGAAGCCCAGACTTACCAGTAGACCCATGAGGACTATTTACCACAAATTCAGCTAGAGGTAAGTAGGTAACCCAATCCTCCTGATCCACAGACACAAAACACCTGAGATAAGTCTTAAGATTCAGGCTAACCCATTCAGTTTTCCCATTAGACTGCAGGTGAAATGCTTAAGAGAACAACAGATGGATTCCCAAACAAGTGCAGAACACCCACCAGGAATCCCACGTAATTTTACAATCTCTCTGATGAAAATGTGCGCCAAGGTCTTGGCATTAGGTAAAGCAGGTAGCGCAATGAAATGTGACATTTTACTGATTCTGTCCACCATCATCAGACCCAGATGGACGAGTATGAGAGGTTTTAGAACGCGCACAGGCACTGCAGGCGGCTACATACTCCTGGACATTCTGATGTACCACTGACCAAAAAATACACAGAGTAAGAAGATCTGTGGGTGGCTTCATTACTGGGATGTCTGGCCAAGACTGAATCATGATGTTCACTAAGAACTCTCAGATGGAGATTCACAGGTATAAACACTTTACCTAATGGACAGGGAGCAGGGGCACCCCCCTGAGCATCAACAACCTCTTTCTCATGATCGGAGCATATAGACACAATAACCACCCCTTTTTGTATTGTAGTATAGGAACAATTATCTCCACCCACAGGAAAACAACATGATAAGGCATCTGCCTTAATGTTCTTGTTCCCCGGTCTATATGTAAGAAAAAGATAAACCTGGTGAATAACAATACCCGTCTAGCCTGTATAGGCGTTAGATATTTTGCAGACTCGTGATATACCAGATTCTTATGATCCGTGATTACCATAACCGGATGAACTGCCACCTCCAGAAAATGATGCCACTCTTCAACAGCCCACTTGATTGCCAAGAGTTCCCTGTTACCAGTGTCATAATTTTTTTCTGCAGATGACAGTTTTTTTTTTAGAAAAGTATGCACATGGACCCTATTTACCAGGAGATGCACCCTGCAACAATATAGCCCTCGCCCCCACTTCAGACACATCAACTTCTACAATGAAGGGCTGAGTGACGTCAGGCTGTATGAGTATTGGTGCAGATGCAAAACACCCCTTCAAGGTATCAAATGGCTGGACTGGACCATGTGGAAAAGCCTGTCCCTTTCCTGGTCATATCCGTCAGAGGTTTGGCCACTACTGAAAAGTTTTTGATTAACTTACGAAAGTAGTTGGCGAAACCCATAAACCATTGTAATGTCTTCAAAACCTTACGATGATCCCAATCCAGTTCCCCCATACTTTCGCCAGATCCATGAGAAAACTGGCGGATGATAAAACAGAAACGGGATCTCCTTAATTGGGAACATACATTTCTCTGGTTTGACATCATTTATTGTCTGTGAGTATCTGTAAGACCTGCCTGACATGTATCTCATATGCCTCAAGGTCAGGTGAATGAATTAATATGCCATCAAGATAGATTACAACAAATCTACCTATCAGGTGATTAAAGATGCCATTTACAAAGTGCTAAAAGATGACAGGAGCATTAGTCAATCCAAGTGAGATCACAAGGTTCTCATAGTGTCCCTCAGGCGTATTGAAAGCTGTTTTCCAATCACCTCCCTCTTTAATACAAATGAGATTATATGCCCCCTGAAATTCAGCTTAGAAAACCATTTTGTTCCTACAATCTTATTAATACATCAGATAGGGATTATATACATTAGATAGGACTGCTCTATTATGGGTATACCTTGGCGATTGGTGGAGCAGCTTAATATACATTTTTTTGCAAAAAAACGTATTAACTAAATACCCTGTATTTTTTTTTTCATTTTTTCACTAGCACTTGCTTATTTACTGTGACTTTTTTACAACAGAGTATTTTTGACCTCGCTGTGCTCTTTTTGTGTCTTCATGTTTCTTGGTGGTGTGAACAGGTTTCTACAGACTTGTTCACTGTGCAAGTAGCCCATGTGTTTTTGGTTCTATAATTGTTTTCTTGTTTCTACAAGACTGGGGACCATTTGCACTGAAGTTGTTCCATCCAGCAAGTCCAAATGGATATTTTCTCTCTGAACCCTGCTTATACAGGTACTATACAGATGATTAGGTTTTTAAATACATCAGATAGGGATTATATACATTAGATAGGACTGCTCTATTATGGGTATACCTTGGTGATTGGTGGAGCAGCTTAATATACATTTTTTTGCAAAAAAACGTATTAACTAAATACCCTGTATTTTTTTTCATTTTTTCACTAGCACTTGCTAATTTACTGTGACTTTTTTACAACAGAGTATTTTTGACCTCGCTGTGCTCTTTTTGTGTCTTCATGTTTCTTGGTGGTGTGAACAGGTTTCTACAGACTTGTTCACTGTGCAAGTAGCCCATGTGTTTTTGGTTCTATAATCTTATTAAAAAGGTCTGGTGTGAAAGGGAGTGGATATGGATTCTGGACCGTGATCTGATTGAGTTTGCAGAAATCTAGACAGAGGCCTAACCCCATATCTTTCTTTTTTACCAAGAAAAAACACACAGCAATGGGGGATGAGGATGGTTTCATATAACCCTTTGCCAAACTTTCCGCAATATAGTCCTTCATGGCCTACCTCTCAGGACCAGAGTTATTATATAGTCTGCTCTTTGGGACAAGATTAACGGTGCAGTCACCCCTTCTCCGAAAACACATCCCCAAAGTCAGACAGGTATAAAGACATGGACTGGGGATCCACCCTTGCAAGCCGGGTGCACAAGCACTGTCCTTTACAATACTCACTCCACTTTACCACTTCCTGAGTCTGCCATTCTACCAAAGGGTTGTGCAGAGTGAGCCAAGGTAGACCAAGAAACACAGGAGAGGGCAGACCCTCTAGCACATAACAGTAAATACCTTTTGAGTGCATCACCCCTTCCTGTAGATGTAACTTTTGGATGACTTGAGTAAAATTCCCCTATCTCAAGGGTGCAGAGTAGATGATTATTATGGGTATACTGTAGATCTGGACAGTGGATGTGGTTTGAGGCCTTGGACCTGGATGAACCTAGCATCAATCAAATTAAACCCCACCCTACTGTCCAGAAATGCAGAAATCGCCACCTTATTTTGGCCCAGATGGATTTCAGCAGCAGCAGCTGTTTACAGTGAGGTAAGGAAGGACATGCACCCACGAAATGGTCCTTTTTCCTACAGTGAAAACACACTTCCCCTTTACGCCGAACTACAGTTTGGTTCCCAGAATGTCTTGCCCCATCCAACTGCATGGGTTCCTCAGATGACTCAGACCAGATTTCCCTTGGCCCCGGACTTCCCACACATTGGGGTGTCTCTTTATGTCTCTGGCAAAGAAGGTGATCCACCCGGATAACCAGAGACATGGCCGCCTCAAGGGAAACTGAAGTCTCATACAGGGCTAAGACATAATTCTTCATTACTGATAGCCCTTGACAGAACTGGCTACAGAGCGTGGGGTCAATTCATTTAGTGTCAGTGGACCACCTATGAAACTCAGAGCAATACTGCTCCACTGACAGGTCTTCCTGATGTAGTGTGGGCTTAGCCAGGGTGACGGGATCTGGATCGTCACATATATAACCCAGTGCCAGAAGAAATTCCTCCACCGCCTGGAGCGACTGGGAGTCAGATCGGAAAGAGACTGCCCATGCTTGACGGTCACCCTGTAGGAGAGATATTATTATCCCCACTCATTGCTCCACAATTACTGAAGAACAAGGACATAACATAAAGTATAACTTACAGGCCTCCCTGAAAACAACAAACTTGTCATGCGCCCCAGAGAACCTGTCAGGCAAAGCGTTCTTAGGCTCCACTAAGGGTTACCTGGGAGTCATGGTCCCAAAACCAAATGTTTTAAGTTGCTGCAAAATGACAGTTCGTAGATCTGCCACCTCCATGCTGAGTTGCTGCAGTTGCCCTGTCAAAGCAGAGATAGAATCCGTAATGGATCAAAAAATGGTTTTGGCAAGAGTAAATGTCACGACTCTGCTATTGGTGTTATGGGACCAGGGACTCTTTCCCTGTCCCTAACTCTAGATGCACCCTCGTTCGCCCTATTCCCTGGATTACTTCTAATGATGAAGACTCTGGGGCCATTTACATTACCTTAGCTCCTGAATCAATCCTCAGTCTGTACCATTCCCCCACCCAGGGAAGAGGGGGTAGTAGTGTACTGTAATACCCCAACCAGACTAACAAGGTAATACAAACAGGGATAAAGGAAAATACCAATCATACAAATGTACTCACACAAACAACAGAGGTCAACACCGGGGAGTGGCAGATGGGGTAAAACCAAAGTAGGAGAGGGAGGGGAATTAGCAACCAAAATCTAGCAATAGTCTCAGATCAATCCAGACAGAGCCCAGATTATAAAGGAGATGGGAGTGGCTAACAGTGAACAGCTGAGAGCCTTAATGCAGAAAAGCTTCCAAGAGCTATCAACTGAGTAGATTAACCTGTGCACTGCTAAAAGAAACCTCCATTGTTTAATATGAAGGTGAAGTGCTTCTAAACAGTGCAGGAGTAGGAAAAATCAGACACTGCAGTCTTCTGGCTCCTCTCTGTCACGATAAACCAGTGACATCATGCTTCAAGCAGCATTAATCATGTGACAGGTTCAATCTAAGATCAGAAAAAAACTTTCTAGGCATTCTAGAGGAACTTTGGCGTGAAAAAAGATATGTATTGATGTGCATCCATAAAGACAAGATTTTGAACATTTTCAGTCCACATCCTGACCTTCATCAGAACAAATTTTACTGGTGTAAAGAGAAAAGCGTGTATCCTGTCAATACCGGTTCCAATAGGTTTATTCGGATAGCCTGGATGCAGTACGAGATCCTGTATGTGTCAGCGCACGTGGTTCAATCTAAGACTAGTCAACAAAGGTGACACTATACAGAAGAAGCTTCCATATGAAAAAATGTAAAATGTTATAATAACTATAATATCTATTATAACAACTTAATTTTCTGTTTGAAACTTTGTAAAGAGAAAAAGAAAAAATTAACGCTTTTGTCCCATTTAAAAAAACCTTGGTCCTCGTGTTATAAAAAAAACAACCCGCACTTTAGTCACCATCCTCGTGGTCCAAAACAGAACCTCTGCAGCTGCCCACAGTGTCTTGTTCCGGCTGCATCTGAGCTCAGTGATTGGGTGCAGGGCCAGCTCCTAGGACAGTACCAGACACTGCGAGAAGCTGCAGAGACTCAGTGCTGGACCTGGGGATGGTAAATAAACAACTGTCTTTTTAAACACAAAGTGCACATGGGGACCAAGTTTTTCTAAAAGGGGTAACCCCATTAAAAGCATATTTTACTAACTGATTTGTATTTCCTTTTGCACTAGGGATTTCCTGAATTCCTTTCTGTCAGTTGAGAGAGAAAAGAACACGCCAAGAGCTCTTTTGGCTGCTTTTACTTTGGAGGTTAAGGTTTAAGTAATATAAATAGCAGTCCTGTGGAATTTGCTTCCATAAGTCCCACATTTATATTAATTACCGGCAGACTACAGGCAGCGCACAGATGAAATAATCGTTCATGTGACCGACTAGACGGGATGGAAATGTCACCACTAGAGGGTACTCATAGCATGTTCCTCCTCATTTCACCCCATTGCTTGCTGGGAAATATAGATTTGTTTTCTGACTAATGAGAACATGTCCAGCAGAGCATACTTTAATAGACCGGATACCACAGTACGGTGTATTGTTAGATGAGAACTTCGGAGAGGACCTGTCTGGACTCCAAATATGCCTGTTTCAGTAAATACCTATATTTCCCCTAAAATATCTATTCTCCTTTCTTCTGTTCTTGTTATTCCTACTAGAAATGTAACAATAAATTAACAACTAGATGTTATCGCTTTCTTTGTCAAAGGGGTGTGTCTCTGCACAGTCTGATACTGTCACTGTGATTGGACAGTGTCAGTTTGTAAGTTCATGTCCTCAATGGTAACACCCCGTTGTCGAATTATTATGAAATTTCTAGCAGGGATAATAGAGAAAAATAACAACACAAAGATCTAAGAAATGTGCTTTACAAATAGTGTGGGGAATTCAAGTATTTACTAAATCAAGAAAGTCACCAGACGTAATCAGTCCGCTTTAACCCTTTCCTAAAAAGTGACTTACATGTACAATCACATTTTTGAGGGGTTGTATGGGGCTTCTCAGACCATCTCCATACTCCATACAATTGACATCTGCTTGAATCTTCCATGGCCAGAGATGATGTTGAGCCCGAAATACAAACCACTTAGACGACTGGGTTATTATTGCAGCTGGGGAACCTAATGACGGCCATTATAGCTTCCATAAGTAGATTTATTAAGCTGTACTGTGTTGATAGGGCAACACATTGGGCTTCAGGAGTTTTGCCGTGCATCGTACCAGAGAATGAGCCCAAGGGGGGTAGATTAAAAAAAAATAAGGGGAGATCAGGTAAAAAATAAATAAAACTTTATACCTCTCCCTTTTCTCATTTGATAAAAAAAAATCATAGTTCCCTTCATTCATATTATCTCTCATCATTTGATTGAATTGGATGAACATACAGCTCTGGCAAAAATTAAGAGACCACCACATGAAAACCCTGTCATGGGCAGCCCAATCTCCAGATCTGAACCCCATTGAAAACCTCTGGAATGTAATCAAGAGGATGATGGATAGTCACAGCCATCAACAAAGAAGAACTGATTACATTTTTGCGCCAGAAGCAGAGTGAAAGACTGGTGGAAAGCATGCCAAGATGCATGAAAGCTGTGATTAAAAATCATGGTTATTCCACAAAATATTGATCTCTGAACTCTTCCTGAGTTAAAACATTAGTATCGCTGTTTCTAAATGATTATGAACTTGTTTTCTTTGCATTATTTGAGGTCTGAAAGCACTGTTTTTTTTTTAAATTTTGACCATTTCTCATTTTCCAGAAAAAAAATACAAAATTTATTGCTTGGAAATTCGGAGACGTTGTCAGAAGTTTATAGAATAAAAGAACAATTTACATTTTACTCAAAAATATACCTATGAAGAGAAAAATCTGAAAAACAGAAAATTTTGCAGTGGCCTCTTAATTATTGCCAGAGCTGTACATGCCATATGTCATGAAAGGGTTAAAGGAAATCTGTCAGCAGGAGGCACATGTTCAATGATGTAACCCAGGTCTGGCTTTGTGCTATAGTTTACTTACACTGAAGGTTTTATCATCTGGTGATTGTAATTGCCTACACTACAGCAGCTAAAGTGGCACTTACTAGTCTGACCATGCTACATACATAGCCTGGTGTGGAAGGGGTTAGCTTTTCAGCTGTGCTGGATTCTGCATCTAAGAACTCTGATTGTGTAAGAACGCCTGCCCCAGTAACCTAAGTAATGCATCACTGAATTCAGGGTCTCTTTGCCGACCCTCATCATCATGTTGCTTTCAGGTGACGTAGCCAAACCCTTGTGACAGATCCCTTTAATCCAGAGTATTTGCATATGTAAGGAATTTTCTCCCTGTGTTTTGGAGGGTTTTCTTTTGAGTTCTCTGGGTTCTTCTCTAACTTCAAAAACATTATTTTTTCAATGGCCTCTTTTTAAGTGCCCCGGATAGTAATGTTAAATTGTGAGACCCAGTAACACCAGGAGCCACAAAGTAACAGCAGTTTGTGCACTGCACTGCATGATATGCCATTGGTATATAATGTAAACATTCCTAAATAATACTACAGTGCTAAAGAATGGCACCTCATTAGATGCCAAGGGCTACAGCCCATACCAACATTGCCATTCTGGGTACCATTCAGTGCTATGAACATAGGGCCAGTGTCTAGGATTACCACCCATCCTAGTATTGTTATTCTGGGCACCGTTCATGGATATAGGGCCAGTAAGTGTCTAGGATTACCGCCCCTCCTAGTATTGTTATTCTGGGCACCGTTCATGGATATAGGGCCAGTAAGTGTCTAGGATTACCGCCCATCCTAGTATTGTTATTCTGGGAACCATTCATGGATATAGGGCCAGTAAGTGTCTAGGATTACCGCCCATCCTAGTATTGTTATTCTGGGCACCGTTCATGGATATAGGGCCAGTAAGTATCTATGATTACCGCCCATCCTAGTATTGTTATTCTGGGAACCATTCATGGATATAGGGCCAGTAAGTGTCTAGGATTACCGCCCATCCTAGTATTGTTATTCTGGGCATCATTCATGGACATAGGGCCAGTAGGTGTGTAGGATTACCGCCCATACTAGTATTGTTATTCTGGGCATCATTCATGGACATAGGGCCAGTAAGTGTGTAGGATTACTGCCCATCCTAGTCTTGTTATTCTGGGCATCATTCATGGACATAGGGCCAGTAAGTGTGTAGGATTACCGCCCATACTAGTAATAAATAATAATCTTTATTTTTATATAGCGCTAACATATTCCGCAGCGCTTTACAGTTTGCACACATTATCATCACTGTCCCCGATGGGGCTCACAATCTAAATTCCCTATCAGTATATCATGGACATAGGGCCAGTAAGTGTGTAGGATTACCGCCCATACTAGTATTGTTATTCTGGGCATCATTCATGGACATAGGGCCAGTAAGTGTGTAGGATTACCGCCCATCCTAGTATTGTTATTCTGGGCATCATTCATAGATATAGGGCCAGTAGGTGTGTAGGATTACCGCCCATCCTAGTATTGTTATTCTGGGCACCGTTCATGGATATAGGGCCAGTAAGTGTCTAGGATTACCGCACATACTAGTATTGTTATTCTGGGCACCATTCATGGACATAGGGCCAGTAAGTGTCTAGGATTACCGCACATACTAGTATTGTTATTCTGGGCACCATTCATGGACATAGGGCCAGTAAGTGTCTAGGATTACCGCCCATCCTAGTATTGTTATTCTGGGCATCATTCATGAACATAGGGCCAGTAAGTGTGTAGGATTACCGCCCATCCTAGTATTGTTATTCTGGGCATCATTCATGAACATAGGGCCAGTAAATGTGTAGGATTACCGTCCATACTAGTATTGTTATTCTGGGCACCATTCATGGACATAGGGCCAGTAAGTGTCTAGGATTACCGCCCATACTAGTATTGTTATTCTGGGCATCATTCATGAACATAGGGCCAGTAAATGTGTAGGATTACCGTCCATACTAGTATCGTTATTCTGGGCACCATTGATGGATATAGGGCCAGTAAGTGTCTAGGATTACCGCCCATCCTAGTATTGTTATTCTGGGCATCATTCATGAACATAGGGCCAGTAAATGTGTAGGATTACCGTCCATCCTAGTATTGTTATTCTGGGCACCATTCATGGACATAGGGCCAGTAAGTGTCTAGGATTACCGCACATACTAGTATTGTTATTCTGGGCACCATTCATGGACATAGGGCCAGTAAGTGTGTAGGATTACCGCCCATCCTAGTATTGTTATTCTGGGCATCATTCATGAACATAGGGCCAGTAAATGTGTAGGATTACCGCCCATACTAGTATTGTTATTCTGGGCACCATTCATGGACATAGGGCCAGTAAGTGTCTAGGATTACCGCCCATACTAGTATTGTTATTCTGGGCACCATTCATGGACATAGGGCCAGTAAATGTGTAGAATTACCGTCCATACTAGTATCGTTATTCTGGGCACCATTGATGGATATAGGGCCAGTAAGTGTCTAGGATTACCGCCCATCCTAGTATTGTTATTCTGGGCATCATTCATGGATATAGGGCCAGTAAGTGTGTAGGATTACCGCCCATACTAGTATTGTTATTCTGGGCACCATTCATGGACATAGGGCCAGTAAATGTGTAGGATTACCGTCCATACTAGTATTGTTATTCTGGGCACCATTCATGGACATAGGGCCAGTAAGTGTCTAGGATTACCGCCCATACTAGTATTGTTATTCTGGGCATCATTCATAGACATAGGGCCAGTAAGTGTGTAGGATTACCGTCCATACTAGTATTGTTATTCTGGGCACCATTCATGGACATAGGGCCAGTAAGTGTGTAGGATTACCGCCCATACTAGTATTGTTATTCTGGGCACCATTCATGGACATAGGGCCAGTAAGTGTCTAGGATTACCGCCCATACTAGTATTGTTATTCTGGGCACCATTCATGGACATAGGGCCAGTAAGTGTGTAGGATTACCGCCCATACTAGTATTGTTATTCTGGGCACCATTCATGGACATAGGGCCAGTAAGTGTGTAGGATTACCGCCCATACTAGTATTGTTATTCTGGGCACCATTCATGGACATAGGGCCAGTAAGTGTGTAGGATTACCGCCCATACTAGTATTGTTATTCTGGGCATCATTCATGGATATAGGGCCAGTAAATGTGTAGGATTACCGCCCATACTAGTATTGTTATTCTGGGCACCACACAGTGTGCAGCCATTTATTACAACAAAATAAAAACATGTTTTTCTGCATTTTCTAGTTGTAACTGGAAGTTAGATCTTCATTTTTGTCCTAGACCCATTTTTTCAAAGTACTTGTACAATAGTCTGTTGTCATCCTGTCAACAAATGGGTGACTTATATTGTGTATTGCTAAAAATGTAAGGGGAGTAGACAGGAGTATATCATATTGTCAAGGTCAGAAATGTGGCAGCCTAATGGCTTCAGGCACTGCTGAGGCTTAGAATACCTTGCTTTACTGTCAGTGACACGTGGATGCTTTTGTGTCCAGACATCAAGGCTGAGAGCGTTAGTTAGGAGAATGTGCTCTGCTGCCGAACACTTTTATTATCATCCGTGTTATCTGTCTGCTCAACATGGGGTTCTGTTCAAAGAGATGTTGGATGTGCTCTGGTGAAAGGGTCCGCGCAGCGCCCTAGGGGGAAGATGTGACGGTGTGCTGGCTGGTGCGGTGTTAGCTCACACTTTGCAGATCATTTCTGCACATCTTATTTCTTTCTAATACATTACATTGCAGATATTCATCAGCAGAGCATGGATATGTCGGATATAGTGTACAGCAGCAGACAATCAGAAGAAATGTTTGTCATATTACTTATTACATTCATGTTAAGACCTGCCCCATTGAACAAAGACAGAGGGCATATGTATTATGCATGTAAGTGCTGCTTTATCCTATGCCGCTGGGAATGCGGATTTACAAGGGCACATGAATACAGCCTAGGAAAAAAACATTAGTAAGACCTTTAGTGTATAAACAGCGAGTCATAAAGTTTATTGTTACTGGTAAGCGATATGAGCATACAGAAAAGCTAGACTATATCATTGCGGATGACAACAAGTGCCCAACCGGGATCCTGAAATTAAATGGTTTGAAAATCAGTTTCAAAGATTATATGAATGAGTCAAAGGGCGTCAAAAAAGTAAAATCAAGTGTTGATTGATGGAAAGAAAGGTTTCTTACTCTTTTGCTAAAATAGTGCCACTTGTATCCATAGGAGTTATCTGGTATTACAGCTATCATTGCTTATTTGCATTTTGACTTTATATGTAGTCTATTTCTTCAGGTGAATATTTACTAGATGATCCTTGGGCAGCATGAGTCCTGTATGGATAATTTTATACTAGTTCTGAACACGTAGACTTCACAATTGTCCCTCATTGTCTATTACAAAACTATTCATTTTCTGTCAAGTTAAAGGGGTTGCCCGGTCCAAATCAATAAGTCTGCAGGCATCAGTTTTTGACCACTCATTCTTGCTACCACACTTGGTGCTGCACCTTGCTTACTCCGGCATTTCTGGAGAAAGTACTGTATTACCAGTTATACGCTGTATGTCCAGATTTCCAAATAAACAAGTCAGGATTGCACAATCCCTGGTGTGCATCATCTCTCCGGACGCTGAACAGCATCGGTCCGGTCTGCTCTACATTGAGGAAACGGAGGTAGGATCTCTCCCAGCCCCTATTAATCAACCACATCTCAATTCACCTCACGTGGGGACAGAACAGGGACCAGAGGGTATATATGAGTTATACATACTCCCGGCCAGAGCCCGTCCAGTGGGTATGACCCTGTTATGTCCCATGAATGAGACATTTTACAGACTGTCCTGGACATTTTACATGCTGTATTGCAGTTCGCATATTGTTTATTGTTGCTATGTGTTCCTGTGTTTTGCAAAGCTGAAATCCTCCCTTTCCATTAATTTTTGTCTCTTCTGTCTCCCTGTCTCCCTCTGCTGGTGCCATGTCACTTCCTCCTTCTGCCTGTGTCTCAGTCTCCATCTTGGCTGCATTAGAGGCACATGTGCTTTCAGCTTGTCTCAAGAAAGTCTTTTTTACCTGCTGCTGCTGTTTATGCATTCAACTAGGATTGCTAAAGAAATCAAAGTCTCTTCTGGATTCTTCATAACATGTGTGCCCGCACGTCAATAGTTAACCCCTTCATGACCAGGGGATTTTTCGTTTTTCCGTGTTCGTTTTTCGCTCCCCTCCTTCCCAGAGCCATAACTTTTTTATTTTTCCGTCAATTTGGCCATGTGAGGGCTTATTTTTTGCGGGACGAGTTGTACTTTTGAATGACATCATTGGTTTTAGCATGTCGTGTACTAGAAAACGGGAAAAAAATTCCAAGTGCGGTGAAATTGCAAAAAAAGTGCAATCCCACATTGGTTTTTTTGTTTGGCTTTTTTGCTAGGTTCACTAAATGCTAAAACTGACCTGCCATTATGATTCTCCAGGTCAGTACGAGTTCATAGACACCTAACATGACTAGGTTATTTTTTATCTAAGTGGTGAAAAAAAATTCCAAACTTTGCTAAAAAAAAAAAAAAAAAATTGCGCCATTTTCCGATGCTCGTAGCGTCTCCATTTTTCATGATCTGGGGTCGGTTGAGGGCTTATTTTTTGCGTGCCGAGATGACGTTTTTTAATGATAGCATTTCGGTGCAGATACGTTATTTTGATCGCCCGTTATTGCATTTTAATGCAATATCGCGGCGACCAAAAAAACGTAATTCTGGCGTTTCAAATTTTTTTCCCGCTACGCTGTTTAGCGATCAGGTTAATACTTTTTTTTAATTGATAGATCGGGCGATTCTGAGCGCGGCGATACCAAATATGCGTAGATTTGATAATTTTTTTATTGATTTATTTTGATTGGGGCGAAAGGGGGGTGATTTAAACTTTTATGTTTTTTTTATTTTTTTCACATTTTTTTTAAACTTTTTTTTTTAACTTTTGCTATGCTTCAATAACCTCCATGGGAGGCTAGAAGCAGGCACAACGCGATCGGCTCTGCTACATAGCAGCGATCTGCTGATCGCTGCTATGTAGCAGAAATGGAGGTGTGCTGTGAGCGCCGACCACAGGGTGGCGCTCACAGCCACCGGTCATCAGTAACCATAGAGGTCTCAAGGACCTCTATGGTTACAATATACAAGCATCGCCGACCCCCGATCATGTGACGGGGGTCGGCGATGATGTCATTTCCGGCCGCCCGGCCGGAAGCGGTAGTTAAATGCCGCTGTCTGCGTTTGACAGCGGCATTTAACTAGTTAATAGGTGCGGGCAGATCGCGATTCTGCTCGCGCCTATTACGGGCACATGTCAGCTGTTCAAAACAGCTGACATGTCCCGGCTTTGATGCGGGCTCACCGCGGAGCCCTGCATCAAAGCAGGGGAGCCGGCATCGGACGGTATAGTACGTCCGATGCCGGTAAGGGGTTAAAGGGACTCTGTCACCTGAATTTGGAAGGAACAATCTTCAGCCATATGGGGTGGGGTTTTCGGCAAGATTGCCATGTGCAAGCAAGTACTACGGAGGACAGAGAATGAATTTCAATCCAATATTGCAGCCAGCATGCAGCTAGTGGGTAAGGAAAGGGTGAATCAAACACCCGAAAACCCCACCCCTATGGCTGAAGATTGTTCCCTCAAAATTCAGGTGACAGAGTCCCTTTAACAACACCCACCAGCCAATTGGAGGCTGGCAGCTGAAGTCGGCTGCAGGCACAGCGCACACGTCGCCGGCGTCTGACGTCATTGTCAGTCGCCGGCGAGTCCGTGCTGCTGGAGGGAGCTCGCCGCTGGAGCGCCGCTCTGGTGAGGAGAACTCGTTTTTTTTTGTTTGTTTTTTTTGCGAACGGCAATCCGGGGGCCCGGGCAATATGCTGGACACACTGGGGCAGATTGCTGGACACACTGGGGCAGATTGCTGGACACACTGGGGGCAATGCTGGAGACACTGGGGCAGATTGCTGAACACACTGGGGGCAATGCTGGAGACAGTGGGGCAGATTGCTGGACACACTGGGGGCAATGCTGGACACACTGGGGCAGATTGCTGGACACACTGGGGGCAGTGCTGGAGACATTGGGGCAGAGATGCTGGACATTGGGGGCAGAGAAGCTGGACACATTGGGGGGCAGATATGCTGGACACTGGGGGCAGAGATGCTGGACACATTGGGGGTAGAGATGCTGGACATTGGGGGCAGAGAAGCTGGACACATTGGGGGCAGAGATGCTGGACACTGGGGGCAGAGATGCTGGACACTGGGGGCAGATATGCTGGACACTGGGGGCAGAGATGCTGGACAAACTGAGGGCAGGACTGGAGACATGGGCAGAATGCTGATATGGGGCATGATTGGAGACACGGGGCAGAATGAAAGACATGGGGCAGGATTGGAGACAGATCGTGCAGGATCATGAGGCAGGATGGATACGATGGAGACTGATGGGGCAGGATGGGGAGATCATATGGGGCAGGATGGATACTCATGAGGGCAGAATGGGAGAACATATGGCTGGAGCCAGGAATAAGATACATGGGGCCAGGATGGGGGATATTATTATTACCAAAGGGGCTAATTAAGGGATATTATTACTGCAGTCCTGTATTTATTTTATTTTTTGAGGACACTTTTAAATGGGGGGGGCGGTCCTGTTACTGTGTAAAGTGACACTATGTCGCCTCTTTTTCTTCATGTGGCGTAATGTACAAGTTGTGAAAAATTAAGTAATGTGTTCTACAAGCGGAGCTCGAGATAACTGTGTTATTTCCTGCAGAGATGGGTCCTGGCTGGATGAAGTGATGGCGGTCTGTGCTGGATGAAAGATGAAGGACTTCACCTAGAGATGTCACTGGTGAGTCAATGTTACCTATACACTGACACTATACACTGTATACTATATACTGAACTGAACGGTAAATTGACTAGATCAATGGATGTTTGACAGGTTATAGTTTCACACAGCAACTATTTTTCTGGAATAATCTGTTTCAGGTATATGATGACCCCGTCGCATGACCCCATCACGACCCCATCACATGACCCTGTCACATGACCGGGGGGCCCAGAGTGTCTTAACAGCCCGGGGCCCTGGCTACCCTTAATCCACCCCTGAGTAAACATAATCTTTTCCGTGCCATAGCAGAGCAATGGCAAAAACTGCTGAGTCACATAGACAGCATGTCTCAGCCTGCTTCTCTCGAATGACCACCAGAGGGAACCCTTACACAACTTTTTTCAGATTATCAACTGTATGCAGAAATTGCAGATCAGTGCCCCTCCGTTTTACAGAGACTTAACCCAAACCCGTCAGTTCCCTGCAAAGAGCTGCAAGCTTTCCAACAACTTAACTCTGAGAGAGAAAGCATGGTGCGCGATATAAAAGCCAAGACAGAAGCAAGAATCGCACTAATAGCCAAGATGTCATCTTGTATTTCCGGCTCAGCCAGACAGTCAAAGCGATCATCTAAGTCACGCTCTTCAAAATCCTCAACCCTCAGCGAACAACTCGTAAGAGCACATGCAGAAGCTTAGGCCACTAAAATACAAGCTGCCTTCGCTCAAAAGAAAATTGAGATGGAAATAGAGGCAGCCGAAGCAGTGCGCAGAAAGGCAGAAATAGAGGCCCTAGAGAAGAAAAGAAAGGCAGAAATAGAGGCCCTAGAGAAGAAAGAAAAGGCAGATATAGAGGCCCTAGAGAAGGAATACGAACCTGCCACAGCCATGGCAAGGTTAAAGGTCTTGGAACAAGCCATCAGTAGGAGCCAAAGAGACAGTGCCAGTTTAAGTGATTTTGATACTGAAGACCCTCTAGAAGCATACTAGAGACTATATACAAAGCCAATACAGCGCTCCCCCTGCTCCTGCAATCCTTCCTGACCACACAGATGCTCCCCTGAGACAACAGGACACAGAGTGTTTACCCGCATCCTGCACCCAAGGTAAGTGCAATACACTGCCAACCCTGATTCCTGATCCTCCTCTGTGCACCGGAATGTACCGGAAACCTGCACCTCACCAAACCTTATATACAGAAACATACGTGCAGGCCAATATGCAGGCAAGTCACCACACTCCGGTCAGTCACACAATTCCAGTCCCATGTGTGGCAGAATCTAAGCTCATAGGTGAACGCCTACGTTGCCCCATATGTTCCTGCATTCCCAGGTCAAAGCACAGACTGTATGAACAATGCTACCCAGCCAGCAACGGTCTTTCCAAAATTGGAGAATGCCGATATGACTGGCTTTGCAAGGTACATGATTCGGCATGATATAACTAAGACCGGTCTTACAAAGTTTGACGAGAAAACTGAGAACTACAGGGGTTCGAAGTGTACCTTTAAAACCATAATCCGTGACCTTGGCATTACTGCTGCTGAAGAGCTAGACCTGCTAATCAGGTGGCTTGGGCCACAATCCACAGATCGGGTACGTCAGCAAATCAACGGGCCACACGACGCTCCATTTGCTCAATGATTTGACCTAGGCTGGGTTATCATAGGCAATATCTGTATAGGAAAGATGAAGAGACCCGCAAGGATTTCCTCATTTAAGACTCACGTCCTACCAAATGGTCGCAACACTTACTTTCAACTATGCCCACATCATTACGGGTGAAAGAGAAGATAAGCGATAACAAGTGGAAGAAAGAAACCTCTGACGACGCAAACACATTCCTGTCCCACAATGATGACCTCAGGTTAACAGTTTTCAACTCTACAAGAGAAGAAAACCAGCTAGCACCTGCAAGGGAGGACAAAGAGTTCGTAAAGATTATGGAAAAGGAATTCGCCCAAGACGATTCAAATAGCTGGGTAGCACCTTTACCTTTTCGTTCTCAAAAAACAAGACTACCTAATAATCTGCAACAAGCAACGGCAAGGTTTTCATCCCTAAAACACACCTTAAAGAGGCCAGAGATGGAGAAACATTTTGTCAACTTCATGCAGAATATCTTCGACAGAAGTCACGCAGTACCCGCACCTCTGCTAAAGGAAGGTGAAGAATGCTGGTATCTCCCATCCTTTGGTGTCTACCATCCTCGCAAAGCCGACCAAATTAGAATGGTGTTTGACTCCATTGCTCAGTATGAAGGCATCTCCCTAAATAGCCTGCTCCTCACTGGGCCTAATTTAAACAACAGCCTTATAGGACTACTTATTCGCTTCAGACAAGAACCTGTCACAGTAATGGCCGACATTCAACAAATGTTTCACTGTTTTATCATGAGAGAAGACAGCAGAAACTACCTCAGATTCCTATGGCACAAAGACAACGACGTACATAACAAGGTCATACACTACAAGATCATCTCCAAGAGTAAAAAGGTAATGGAAGCATTTCCATCTGAGGATCACGCTGCTGGTGTAAGGGATCTTGTTCTGGGTTCTGACGTTCCTCCCACACAACGCAGCCTCGGTCTGCTTTGGGATATTAACCCCTTAGCGACCGCCGATACGCCTTTTAACGGCGGCCGCTAAGGGTACTTAAACCACAGCGCCGTTAATTAACGGCGCTGTGGAAAAAGTCCATAGCGCCCCCCAGAGGCCGATTTTCTCCGGGGTCTCGGCTGCCGAGGGTAGCCGAGACCCCAGAGAACATGATTCGGGGGGTTTTTAACCCACCCCGCATTTGCGATCGCCGGTAATTAACCGTTTGCCGGCGATCGCAAAAAAAAAAAAAAGCAATCTCTTTTTAATTTCTCTGTCCTCCGATGTGATCGCACATCAGAGGACAGAGAAAAGGGGTCCCAGGTGGCCCCCCAATACTCACCTAGCTCCCCCGATGCTCCTCGTGTCTCCCGGTGGGCGCCGCCATCTTCAAAATGGCGAGCGCATGCGCAGTGCGCCCGCCGGCCGGCACCGGGAGAATCTTTGGGGTCTCGGCTGCCGGGGGTAGCCGAGACCCCAAAGAGCACGATCGGGGTCGGTATTACCGACCCCTGTTTTGCGATCGCCGGTAATTAACTGTTTACCGGCGACCGCAAAAAAAAAAAAAAAAAAAAGTAAAGTGTAATTCTCTGTCCTCTGATGTGATCGCACATCAGAGGACAGAGAAATAGGGGGATTCGGGGACCCTAGCATACTCACCTAGGTCCCTGGATCCTCTTGCTGCTCCTCCTGGCCGCCGGCAGCAGAACATGGCGGACGCATGCCCAGTGCGCCCGCCATCTGTCTCCATCTGCCGGCCGGCAGGAGAACAGCAGTTGGGGCTAAAATTAGGGTTAGGGGTAGGGTTAGGGGTAGGGTTAGGGGTAGGGTTAGGGGTAGGGTTAGGGGTAGGGTTAGGGGTAGGGTTAGGGGTAGGGTTAGGTTAGGGGTAGGGTTAGGGGTAGGGTTAGGTTAGGGTTAGGGGTAGGGTTAGGGGTAGGGTTAGGGGTAGGGTTAGGGGTAGGGTTAGGTTAGGGTTAGGTTAGGGGTAGGGTTAGGGGTAGGGTTAGGGGTAGGGTTAGGGGTAGGGGTAGGGTTAGGGGTAGGGTTAGGGGTAGGGTTAGGTTAGGGTTAGGGTTAGGGGTAGGGTTAGGGGTAGGGTTAGGGGTAGGGTTAGGGTTAGGGTTAGGTTAGGGGTAGGGGTAGGGGTAGGGTTAGGGGTAGGGTTAGGTTAGGGGTAGGGTTAGGTTAGGGGTAGGGTTAGGTTAGGGGTAGGGCTAGGGTTAGGGCTAGGGTTGGGGCTAAATTTAGGGTTAGGGTTGGGGCTAAATTTAGGGTTAGGGTTGGGGCTAAACTTAGGGTTAGGCTTCTTTCACACTTACGTCGGTACGGGGCCGTCGCAATGCGTCGGCCCGACATACCGACGCACGTTGTGAAAATTGTGCACAACGTGGGCAGCAGCTGTAGTTTTTCAACACATCCGCTGCCCAATCTATGTCCTGGGGAGGAGGGGGCGGAGTTACGGCCACGCATGCGCAGTCAGAAATGGCGGATGCGACGTACAAAAAAACGTTTCATTGAACTTTTTTTGTGCCGACGCTCCGCCAAAACACAACTGATCCAGTGCACGACGGACGCGACGTGTGGCCATCCGTCACGATCCGTCGGCAATACAAGTCTATGGGCAAAAAACGCATCCTGCGGGCACATTTGCAGGATCCGTTTCTTGTCCAAAACGACGGATTGCGACGGAATGCCAAACGACGCAAGTGTGAAAGTAGCCCTAGGGCTAGGGTTGGGGCTAAAGTTAGGGTTAGAGCTGGGATTAGGGTTAGGGTTTGGATTAGGGTTCGTATTAGGGTTAGGGTTTGGATTAGGGTTGGCATTAGGGTTACGTTTGGGATTAGGGTTAGGTTTGGGATTAGGGTTAAGGTTAGGGTTGTGATTAGGGGTGTATTGGGATTGGGGTTAGGTTTGAGGTTAGGGTTGAGATTAGGATTAGGGGTGTGTTGGATTTAGGGTTTTGATTAGGGTTATGGTTAGGGTTGACATTAGGGTTGTTTTGGGGTAAGGGTTGTGATTATGGTTAGGGTTAGTGATTAGGATTATGGATGAGGTTGGGATTAGGGTTAGGGGTGTGTTGGGGTTAGGGTTGGAGCTAGAATTGGGGGGTTTCCACTGTTTAGGTACATCAGGGGGTCTCCAAATACGACAGCCAATTTTGCGCTCAAAAAGTCAAATGGTGCTCCCTCCCTTCTGAGCTCTGCCGTGCGCCCAAACAGTGGGTTACCCCCACATATGGGGCATCAGCGTACTCGGGATGAATTGGACAACAACTTCTGGGGTCCAATTTCTCTTGTTACCCTTGTGAAAATAAAAACTTGGGGGCTACAAAATCTTTTTTGTGAAAAAAATAATATTTTTTATTTTCACGACTCTGCATTCTAAACTTCTGTGAAGCACTTGGGCATTCAAAGTTCTCACCACACATCTAGATAAGTTCCTTGGGGGGTCTAGTTTCCAAAATGGGGTCACTTGTGGGGGGTTACTACAGTTTAGGTACATCAGGGGCTCTGCAAACGCAACATAATACCCGCAGACCATTCTATCAAAGTCTGCATTCCAAAACGGCGCTCCTTCCTTCCGAGCTCTGCCGTGCGCCCAAACAGTGGTTTACCCCCACATATGGGGTACCAGCATACTCAGGACAAATTGGACAACAACTTTAGGGGTCCAATTTCTCTTGTTACCCTTGTGAAAATAAAAATTTGGTGGCTAAAAAATCTTTTTTGTGGAAAAAAAAAATATTTTTTATTTTCACGGCTCTGCATTATAAACTTCTGTGAAGCACTTGGGCATTCAAGGTTCTCACCACACATCTAGATAAGTTCCATGGGGGGTCTAGTTTCCAAAATGGGGTCACTTGTGGGGGATTTCTACTGTTTAGGCACATCAGGGGCTCTCCAAACGCGACATGGCGTCCGATCTCAATTCCAGCCAATTCTACATTGAAAAAGTAAAACGGCACTCCTTCTCTTCCAAGCTCTGCGGTGCGCCCTAACAGTTGTTTACCCCCACATATTGGGTATCAGCGTACTCAGGAGAAATTGCTCAAGAACTTTTGTGGTCTAATTTCTCCTGTTACCCTTGTGAAAATAAGAATTTGTGGGCGAAAAGATCATTTTTGTGTAAACAAAAGCGATTTTTTATTTTCACGGCTCTACGTTATAAACTTCTGTGAAGCACTTGGGGGTTCAAAGTACTCACCACACATCTAGATAAGTTCCTTAAGGGGTCTAGTTTCCAAAATGGTGTCACTTGTGGGGAGTTTCCACTGTTTAGGTACATCAGGGGCTCTCTAAATGTGACATGGTGTCCGATCTCAATTCCAGCCAATTCTGCATTGAAAAAGTCAAACGGCGCTCCTTCACTTCTAAGTTCTGCGGTGCGCCCTAACAGTGGTTTACCCCCACATATGGGGTATTGGCGTATTCAGGAGAAATTGCATAACAAAATTTATGGTTACATTTCTGTTTTTACACTTGTGAAAATAAAAAAAATGGTTCTGAATTAAGATGTTTGCAAAAAAAAGTTAAATGTTCATTTTTTCCTTCCACATTTTTTCAGTTCCTGTGAAGCACGTAAAGGGTTAATAAACTTCTTGAATGTGGTTTTGAGAACCTTGAGGGGTGTAGTTTTTAGAATGGTGTCACACTTCATTATTTTCTATCATATAGACCCCTCAAAATGACTTCAAATGTGATGTGGTCCCTAAAAAAAAATGGTGTTGTAAAAATGAGAAATTGCTGGTCAACTTTTAACCCTTATAACTCCCTAACAAAAAAAAATTTTGTTTCCAAAATTGTGCTGATGTAAAGTAGACATGTGGGAAATGTTATTTATTAACTATTTTTCATGACATATCTCTCTGATTTAAGGGCATAAAAATACAAAGTTTGAAAATTGCAAAATTTTAAAAATTTTCGCCATATTTCCGTTTTTTTCATAAATAATCGCAAGTAATATCGAAGAAATGTTACCACTAGCATGAAGTACAATATGTCACGAAAAAACAATCTCAGAATCAGCAGGATCCGTTGAAGCGTTCCAGAGTTATAACCTCATAAAGTGACAGTGGTCAGAATTGCAAAAATTGGCTCGGTCATTAAGTACCAAATTGGCTCTGTCACTAAGGGGTTAAGCAGGACACGTTCACTTTCCAGGTGTCAGCTTGTGATAAACCTTTCACTAAATGAGGAGTCCTATCTGTTGTGAACAGCATCTATAATCCTCTCGGGTTTATCGCACCCATCACCATTCAAAGCAAGATACTGTTGATCCAGTTGACCGCCGAGAGTACGGATTGGGACACTCTGCTACCATCCCAGAAACAATAAAGGCGGGAGGCGGGGAAGAAGCCTCTGAAGGTCTTAGAGCATTTCCAAGTCCCACATTGTTATTCCCCAGGCACCCTTTCAGCCACCATCAGAAGAGAAGTCCACATTTTCTCCAATGCTTCTACAGAGGCTATAGCTGCTGTAGCCTACCTGAAGACCTTGGAAGAAGATAACAAGGTGCATTGTGGATTCATCCTTGGTAAGGCAAAACTAACCCCGAAACCTGCTCACTCTGGTCCAAGACTCGAACTTTGTGTCGCCATTCTGGCAGAGGAATTTTTTTTCCATCTTTTGACTAGCACTTGCTTATTACTGTAATTTTTTTTACAACAGTATTTTTGACCTCACTGTGCTCTTTTGTGTCTTCAAGTTTCTTGGTGGTGTGTGAATATGTTCTTACAGACTTGTTCAATGTGCAAGTAGCCCATGTGTTTCTGGTTCTATAATTGTTCTCTTGTTTCTACAAGACTGGGGAGTCCACCAATCCTTTGCGGGTCATTTGCACTTAAGCTGTTCCATCCAGCATGTCCACATGGATATTCCCCCTCTGAACCCTGCTTATACAGGTACTATACAGATGATCAGGTTTTAAATAGATCAGATAGGGATTATATACATTAGTTAGGACTGCTCTATATGGGTATACGTTGACGATTGGTGGAGCAGCTTAGTATACAATTTTTTGCCAAAAAAAATCAACTAAATACCCTGTTTTTTTCCATCTTTTGACTAGCACTTGCTTATTACTGTAATTTTTTTTACAACAGAGTATTTTTGACCTCATTGTGCTCTTTTGTGTTTTCAAGTTTCTTGGTGGTGTGTGAACATGTTCTTAGAGACTTGTTCAATGTGCAAGTAGCCCATGTGTTTCTGGTTCTATAATTGTTCTCTTGTTTCTACAAGACTGGGGAGTTCACCACTCCTTTGCGGATCATTTGCACTTATGCTGTTCCATCCAGCATGTCCACATGGATATTCCCTCTCTGAACCCTGCTTATACAGGTACTATACAGATGATCAGGTTTTTAACCCTGCTGTACTGTTCGGTCAAAAATGACCGTTTTTGAACTTTGATATTTCTTAAACAATTCATTATGCGGTTCTGAAACTCGTGGTTACTTCTATTTTCCTAATTTGAGCAGTTCATTCTAAGGTTTTTTTTTGTTTTGTTTAGTTTTTGCACCACATTTCTTTTTACATTTGTACTGTTGTTTTTTGAGTAAAACAAGTGAGTTATAATTTCTTTTGAGACTACTTATTGCATCTACTATTGTTTATGAAGTAAACAGTTGCTTTAGGTACAGATTTACAAATGCAAACCATAAAATTAGCTAAAATGCTATTCGGTCACTTTTGACCGGGAACAGTACAAGTGTAAAAAAAAAAAAAAACATATTGGCTTTCAGTACAGTTCTGTGCAAACAAGCATGAGCTTCCACAAGGTATTCTCAGCAAAAGAGGTGTACATAGTTCCATGTTTTATTTCACTCAAGACACAACAGTGGTTTCTTGTGTTCCAAAAAAAAATAAACAAGTGATACTTATGAGCACAATGCACAATGATGATGCAATAAGCAATCGAGAAGATAGAATGCCGGACATGATAATGGACTAGGCAGACATGTGTATTATTGTTGTCCTGAATGTAAACAATAGAATGATGTGAAGATTTTCTGAAAAAAAAACTGACTTTTTTATTTTTTTTTATTATTTTTACTATTTTTTTTTTCAAAATGTTTGCACGCAGTTACATTTTATACTATAGTTAATTTTAGTTATAGTTATAGTTGTTATAGTAGTAGTAGTAGTAGTTCTTTTAGTTAGTTAGTTAGTTAAGCTCAAATTTGTAATTTATGTGCAGAATTCAATTAGCCCTTGTAAACTTAATAAACACAAAATAAATTAAAAAAAATTGAGTTTTTTACGTATTTTTTTTATAATGACCAACCATGCTCACATACAGTATAATAATGCAACAGGTATTAAAAAAAAAAATTTAAGTAGCTAAAACAGCATTTTATTAGGTCCGGTCAAAAATGACCGGAGCAGTACAAGTGTATAGTGGAAACTAACAGAAAAGCAGCGTTAAATACATCAGATAGGGATTATATACATTAGTTAGGAGTAGGACTGCTCTATATGGGTATACCTTGACGATTGGTGGAGCAGCTTAGTATTCGCACGGTGGCGCAGTGGTTAGCACTGCAGCCTTGCAGCGCTGGGGTCCTGGGTTCTAATCCCACCCAGGACAACATCTGCAAAGAGTTTGTATGTTCTCTCCGTGTTTGCGTGGGTTTCCTCCGGGTTCTCCGGTTTCCTCCCACATTCCAAAGACATACTGATAGGGATTCTAGATTGTGAGCCCCATCAGGGACAGTGATGATAATGTGTGCAAAAACTGTAAAGCGCTGCGGAATATGTTAGCGCTATATAAAAATAAAGATTATTATTATTATTATTATTCATTTTTTTTGCAAAAAAACGTATCAACTAAATACCGTTTTTTTTCCATCTTTTGACTAGCACTTGCTTATTGTTGTAATTATTTTTACAACAGAGTATTTTTGACCTCACTGTGCTCTTTTGTGTCTTCAAGTTTCTTGGTGGTGTGTGAACATGTTCTTACAGACTTGTTCAATGTGCAAGTAGCCCATGTGTTTCTGGTTCTATAATTGTTCTCTTGTTTCTACAAGACTGGGGAGTCCACCACTCCTTTGTGGGTCATTTGCACTTAAGCTGTTCCATCCAGCATGTCCACATGGATATTCCCTCTCTGAACCCTGCTTATACAGGTACTATACAGACGATCAGGTTTTAAATAGATCATGGTGGTGTGTGAACATGTTCTTACAGACATGTTCAATGTGCAAGTAGCCCATGTGTTTCTGGTTCTGGCAGTGGAATTAGCTGAAGCTATAAAGGATGAAATGGACATTGCTATTGATTCATTTACCTTCTACACGGACAGTAAAGTGGTACCAGTAACATCGGACCCTGATGCACCAATGATCCTTACTCCTGCTACACTTCTTACTCAGAAGGTTGGAGCTGCCGCAATCCCTCCAGGGAAGTTTGTGGATGGGGACATTTACATACGTCAGTGGAAACAGGTACAACACTTGCCCAATGCCTTTTGGCACCGCTGGAAAACTAAATTCCTGCACTTGCTTCAAAGCTGTCATGGCAGACTGCAAAACCTAATCTCCAAGAGGGAGACCTTGTCCTTAAAGATAAAGAATCTCATTGCAACAACTGGCCAATGGGTCTTATCACCAAGGTTACACCAAGCAATGACGGGAAGATCTGTAAGGTAGAGGTCAAGGTTACGAAAGGCGGTTCAACTCGTATTTCCTTCCGTCCAGTCACTGAGCTTGTGTTACTTTTACCAAAGGAGGACATCACATGGAAGTCATTGTTTATAAACACTTGTTTATAAACACAGCTCACGGCGGGAAGCCATATATTCCTCCAGCTGTGTTGGAACATTCGAACAATTGAACTTTCTCCAGTGGATTGTTGGGTTGGTAGAAGTGTTTGCACGTTGCGGCTTCCCCAATCTGAAGATGGGTTTACGTTTGGACTCGGACTATCCCACTGTTGAGGACTTCATGCCTCCAACTGAAGATTGGACCATTCCAATTGGACTACCACTGTTGTTGTTGTTGTTATTACTTGCATGCTTATTTTCCTTTTGTTTTTCAGGTCTATAGTGACATCCCCAGAGGACATCATAAGAATTATGAAATCTAAAGATTTCAGACGGGGAGTGTTATGTCCCATGAATAACACATTTTACAGACTGTCCTGTACATTTTACATGCTGTATTGCAGTTCTCATATTGTTCATGCAAATCTGAAAAAACAAAAAAAGCAGCACCAACAGCTGGTTGAATCACCTGCACCCGCTCGCTTAATGTCTTTTGGCGCAATCTAGCCCTTATCTGATATGCGATGCTCCAGCGTGGAAAAACTCCAAACGTGCATGAAAACTTGTAAGAACAGCGAGCACTCACCATCTTCTTTTGTCCAAACTTTATTATGGCATATTAACAATAGCAGGTATGATCAGGGAAGAATGTGCTGACACAAGACGATGGCCGTTTCGCGCTCCTGCGCTTCCACGGAGACCTGCGAAACAGCCTCACATTCTCGGGTGGAATAGGGTCTGCACCTTCTCTTTATTATTCAAGATGTTTGATTTTTAAGCCATTCATTTTGATTTACGGTACTTTTGGAGATGTTTTCTAGATGACAATTATTTTCCAAAGTCGATGTCGTCGACTGTAGCAGGTACCTGCAGAATTTTCCTGTATTTCACAGTATAACCTCCAACTTTATAAGACTTTTACAAGGTTGGACAGCTCAGACCTAAAAGCTAATTTCTGCTTGATTTCAGGTTCTCATTTATTTTTGCAGCCTCCAAACTGGTAAACAGCTGGTAAGGAACCTGGGAAACAAATGCTGCGATCGCTCGTATCTTCATCATGGGGTCTTGGAAATCCTTCAAAGGTGTCGTACATCTCTTAAAAAACCACAGGCACTAGTGCCCACTTGGCTATCAGATTTTGGGAACTGCCAAGATTCAGATTAATGTAAGCTCCATATTTACTATAATTATGTGGAAAACCTTCCCTGATACAAAGCCAACCACTGACCAATGAAAAAAATTATAGCACTAGTTTCCATAAATCGGACGAGACTCAGCCATTCAAGTCTTTGGGTGCACAAAAAAATCGGATGCCATATGGAGCCACAGTATAGCATTTTTTTTTTTTAAGGATATATTGTAATTTTGTAACAAAGGAAACTGTTAATAGTCTTGTAAATTACTAATGCTGTAAACAAAATTCATACAGATGATAAGTGAGAAAAGAAATGGTCAGAGTTTTCTGGATGAAACTTAGACGATTCTTTTTGTGTTCATATGAACTTAGCCTTCCAATAATAATAATGGAGCATCTTTACTTAGAACTCTACATAGTGCAATTCCTTTGTTATTACTCCTGTAAAGATAACAACTCCCCATTTAGACAGGTTGGGTCCACTGCCATAGAACAATGGCCAAAGGTTGGGTCCATTGCCATTGAACGATGGCCGAAAGTCAGGTCAGCTGCCATTGAACGATGGCTGAAGGTAGGGTCTGCTGCCATTGAACGCTGGCCGAAGCTCGGGTCCATTGCCATTGAACGATGGCTGAATGTTGGGTCCAGTGCTATTAAATGATGGCCGAAGGTCGGGTCTACTGCCATTGAATGATGGCCGAAGTTCGTGTCCACTGCCATTGAACGATGGAGAGTAGGCTATATGACTGCTGATCGGTGGTCACTTAATGGCCTATTTAGACAGGCAGACCACACTTCCATGTGCACAGAATGAGTTCTTGGCAGCACTTGTCCTGTTTACATCGGATGATGAGCTGCTGAGAGCCATATTTTCTAAGCAAGGTTAAAAAATAACCTCATTCTCCTCTGAGATGAACTAGCGTTTTACTTGTTCTTTGGGTAAATGCCAGTTTGTTTACACAGAACCAACTATTGGCATGTCTCTTAATGGGCCTTTACTGTTCCTATTTTCAATGGTCTATGTCCCTCCAAACTGTGACAGCGTCCAATTACTGCCATGAAAAGTCAAGCCTTTTCAGATGCATCCCATTCGCCAAGTACCTATTTGTGAATTAATTTACACATTTCCAAGAAGAATTCCAGAGTAACAGTGCCATGTACCCTATAAGAACGTGATCTAGCATTGTTATTTTATGCAAGGTCTTAACAAAAGATACATGCCAGGAAATCTGAAAGGACATTTTTAAGGGGGCTGACAGGACAATTTTTAATTCCAGTAAAATGTGGATAGAGCTAATGAAAAAAATATTTCAATTGACCATGCACAGATCTTATTTTGGGAGACATTTATCTAGCAGCTTCTCCCATTTGGAATGCATGTGTTAGAGAATGTATTCCTCGTGTTGTTGTCTGCGTGGCTCTGTAGTTACCAAGCAATCTTAGACTTCTTCCAGTAAAGCCGTGTGGAGAATGTGATCTTTAAACTCTAGATTGCAACTAAAAGTTTATGCCTCTCATGACAACCTGGTTTCCAAATGTTATTTAACGGGAAACTCTGTCTTTGATCAGATCTTCAGCATGAAAATACTTCTGTTCCACTTAATTTGGATATTTTGTCTTTGGGCAGAACACTAAATGGCTAGGCTGATTCAGAACTGTATCCCCGGACAATAAATTCCCACTACCCATAATCATAAAGCTTGGAGCTATTTTGGTATACAAAGTTATAAAAAGGAGAATATATGATCAAGACATAGCTGATTGTGGTTCATGACATTGTAAGAGACTGTCGTATACCTGTCCCTGAAGACAACAATTTGTGTAGTGTGAATATTGGCATGTGGTTTCATTGTGTTTTATTGTGTAATATGACATTTTTAATGTGAAATGTGACTAATGTACAGTGTTATGTACTGATGCTGCTGTGTGGGTACTGTTATTAACTCTGGTACACTCAGTTCAGGTGTAGGGTAAGCATAGAACATAGTGTAGTGCTTAAGATAGTGACTTTAGGTATAGAGTAGGGTTTAGGACCCAGAGTAGAAGCAGATAGGCAGTGGTGGGCTTTGTTAGCATTCAATAATAGGAATAGTGTAGGAGACATTTAAATGTTTGGGACCAGCCCTGCATGGGAGGGTTCAAGGTCAAGTTAAAAGGGAAACCACTTTCTGGTTTAGAGAGATAGAGTAAGAGTGAGGTTCTTGACAAGTTGAAGTTCAAGCTTCAGTGGGAGTGCATGTTATTCTGACAGCATGATGACATATCAAATTTCTTTCAGACCCTCCTGTAACGTCCGGGCCCTATGGACTGAACCAGGCAATGAGGAGGATGCCTTAATACCTTCCATACAGAGGGTGATATCACAGATATTGGAGAGTGCTGTGTCAGATACTGCGTGTTACAAATTGATGTACTTGAACTGTCCAGTAAACTTGAACATGTTAAAGTGAACCGAGTAACCCTTGATGTGTGTGCGACAGATCCAGAAACTGAGGACGTGGATGCAGTTGAGGCCTCCAGCCTACAAGTGATTGCAAAGCAAACTCCACAGCACAACACATATAGACTGGGACAGTGTGTTTGTGGAGTGTCAGGGCATTCTGCTACTGCCCTAGGCACGTTATGAGTTGGCAGGATACAGTGATGTTATGGACGGGAACTTGGCGGGAAGCAATTTCCTAGTGCCAGCTCAGGGTCCAGTCCAAGGTGCCACAGACCAGCAGGGCTAGTTTGACCCAGCACAGCCTAGCCGAATAGCCCCAGTATCAATTGTAAATCCTGCCTCCGCTGTGTCAAACCAGTGGGGTGCCTTGCAGCAGGGACCCTGCTTCATCACATGACCAAGTTCGATGGTAGTAACATGGGCCTTCAGGATTTGATGCAGAGGGTTCAGAGTGTGATTAAAGTGTGTAACCTGACCCCGGAGTTACAGGTGGAGGTAGCTCTGGTGCTGTTCGGGACCTCCTTCGAGGATCACCTACAGAAGCTGCGACAGGTAGTAGGGTGGTGGCGAGACGACAGACTTGAGATCAAGCCCAGAAAGTGCCAACTGTTTCAACACTGAAGAGTACTTAGGAGTCGGACATGTGGTAACCCCGAAGGGAGGGGGTGCAGCTGGCTTCCAGCAATGTGGACTCTGTCCAGAAGTGGCCTCTGCCAAATACCCTCTGGGACGTGAGAGTTTTTAGGTCTGCCTGGATAGTATCCCAAATTTATGTGTAGATCATATTTGAAAAAGTGCTTCTTCTGAACCTGAAATGCATAATAAAACTACTTCTCCACTGCCCAGAGTGTGAATTATAACTCTCTTGTGGCAGTGCAGTCAAACTAACATCTTTCCTCCATTTCATTATGCTTCAAACTTTGTGTGAAATGTTTTGTGAAGGTCCTGTTCTGTTCCAACATGACAATGTAAGATGCCCAAGCGAGCTAGTCGTGGGTGAGCTCCTGTTTCTACTTGCTCCGACATTCTACTGACAACATGTGTCCCTGATCTTTTGTAATGCTGTGTGTGGAGTGCATCACACTTACTTCAGGGCTGCAGGCCTCCATGGGCTCCAGGCTTTTCTCTTCTGGAACCTCGGTAGTAGTAACTCCAGGGGACACAGATTCCATAAAAACAATTTTTACTTGACAAATGGCAGTATTTACAGTCACATGTAGAGGATATACCCTATGAGGTGGCATCTCTCTCACAGGTACTGGACACAACTACAGCCCTGGTTCTCGGTAGAGCATCTCTTTTACTATCTTCTCTAGCTCTAAGGAATCTTCTCTACTTGTAGCAGTATATTTGGATTCCATCTCACTCCACCTCTGAGAGCTTGAGTCCAAAATCTCCTGCAGCTTTGCAGAAGGAGTGTGCTCCTGGGTCCTGACATCTATCTCGAGGTTCCCAGGCCAGCAAGGGGAACCTCGAGTATTAGACCCACATTGACCCTAGCAACCTCTGTCCTGCGACTGCTACTAGATACTTCTCTCAATTAACTCGTCCCTTCCTGAACTTGGCAATAACCCTCAGTTCCCCCTCTCCAATCTGGACTGGTTGTTATCCCTCACACTGCCTTTATGCCTGCTGTGTTTACTGGGAAAATTTCACCTTTCAGCAAGCTTTATTAGGCTGCCAAACTCAAACAGTAACACGGATGTACAGTAAGAAGTACGTCTGGTATGAATCCTGAACTGTTACCGTTCAGATTCGCTTATCCCTATTCAGAACATATCAGTTGGGGTCAGGTGACATAAGACCTTAATTTTTGTGAGAAGGTGGTCTGATTTTAAACACCCTTTCTCCCTTAGCCTTTGCATGTAGCTTTTAGCAGTAGTATACAAATATGTGACAAAGCAGACTTGTTGCACCGTTGGCACCTGCTATATACATGAAGGGTTCTAGCAGGATCGCGGGATGCAGTGACAGATGGGAGGCAGAGCAAGGATTAACAGGTTTATTTACAGGGGAATACTCCATGCAGGGAGGTAAAGAATAAAACAGTATAAATGTTAAAGTGAAGTACAACCGTTCAAATAACAGTTCGGTGGCAAGCGTATCGGGAAGTTCCAAAACTACAGCTCCTGCTGTGAACTCAATAGCGCCAGCAACGGCGGTCGCGGTGTCCTTACTAATGGGGTTCATCACACAACAATACCCCGTCTTCTGGTGACAGTGTTGGTCTCCGGTACCTTCCACTGCCCCTAATCCATATACTGTAGTGGCTAACTAATGGTGAGGGCCACAGTACTGTATGAGCCCAGCGTGGCTCTGCTTACATAAGCTAGCAAGGTTTGGGTCGATATTAACCAGCACAGTCAGGGGTAGCTGACGGTCAGACTCTGGTCTCTGTCAAGCAGCATGCGCACGGTACACACTGTCCTGGAGTGACTGGCACCTGGCTTTATGGCGGTCACCGGGCACACACTGCCCGTCTCTCTCCCCCTGGACCCCGCTGGCTACGGCGGGCTACAGCGGTCGCTGGTCTGTGTGGTGCTGGTGCTCTCTGGACGGAGCACTCCTCCCTTTGGCTGCTGCAGCATCCGGCATGGCTCTGCTCTGCGGGCATGGCTCTGCAAGACTCTGCTCTGCACAGCTCTCTCTGCTGGCACAGCTCTCTCCACAGGCAATGGGGGTACTTCTATACAGCCCGTCGCCAAATCAGTCCACTCAGGTGGGGAAAGCAGAGCACGCTGCTCACCGTTTTGCGCGCTGCTCTCTGCGCTGCTCTCCGCCGACGCCAGACTGCTCTGCTTTCCGCGCTTTCCTCCCCCTTACTTCTTGGCTGCGCGCTTCTTTTTCTCTCCCCGGCTGTTATGATACGGTGGTCTAGGAGCAACATGGAACGAGCTCTGAAGGAAGTGGTAACTGTACTGACCGCAGTCCCTAAGCTCAACACAACACTAGAAGTAGCCGTGGAATGCTCCTAACTCTCCCTAGACATCTCGTCACAGCCTAAGAGCTAACTACCCCTAAAGATAGAAGCAGGAAAGCTATCTTGCCTCAGAGAAAATCCCCCAAAGGATAGATTAGCCCCCCACAAATAATGACTGTGAGTGGAGAGGGAAAAGACATACACAGAATGAAACCAGGATGAGCACAGGAGGCCAGTCTAACTAAATAGATAGGACAGGATGGAATACTGTGCAGTCAGTATAAAACACTACAAAAATCCACGCAGAGTTTACAAAAAATCTCCACACCTGACTAAAGGTGTGGAGGGCAAATCTGCCTCCCAGAGCTTCCAGCAAGACAGAATTAATTCACACTGATAAGCTGGACAAACATAGAAAGCACAGAATGGATAAGTCCACAATCTATGGACAGAAAAGGGCAAGCAAAAACTTAGCTTAGCTGAACTGGTCAGGATAACAGGGAACTCCAAAGAGATGTGAATCCAACCAGGAACCATTTACAAGTGGCACTGGCTGAAGACAGAACCAGACTTAAATAGCCGAGCAGAAGAAACGATAAGTGGAGGCAGCTGATGACAGCTAACTCCAAGGAGCAGCCATACCACTAGAAACCACAAGAGGGAGCCCAAGAGCAGAACTCACAAAAGTGCCACTTACAACCACCGGAGGGAGCCCAAGAGTGGAATTCACAACACCCGCCCTCCTGAGGCAGCAGGAAACTCAGTCTCACTAGAGCTTCCCCGAGGCTGCAAGGGAAGGTCCGCCTCCTCAAAGCTTTCCCCCAGGAACAGAGGATGCAGCCCTTCCAGTTCCAGACCTGGCATGCAGATACCCGCGGTCCGGTCTATCTCCTTACATACATGCAAAAAACACCAGTGTGAATGAGCGAGATGAAACGGTGTGCCAGTCTTCTGCATCCTACAACTGTGTATATCTTCAGATTGGCTATATTAGACAATTTTTCCCAGAATTACCCTTTAACTGACGAATAAATCATCTTTATAAGAGGGTTCAGGGTAGATTGATGATTTTTATGGCTTGTTATGTAAATTTTTCCTGAATCATCAGTAATTCCTGGAGATATAAAACATGCAAACTATTTCATTTCAGATTGCGATTTAATCTGTACACTGGGTGGAGGTTTCTGGGAAGCATTCAATTAAAACAATGTGATCCATGAAATAAGGTATGCCTCTGTAATACATATTAACCAATGCACGGCTCGCTTATAAGTATTTCCTGGAAACTTCCCTCAAAGAAACAGCATTAACGCCTCGGGGACTCAGTAGTCGTTAATAGGATCACTTGTAAGCTGATTTCTGGTACACAGAGGAGGGGGCTGAGCTGGGGGTTTTGTCATCATTCAGATCCTAGAAACACAGGTTGTTTCCTCCCCTCCCCACTTCCAGGCATTTTTATTGGTGAAATGAAGAGAGACAGGACCTGAGTATTGCTCTTCTTCTAGAGGTTAATGACCCAGTTAGCAGCTCTTGGCTGCATTTCCCGACATTTTGCAGACATCAAGGCCGTGTCTGCCTGCCAAGTACATCCTGTTCCCTGGAGCTCTTCCAAACCTTCTCCTATTACTGTGTAATGCGACAAAAAAGGGAGGAGGGCTAGGGACCAGCCAGAGACAGAGAGAAACAGGCATAGATCTAGCCTCAAGGTTGCCAGGAGACAGTACCTGGACTAAACACCGGCAGGAGAGGGGTTAATCAGGCACTCCGAGTGGAGAACGCAGGAATCCAAACTCTATAAAATACATAGAACTTTCATTATTCTTAGAAACAGTACAGGAAGTATTTTGTGAAGGGAGCAGGCCACAAAAAACAGATGAAAGATTCCTGTGCTGGGCTCACATGTTCCTGTTGCTGACACTTGAGTTCTGAATTGAGTTGGGATTAGTCCGCTGATAGGAGATTCACGAACAAATACCGCATTCAATGTGACATTTGTAGCTCTGATACCCAGACAGTCCCGAGGCAGAGACTAGTATGGCGGCTCCATCTTTTCACAGGAAACTACGGTATATCATTTACTGCATTTCGAGCTGAGGATGTGTGGGCATCTTTAGAGGAGAAACAGAAATATTATGATAATTTGGCTGGAAAAAAATGTTTGCAACGATCTTCGGGCATTTTGCTGAGTAAGGCTATGTGCACACATATAATGGTCCACCGCGGATTTTTCCGCAGCGGATTTGATAAATCTGCAGGGCAAAAACGCTGCGTTTTTGCTGCAGATTTATCGCGGATTTACCGTAGTTTTTCTGCGGATTTCACTGCGGTTTTTCAACTGCGGTTTTCTATAGGAGCAGCTGTAAAACCGCTGCGGAATCCGCAGAAAGAATTGACATGCTGCGGAATGTAAACCGCTGCGTTTCCGCGCGTTTTTTTCCGCAGCATGTGCACAGCGTTTTTTGTTTCCCATAGGTTTACATTGTAATGTAAACTCATGGGAAACTGCTGCGGACCCGCAGCGTTTTCCGCATCGTGTGCACATACCCTAATAAAACTCCATTGGTTTTCCTTATTATTTTGTGACTACAATCAACTCTTCCTCGATCTTTACATCATGGATTGCTTCATGTATACTAAGAAGTATCAGGCCTCAATCACCTCAGTATTTTTGCATCAGTACTTGTATGCCAAAACCAGGATGGTCTCCAAAGCACAGAACAGGTGTCAATCTGTCATTTATAGGTTTTCTCTGTTAGGCCACATTCACACGTTCAGTATTTGGTCAGTATTTTAAATCAGTATTTGTAAGCCAAAATTAGGAATGGGTGAAAAATACAGAAGTGGTGATGTGTTTCTATTATACTTTTCCTCTGATTGCTCCACTCCTGGCTTTGGCATACAGACACTGATGCAAAATAGTGAAATGAGGCCTCCGACAGCACGGAATAATATAGTGACGTACCCCAAATAGAGAGACATAGAAGAGTGTCCAGGGCACGGGGCTCCTTCCATCAGACCCTTTCTACCTTATTTTTGCATGATCCCCTAATGTCACCATTGGCACATTGATGCATTGGCTCTTCACATTCTGTATTTTCTATCTTTGTACAGTATGTCTAAAGGTACCTTCACACTGAGCGACGCTGCAGCGATCCAGACAACGATCCAGATCGCTGCAGCGTCGCTGTTTGGTCGCTGGAGAGCTGTCACACAGACAGCTCTCCAGCGACCAAAGATGCCGGTAACCAGGATAAACATCGGGTTACTAAGTGCAGCGCCGCACTTAGTAACCCGATGTTTACCCTGGTTACCAGCGTTAAAGTAAAAAAAACAAACACTACATACTTACCTTCCGCTGTCTGTCCCCGGCGCTGTGCTTCTCTGCACTGGCTGTGAGCGCCAGCCAGCCGGAAAGCAGAGCGGTGACGTCACCGCTCTGCTTTCTGGCCGCTGTGCTCACAGTCAGTGCAGGAAAGCACAGCGCCGGGGACAGACAGCGGAAGGTAAGTATGTAGTGTTTGTTTTTTTAACTTTAACGCTGGTAACCAGGGTAAACATCGGGTTACTAAGCGCGGCCCTGCGCTTAGTAACCCGATGTTTACCTTGGTTACCAGTGAAGACATCGCTGAATCGGCGTCACAGACGCCGATTCAGCGATGTCTGCAGGGAGTCCAGCGACGAAATAAAGTGCTGGACTTTCTGCAGCAACCAACGACATCACAGCAGGATCCTGATCGCTGCTGTGTGTCAAACTGAACGATATCGCTAGCCAGGACGCTGCAACGTCACGGATCGCTAGCGATATCGTTCAGTGTGAAGGTACCTTAACTTATTGACTTTTTATCACTTATATTTCTGCTAATTTATCTAGCTATTGATTTCATCTGTACTTTAGCATTTATTTTACCTGAATCTTAGTCGTATCTTCATTTTTCACATACATATTTTTGTTCAACCATGGGGATGTTTTTGCTTGATGTTTTGGGGAGTTTTCTTGATTATTATATCCATTCCCAGTATGTCAATGGTATACTTTTAATTGTCCTTTATTATTGGTTAGTGTTATGTTTCTACTTAATAAATCATGCTTAGTTACCGTATATACTCGAGTATAAGCCGAGAATTTTAGCCCATTTTTTTAGGCTGAAATTGCTCCTCTCGGCTTATACTTGAGTCATTCCCAGGGGTCGGCAGGGAAGGAGGAGCGGCAGCTGTCTAATCATACTTACCTGCTCCTGGTGCAGTCCCTGCACGTCCCTGGTTCCCCGGCAGCTTCTTCCTATATTGAGCGGTCACATGGTACCGCTCATTACAGTAATGAATATGGACCCGACTTCACGCCCATAGGGGTAGTGCAGGGTCCGCGAAATGAGCAGGTGAGTATGACGGGACAGTGCGCGATATTCACCTGTCCCCCGTTCCACCGTCGGCGCCGCTCCGTCTTCCGCATCCTCTGCAGTGACGCTCATGTCAGAGGGCGCGATGACGCGATTAATGTGCGCGCCGCCCTCTACCTGAACAGTCAGTGCAGAGGACGCGGAAGACACAGCGGCGCTCGGCGGTGGAACGCAGACAGGTGACTATAGCAAATGCCAGGGGCCTGAGCGACGAGAGGTGAGTATGTGATTTTTTTTTTAATCGCAGCAACAGCATATGGGACAAATGTCTGTATGGAGCATCTTATGGGGCCATAATCAGCATTTGTGCAGCATTATACAGGGCAAATGTGTCTATGGAGCATCTTATGGGGCCATAATCAGCATTTGTGCAGCATTGTATGTGGCAAATGTCTCTATGGAGCATCTTATGGGGCCATAATCAGCATTTGTGGAGCATTATACGGGGCAAATGTGTCTATGGAGCATCTTATGGGGCCATAATCAGCATTTGTGGAGCATTACACGGGGCAAATGTGTCTATGGAGCATCTTATGGGGCCATAATCAGCATTTGTGCAGCATTGTATAGGGCAAATGTCTCTATGGATCATCTTATGGGGCCATAATCAGCATTTGTGAGGCATTATACGGGGCAAATGTGTCTATGGAGCATCTTATGGGGCCATAATCAGCATTTGTGCAGCATTGTATAGGGCAAATGTCTCTATGGACCATCTTATGGGGCCATAATCAGCATTTGTGGAGCATTATACGGGGCAAATGTGTCTATGGAGCATCTTATGGGGCCATAATCAGCATTTGTGCAGCATTGTATAGGGCAAATGTCTCTATGGACCATCTTATGGGGCCATAATCAGCATTTGTGGAGCATTATACGGGGCAAATGTGTCTATGGAGCATCTTATGGGGCCATAATCAGCATTTGTGCAGCATTGTATGGGGCAAATGTCTCTATGGAGCATCTTATGGGGCCATTATATAGGGCAAATATCTCTATGGAGCATCTTATGGGGCCCATCATGAACTGTATGGAGCATGATATGAGACGTATTTTGTATGGAGCATGTTATGGGGCCATGATGAACTGTATGGAGCATTATATGGGGCTCCTGATTCAATATGGATATTCAAAAACCTACTGATGTCTTAATTAATTTTACTTTTTTTGGTATCTATTTTTATTTTTGACATTTACCGGTAGCTGATGCATTTTTCACCCTAGGCTTATACTCGAGTCATTAAGTTTTCCCAGTTTTTTGGGCAAAATTAGGGGTCTCCGCTTATAATCTGTCATGATATGTACTTTTGCCCTGTCCTGTATTTGAATAATATGCCATTTGATGTATGTAACTGTTCTCTGGTTTCTATTAGCTGTAATTTATGTATTTTCTTGTGCTGGGAGTTCACCTGTAACAATATGTCTCCTTCCCCCAATACTTGCAGCCCTAAGCTATAATGTAATTAAGCTTTGTCAACATCACTAGTGGAGGAATAGCCATTCTTCCTCACAGCAGGCGGCTAGTCAAATGTACATATTACATAGACTACTTGGAGCCCACCAGTCTAGAATCTTCTGGTGGACCCAACCATTGAATAGAAGGTGTGACCCCTACACCCCTTCATGGGCGGATCCCAGGAGCTCAGACAATCCATTCTTATTTTGAGATCAGATGTGAGTTGATCCTGGAAGGAGAAGGAGTGGGGATTCTTAGCTGAGGCAAGACCCCACGTCCAGCTGTGACTGCGGAAGCGAACGGGGCGAGACTTGAGCTGAGGACATATCTCGTTGTTCGTGAGATTGTTTTGGGATCCATTGGACTAATTGTGGACTATTGCTTTGTTACCTGGCACAAGGATTATCGGGAGGTGCTCCCGAACCTGTTCCGTTGGACTAATTGTGGACTCTGTAGATCTACCTGCATGTGTTGTTCCAGCGTTCTTGATAATAAATCTGTGGAATCATCCCTTGGCCTGTTGTCCCTTCTTGCTATGCCGTACACCCCGTCACAAACTGGTTGGCAGCAGAGGGACCAGAGCAGAAGGAATGGAGGACAAAGGCCCATCAACATCGGGAACCAGCACTGCAGAGTACAAGAACTGGACTGCGGTGAACCTACAAACAAAGGCCCGTGAACTGGGAGTCAGCTACAAGGGACTCTCCAAGGAGCAGCTTATTGAGGCTTTGGAAGGAGTTCACCTGCAAGATGACGCTGAGGAAGGATCCTCACAGCAAATGGAGGAAAGACTGCAGCCAGAGGTAAATACCCAAAAAAGTCAGTGGGTTGTGTGGTACGAGGAGGAGTTGGCATTGCTGGGAGAAGAGGCCACCATAAACTATAAGAAAGAGGCCATTCACCGAGCTCAGGAGAGGGAGAGGGAGGCCATTCACAGAGCCGAGGAGAGGGAGAGGGAGGCCATTCACAGAGCCGAGGAGAGGGAGAGGGAGGCCATTCACAGAGCCGAGGACAGAGCTCAGGAGATGGCATTGCTGGAGAGGCAGATCGCTTTGGAAGCAGCTAGAAGCTCCAGACAGACTCTAACCCCAGCACCCACCATGAGGGAACTCCCCAGAGTGTCCCGCAAAGACTTCAAGTCCTTTAATGAGGCTGCAGGCGACATTGAGGGCTTCTTCCAGGACTTTGAGCATCAGTGTCGATTAATGGAAGTCCCAGAAAGGGACCGAGTCCGACATCTGGTGGGGCTCTTAGAGGGTGGAGCTGCCGCAGCCTATAGAGCTATGGACCCTCAGGGGAACTGTGAGTATGCGGATATTAAACAGACTATTCTAGAACATTATGCTGTTACCCCAGACACTTACAGGACTCAGTTCCGTACTTTAGCTTGCGATGAGGAAGTGTCTTTCAAGATGCATGCCCACAGACTCAAACAAATATGTCATCGCTGGCTGGAGGCAGAGGAGGCCTTAACCTGGGAGACCTTCCTCCAGGTAATCCTAAAAGAGCAGTTTTACTTCAAGTGCCCTGCTGAGATCCGGGAATGGGTGCGTGAGAGGAGACCAGCCACTGTGGAGGAAGCTGCAGCTCTAGCTGATGAGGCTCTCACATCAAGCCTCAGTGGAAAAAACTACTATTCAGTGAGAAAAAAACTACCAGCCCCCCAACGCTGGCGGCCCCTGGTCCTTCGGCCTCCAATATTTACCATCCCACTAGACCATCAACTCATGGTGACCTTCGCGTGACTGTGCCCCGCACTACTCCTGCTCCACCTTTGGGAATACGACGTGTAGGAAGAATCCCAGAGCGTAGATGTTATGGATGTGGGCAGCCTGGGCATCTGCAATTCCAATGTCCAGGTGTTCGGAGGCAGAACAGCTACAGACCGCCTTTGCCTGTTCATTATTTACAGACCCCCTAACCAGGAGAAGAGCTGGATTCAGTCCCTGATGACTTGTCAAGTGACTCTGATATCCTGGCTCCCCTACCAGGAGCCTATGGGGTGCGAGCCCCAGCCAGCTGTACTTCTGATCTTCATCACAAACATCTACAGGAGGTTGTGCTGGATGACCAAAAAGTTGTTGGCTTCCGTGACACTGGGGCTTTCCTCACCATAGCCGATCCCCGAGTAATTCAACCAGAAGCAATTCAAAAGGGACCAGGAATTGCCATTGAATTGGCTGGAGGCACCCAGAGATATATTCCAAGAGCGAGTGTGACCCTGGATTATGGCTTTGGGGCCAAACAATGCATGGTCGGTGTGATGAGCGGCCTCCCTGCAGATGTTCTTCTAGGAAATGATGTGGGAAATCTTCATTGCAACTTTGTCGGTGCGATAACCAGAAGTCAAGCCAAGAGAGCAGCGGATGTGGACGTGTACAACCCATCCATGGAAATGAGGCCACCAGAACTGCCGTCACAGCCGGTGAGTGATTCTTCTTGTGGGGATAATATGAATGTTACTTGGGATAAAGTTCAGTTTAAACAAGAGGTAGAGACTGACCCCACCCTTGCTAGTTTTAGAGCTCAGGCTGAGATAGGGCAGCTAGGGGAGAACGGGGAAAGAATTATCAGAGAAAATGGACTTTGTGAACGATTTAATGGCACTCTGAAGAATATGCTAAGGGCCTTCACTGACAGAGATTCAGACTGGGAGAAGTACCTACCCCATCTCTTGTTTGCCTATCGGGAAGTTCCCCAGGAGTCCACTGGGTTTTCCCCCTTTGAACTACTCTATGGAAGAAAGGTCCGAGGGCCCTTAACCCTGCTCAAGGAATACTGGGAGGGGCAAGTTGAGGATACAGGAGCCCCTGTTGTCCCTTATGTCCTAAAGCTGCGAGAAACCCTGGCTCAACTTGCTAGTTTTGCCCAGAGTAATGTGCGGATGGCTCAAACCAGACAGAAGACATGGTATGACCGTAAAGCACGCTATCGGGAGTTTGTAGAAGGACAACAGGTCTTAATGATTGTTCCCCATTGGCAGAATAAACTGCAAACCACATGGGAGGGTCCCTTCCGGGTTCTCTGAAAACTAAATGACACCAATTATCTTCTTGCTTTAGATGATCAGGGGCTAAGACAAAAGACTGTCCATGTGAATATGATTAAGGAGTACCATGACCGGAACATTCCAGTGATAGCAAGCTGTCGGCTGGCTTCAGAAGATGGTCAAGAGGATGAGGACTCCCTACCTGATCTCTTGGAAGCAGCGAGAGCCCCATCCACTGTGGAACAGGTTCCACTGGGAGATCACCTGGATTCCTTACAGAAAAAACAGATGCTGGGAGTGCTTCAACAGAGACAGGCTGCTTTCTCATCCCAACCTGGTCGATCCACCGTCACCCAACATCATGTGGACACTCAGGGTATCCGTCCCATACAACAGGCTTCTTACCGGGTACCTGAATCAGTTCGACACACCATGCAGCACGAACTGGAGGAGATGTTACAGCTTGGAGTAATCCAGGCCTCCCATAGCCCTTAGGCCTCTCCTGTGGTGTTAGTACCCAAGAAGGATGGGAGTACTCGGTTTTGTGTGGACTATCGACGACTAAACGACCATACCGTCAGTGATCCTTACCCAATGCCCCGTATTGACGAACTTCTAGACCGCCTGGCTGGGTCCCGATATGTCACTACCTTGGATCTCAGTAAGGGATACTGGCAAATCCCTCTGACGGAGGAAGGGAGAGAACAGTCCGCTTTTATAACCCCATTTGGTCTGTATGAATTGCTAAACATGCCCTTTGGAATGATGACTTCCCCTGCAACCTTCCAGAGAATGGTGGACCAGATCCTCCAGGGATGTGGTGACTTTGCTTGTGCCTACTTGGATGATATCGCCATCTTCAGCCAGACGTGGGAGGAATATCTGAAACAAGTAGCCGTTATTCTTGACCTGCTTCTTGCAGCAGGCCTAACCATTCGACCAGATAAATGCCAATTGGGGATGGGTGAAGTCCAGTACCTAGGGCATAGAGTGGGAGGAGGGAAGCTCCATCCTGAGCCTGCCACAATCCAGGCTATTAGAGACTGGCCTGTACCCCAAACTAAGAAACAAGTTATGGCTTTTTTGGGCACTGCCGGTTATTACCGAAAATTTGTTTCTCATTTCAGCACTGTGGCCAAGCCTCTTGCCGACCTGACCAAGAAAATGATGCCCCGGCTGGTGATCTGGACCCCAGCCTGTGATGAGGCTTTTAACCGGCTGAAGGACGCTCTGGTCTGCGACCCTGTTCTGGCTGCTCCAGACTACAAGAGGAGATTCATTGTGCAGACGGACGCCTCTGCTTATGGACTGGGAGCTGTACTCAGCCAGGTGAATGCAACTGGGGACGAGCACCCCATTGCCTACCTCAGCCGGAAATTGCTGGACCGAGAAGTGGCCCATGCAACTGTTGAAAAAGAATGTCTGGCTGTAGTGTGGGCCCTCAGGAAACTAAGACCATATCTGTATGGACGAGAATTCACTGTGGTTACTGATCACAATCCCCTCATCTGGCTGAACAGAGTCTCTAGGGACAATGGACGCTTACTACGATGGAGCCTGGCTCTGCAGCCCTATAACTTTACCATACAGTATAGTAGAGGCAGCCAACACCAAAATGCAGATGGACTGTCCAGGCAAGAGGAGCCCTGAGCCCGGTCAGCCATGCCTGTGTGTACTTAACCAGCGACCTGTAGAGGTCCCTAGTACGTACACAAATTGGGAGGGGAAGGGATTGTCATGATATGTACTTTTGCCCTGTCCTGTATTTGAATAATATGCCATTTGATGTATGTAACTGTTCTCTGATTTCTATTAGCTGTAATTTGTGTATTTTCTTGTGCTGGGAGTTCACCTGTAACAATATGTCTCCTTCCCCCAATACTTGCAGCCCTAAGCTATAATGTAATTAAGCTTTGTCAACATCACTAGTGGAGGAATAGCCATTCTTCCTCACAGCAGGCGGCTAGTCAAATGTACATATTACATAGACTACTTGGAGCCCACCAGTCTAGAATCTTCTGGTGGACCCAACCATTGAATAGAAGGTGTGACCCCTACACCCCTTCATGGGCGGATCCCAGGAGCTCAGACAATCCATTCTTATTTTGAGATCAGATGTGAGTTGATCCTGGAAGGAGAAGGAGTGGGGATTCTTAGCTGAGGCAAGACCCCACGTCCAGCTGTGACTGCGGAAGCGAACGGGGCGAGACTTGAGCTGAGGACATATCTCGTTGTTCGTGAGATTGTTTTGGGATCCATTGGACTAATTGTGGACTATTGCTTTGTTACCTGGCACAAGGATTATCGGGAGGTGCCCCCGAACCTGTTCCGTTGGACTAATTGTGGACTCTGTAGATCTACCTGCATGTGTTGTTCCAGCGTTCTTGATAATAAATCTGTGGAATCATCCCTTGGCCTGTTGTCCCTTCTTGCTCTGCCGTACACCCCGTCACAAACTGATTGGCAGCAGAGGGACCAGAGCAGAAGGAATGGAGGACAAAGGCCCATCAACATCGGGAACCAGCACTGCAGAGTACAAGAACTGGACTGCGGTGAACCTACAAACAAAGGCCCGTGAACTGGGAGTCAGCTACAAGGGACTCTCCAAGGAGCAGCTTATTGAGGCTTTGGAAGGAGTTCACCTGCAAGATGACGCTGAGGAAGGATCCTCACAGCAAATGGAGGAAAGACTGCAGCCGGAGGTAAATACCCCAAAAAGTCAGTGGGTTGTGTGGTACGAGGAGGAGTTGGCATTGCTGGGAGAAGAGGCCACCATAAACTATAAGAAAGAGGCCATTCACCGAGCTCAGGAGAGGGAGAGGGAGGCCATTCACAGAGCCGAGGAGAGGGAGAGGGAGGCCATTCACAGAGCCGAGGAGAGGGAGAGGGAGGCCATTCACAGAGCCGAGGACAGAGCTCAGGAGATGGCATTGCTGGAGAGGCAGATCGCTTTTGAAGCAGCTAGAAGCTCCAGACAGACTCTAACCCCAGCACCCACCATGAGGGAACTCCCCAGAGTGTCCCGCAAAGACTTCAAGTCCTTTAATGAGGCTGCAGGCGACATTGAGGGCTTCTTCCAGGACTTTGAGCATCAAAGCAGCGGATGTGGACGTGTACAACCCATCCATGGAAATGAGGCCACCAGAACTGCCGTCACAGCCGGTGAGTGATTCTTCTTGTGAGGATAATATGAATGTTACTTGGGATAAAGTTCAGTTTAGACAAGAGGTAGAGACTGCCCCCACCCTGTTATGATAAGGTAATTCAGTACCACAATGGACATAGAGGTCAGAGCACATACAGTGACTTGACAATAACCCAAAAACATAGAACGAGCACTGAGACGTGAAAACTTTGCTGACCGCAATCCCTAATCCTCTCCAACCACAATAGAGGCAGCCGTGGATTGCGCCTAAGGCTCCCTATGCAACTCGGCACAGCCTGAGAAACTAGCTAGCCTGAAGATAGAAAATAAGCCTACCTTGCCTCAGAGAAATACCCCAAAGGAAAAGGCAGCCCCCACATATAATGACTGTGAGTTAAGATGAAAAGACAAACGTAGAGATGAAATAGATTTAGCAAAGTGAACTGTTTCTGAACAGAGCGAGGATAGGAAAGGTAACTTTGCGGTCAACACAAAACCCTACAAAAACCACGCAAAGGGGGCAAAAAGACCCTCCGTACCGAACTAACGGCACGGAGGTACACCCTCTGCGTCCCAGAGCTGCCAGCAAGCAAGAAAAAACAAATAGACAAGCTGGACAGAAAAAAACAGCAAACAAAATAGCAAAGCAGAACTTAGCTATGCAGAGCAGCAGGCCACAGGAACGATCCAGGAGGAAACAGGTCCAATACTAGAACATTGACTGGAAGCCAGGATCAAAGCACTAGGTGGAGTTAAATAGAGCAGCACCTAACGACTTCACCACATCACCTGAGGAAGGAAACTCAGAAGCCGCAGTACCACTCTCCTCCACCAACGGAAGCTCACAGAGAGAATCAGCCGAAGTACCACTTGTGACCACAGGAGGGAGCTCTGCCACAGAATTCACAACAGTACCCCCCCTTGAGGAGGGGTCACCGAACCCTCACCAGAGCCCCCAGGACGACCAGGATGAGCCATATGAAAGGCACGAACAAGATCGGGAGCATGGACATCAGAGGCAAAGACCCAGGAATTATCTTCCTGAGCATAACCCTTCCACTTAACCAGATACTGGAGTTTCCGTCTTGAAAGACGAAAATCCAAAATCTTCTCCACAATATACTCCAACTCCCACTCCACCAAAACCGGGGCAGGAGGATCAACAGATGGAACCATAGGTGCCACGTATCTCCGCAACAATGACCTATGGAATACGTTATGTATGGAAAAAGAATCTGGAAGGGTCAGACGAAAAGACACAGGATTAAGAACCTCAGAAATCCTATACGGACCAATGAAACGAGGTTTAAACTTAGGAGAGGAAACCTTCATAGGAATATGACGAGAAGACAACCAAACCAAATCCCCAACACGAAGTCGGGGACCCACACAGCGTCTGCGATTAGCGAAACGTTGAGCCTTCTCCTGGGACAAGGTCAAATTGTCCACTACATGAGTCCAAATCTGCTGCAACTTGTCCACCACAGTATCCACACCAGGACAGTCCGAAGACTCAACCTGCCCTGAAGAGAAACGAGGATGGAACCCAGAGTTGCAGAAAAACGGCGAAACCAAGGTAGCCGAACTGGCCCGATTATTAAGGGCGAACTCAGCCAAAGGCAAAAAGGACACCCAGTCATCCTGATCAGCAGAAACAAAACATCTCAGATATGTTTCCAAGGTCTGATTGGTTCGTTCGGTCTGGCCATTAGTCTGAGGATGGAAAGCCGAGGAAAAAGACAAGTCAATGCCCATCCTACCACAAAAGGCTCGCCAAAACCTCGAAACAAACTGGGAACCTCTGTCAGAAACGATATTCTCTGGAATGCCATGTAAACGAACCACATGCTGGAAGAACAATGGCACCAAATCAGAGGAGGAAGGTAATTTAGACAAGGGTACCAAATGGACCATCTTAGAGAAGCGATCACAGACCACCCAAATGACTGACATCTTTTGAGAGACGGGAAGATCTGAAATAAAATCCATAGAGATATGTGTCCAAGGCCTCTTCGGGACCGGCAAGGGCAAAAGCAACCCACTGGCACAAGAACAGCAGGGCTTAGCCCGAGCACAAATCCCACAGGACTGCACAAAAGAACGCACATCCCGCGACAGAGATGGCCACCAAAAGGATCTAGCCACCAACTCTCTGGAACCAAAGATTCCAGGATGACCAGCCAACACAGAACAATGAACCTCAGAGATAACTTTATTCGTCCACCTATCAGGGACAAACAGTCTCTCCGTTGGGCAACGATCAGGTTTATTAGCCTGAAATTTTTGCAGCACCCGCCGCAAATCAGGGGAGATGGCAGACACAACTACTCCCTCTTTGAGGATACCCGCTGGCTCAGATAAACCCGGAGAGTCGGGCACAAAACTCCTAGACAGAGCATCCGCCTTCACATTTTTAGAGCCCGGAAGGTACGAAATCACAAAGTCAAAACGGGCAAAAAACAGCGACCAACGAGCCTGTCTAGGATTCAACCGCTTGGCAGACTCGAGATAAGTCAAGTTCTTATGATCAGTCAAGACCACCACGCGATGCTTAGCTCCTTCAAGCCAATGACGCCACTCGTCGAATGCCCACTTCATGGCCAGCAACTCTCGATTGCCCACATCATAATTTCGCTCAGCAGGCGAAAACTTCCTGGAAAAGAAGGCGCATGGTTTCATCACCGAGCAATCAGAACTTCTCTACGACAAAACAGCCCCTGCTCCAATCTCAGAAGCATCAACCTCGACCTGGAATGGAAGCGAAACATCTGGTTGACACAACACAGGGGCAGAAGAAAAACGACGCTTCAACTCTTGAAAAGCTTCCACAGCAGCAGAAGACCAATTGACCACATCAGCACCCTTCTTGGTCAAATCGGTCAATGGTTTAGCAATACTAGAAAAATTGCAGATGAAGCGACGATAAAAATTAGCAAAGCCCAGGAACTTTTGCAGACTTTTCAGAGATGTCGGCTGAGTCCAATCATGGATGGCTTGGACCTTAACAGGGTCCATCTCGATAGAAGAAGGGGAAAAGATGAACCCCAAAAATGAAACCTTCTGAACACCAAAGAGACACTTTGATCCCTTCACAAACAAAGAATTAGCACGCAGGACCTGAAACACCGTTCTGACCTGCTTCACATGAGACTCTCAATCATCCGAGAAGATCAAAATGTCATCCAAGTACACAATCAGGAATTTATCCAGGTACTCTCGGAAGATGTCATGCATAAAGGACTGAAACACTGATGGAACATTGGCAAGTCCGAATGGCATTACTAGATACTCAAAATGGCCCTCGGGCGTATTAAATGCAGTTTTCCATTCATCGCCTCGCTTAATACGCACTAGATTATACGCACCACAAAGATCTATCTTGGTGAACCAACTGGCCCCCTTAATCCGAGCAAACAAATCAGATAACAACGGCAAGGGGTACTGAAATTTAACCGTGATCTTATTTAGAAGGTGGTAATCTATACAAGGTCTCAGCGAACCATCCTTCTTGGCTACAAAAAAGAACCCTGCTCCTAATGGCGACGATGATGGGCGAATATGCCCCTTCTCCAAGGACTCCTTCACATAACTCCGCATAGCAGCGTGCTCAGGCACAGATAAATTGAACAGTCGACCTTTTGGGAATTTACTACCAGGAATCAAATCGATAGCACAATCACAATCCCTATGTGGAGGTAGGGTATCGGATTTAGGCTCATCAAATACATCCCGGTAATCAGACAAGAAATCTGGAACCTCAGAAGGGGTGGATGACGAAATAGTCAGAAATGGGACATCACCATGTACCCCCTGACAACCCCAGCTGGACACAGACATGGATTTCCAATCTAATACTGGATTATGGACTTGTAGCCATGGCAACCCCAACACGACCACATCATGCAGATTATGCAACACCAGAAAGCGAATAACCTCCTGATGTGCAGGAGCCATGCAGATGGTCAGCTGGGTCCAGTACTGAGGCTTATTCTTGGCCAAAGGCGTAGCATCAACTCCTCTCAATGGAATAGGACACTGCAAGGGCTCCAAGAAAAACCCACAACGCCTAGCATACTCCAAGTCCATCAAATTCAGGGCAGCGCCTGAATCCACAAATGCCATGACAGAATACGAAGACAAAGAGCAGATCAAGGTAACGGACAAAAGAAATTTCGACTGTACCATACCAATGGTGGCAGACCTAGCGAACCGCTTAGTGCGCTTAGGACAATCAGAGATAGCATGAGTGGAATCACCACAGTAGAAACACAGCCCATTCAGACGTCTGTGTTCTTGCCGTTCAACTCTGGTCAAAGTCCTATCGCACTGCATAGGCTTAGGTTTAAGCTCAGGTAATACCGCCAAATGGTGCACAGATTTACGCTCACGCAAGCGTCGACCGATCTGAATGGCCAACGACAGACTCATTCAGACCAGCAGGCATAGGAAATCCCACCATAACATCTTTAAGGGCTTCAGAGAGACCCTTTCTGAAAATAGCTGCGAGCGCACCTTCGTTCCATTGAGTGAGTACGGACCACTTTCTAAATTTCTGACAATATACCTCTATCTCATCCTGACCCTGACACAGAGCCAGCAAATTTTTCTCTGCCTGATCCACTGAATTAGGCTCATCGTACAGCAATCCGAGCGCCAGGAAAAACGCATCAATATTACTTAATGCAGGATCTCCTGGCGCAAGGGAAAATGCCCAGTCTTGAGGGTCGCCACGCAAAAAAGAAATAATAATTCTCACTTGTTGAACTGGGTCACCAGAGGAGCGAGGTTTCAAGGCCAGAAACAGTTTGCAATTATTTTTGAAATTCACATACTTGGCTCTATCACCATAAAACAAATCAGGAATAGGAATTCTTGGTTCTAACATAGGATTCTGAACCACCAAATCTTGAATCTTTTGTACATTTATAACGAGATTATCCATTGAAGAGCACAGACCCTGAATGTCCATGTCCACACCTGTGTCCTGAACCACCCAAATGTCTAGGGGAAAAAAAAGGCAAAACACAGTGCAAAGAAAAAAAAATGGTCTCGGAACTTCTTTTTTCCCTCTATTGGGAATCATTAGTACTTTTGGCTTCCAGTACTGTTATGATAAGGTAATTCAGTACCACAATGGACATAGAGGTCAGAGCACATACAGTGACCTGACAATAACCCAAAAACATAGAACGAGCTCTGAGACGTGGGAACTTTGCTGACCGCAATCCCTAATCCTCTCCAACCACAATAGAGGCAGCCGTGGATTGCGCCTTACGCTCCCTATGCAACTCGGCACAGCCTGAGAAACTAGCTAGACTGAAGATAGAAAATAAGCCTACCTTGCCTCAGAGAAACACCCCAAAGGAAAAGGCAGCCCCCACATATAATGACTGTGAGTTAAGATGAAAAGACAAACGTAGAGATGAAATAGATTTAGCAAAGTGAGGCCCGACTTTCTGAACAGAGCGAGGATAGGAAAGGTAACTTTCCATGGAGAAATCACCAACCACACAACTGAAGAACCGATATCAAATCTTTGTAGAGGATGAAGATGGCACACCTAAGAATGAAGCAATACCAGCAAGCAAGAAAGAAAAGGGCACACAGCAACAAGTGACAGCAAAAAGTACAGCCAAGAAGCAACGAAGAGTGGTGGTGGTGGGACACTCACTACTGAGAGGCACCGAAGCAGCCATCTGCAGACCGAACATAACTGCAAGAGAAGTATGCTGCCTTCCAGGTGCGATGATCAAGGATGTGACCGATAGGATACCAAAGCTCTTCAGCTCCAAGGACGTCCACCCATTTCTTCTGATACATGTTGGCACCAATGACACGGCAAGGAAGGACCTACCGACAATCTGCAAGGACTTTGAAGAGTTGGGGAAGAAAGTAAAAGAACTGGATGCACAGGTAGTTTTTTCTTCTATCCTTCCAGTAGACGGGCATGGCACCAGGAGATGGAACAGGATCCTTGATGCAAACAACTGGCTAAGACGATGGTGCAGACAACAAGGATTTGGATTCCTGGACCACGGTGTGAATTACTGGTATGATGGACTCCTCGCCAGAGACGGACTACACCTCAACAAACCTGGGAAACACACATTCGCCAGAAGACTCGCTACACTCATCAGGAGGGCGTTAAACTAGAAGAAGAGGGGACGGGAAGAAAAACATTAGACGCGAACAAAGACGACCCAGGAAAACATACTCAGAAGGGAGGTAAGAACATTTCTAAAACAATCCACAGTGAGGAGATTGGAACAAAACAAAATCCTCTAAACTGCATGCTCGCAAACGCCAGAAGCCTGACAAACAAGATGGAAGAACTAGAAGCAGAAATATCTACAGGTAACTTTGACATAGTGGGAATAACCGAGACATGGTTAGATGAAAGCTATGACTGGGCAGTTAACTTACAGGGTTACAGTCTGTTTAGAAAGGATCGTAAAAATCGGAGAGGAGGAGGGGTTTGTCTCTATGTAAAGTCTTGTCTAAAGTCCACTTTAAGGGAGGATATTAGCGAAGGGAATGAGGATGTCGAGTCCATATGGGTTGAAATTCATGGAGGGAAAAATGGTAACAAAATTCTCATTGGGGTCTGTTACAAACCCCCAAATATAACAGAAACCATGGAAAGTCTACTTCTAAAGCAGATAGATGAAGCTGCAACCCATAATGAGGTCCTGGTTATGGGGGACTTTAACTACCCGGATATTAACTGGGAAACAGAAACCTGTGAAACCCATAAAGGCAACAGGTTTCTGCTAATAACCAAGAAAAATTATCTTTCACAATTGGTGCAGAATCCAACCAGAGGAGCAGCACTTTTAGACCTAATACTATCTAATAGACCTGACAGAATAACAAATCTGCAGGTGGTCGGGCATCTAGGAAACAGCGACCACAATATTGTACAGTTTCACCTGTCTTTCACTAGGGGGACTTGTCAGGGAGTCACAAAAACATTGAACTTTAGGAAGGCAAAGTTTGAACAGCTTAGAGATGCCCTTAATCTGGTAGACTGGGACAATATCCTCAGAAATGAGAATACAGATAATAAATGGGAAATGTTTAAGAACATCCTAAATAGGCAGTGTAAGCGGTTTATACCTTGTGGGAATAAAAGGACTAGAAATAGGAAAAACCCAATGTGGCTAAACAAAGAAGTAAGACAGGCAATTAACAGTAAAAAGAAAGCATTTGCACTACTAAAGCAGGATGGCACCATTGAAGCTCTAAAAAACTATAGGGAGAAAAATACTTTATCTAAAAAACTAATTAAAGCTGCCAAAAAGGAAACAGAAGCACATTGCTAAGGAGAGTAAAACTAATCCCAAACTGTTCTTCAACTATATCAATAGTAAAAGAATAAAAACTGAAAATGTAGGCCCCTTAAAAAATAGTGAGGAAAGAATGGTTGTAGATGACGAGGAAAAAGCTAACATATTAAACACCTTCTTCTCCACGGTATTCACGGTGGAAAATGAAATGCTAGGTGAAATCCCAAGAAACAATGAAAACCCTATATTAAGGGTCACCAATCTAACCCAAGAAGAGGTGCGAAACCGGCTAAATAAGATTAAAATAGATAAATCTCCGGGTCCGGATGGCATACACCCACGAGTACTAAGAGAACTAAGTAATGTAATAGATAAACCATTATTTCTTATTTTTAGGGACTCTATAGCGACAGGGTCTGTTCCGCAGGACTGGCGCATAGCAAATGTGGTGCCAATATTCAAAAAGGGCTCTAAAAGTGAACCTGGAAATTATAGGCCAGTAAGTCTAACCTCTATTGTTGGTAAAATATTTGAAGGGTTTCTGAGGGATGTTATTCTGGATTATCTCAATGAGAATAACTGTTTAACTCCATATCAGCATGGGTTTATGAGAAATCGCTCCTGTCAAACCAATCTAATCAGTTTTTATGAAGAGGTAAGCTATAGACTGGACCACGGTGAGTCATTGGACGTGGTATATCTCGATTTTTCCAAAGCGTTTGATACCGTGCCGCACAAGAGGTTGGTACACAAAATGAGAATGCTTGGTCTGGGGGAAAATGTGTGTAAATGGGTTAGTAACTGGCTTAGTGATAGAAAGCAGAGGGTGGTTATAAATGGTATAGTCTCTAACTGGGTCGCTGTGGCCAGTGGGGTACCGCAGGGGTCGGTATTGGGACCTGTTCTCTTCAACATATTCATTAATGATCTGGTAGAAGGTTTACACAGTAAAATATCGATATTTGCAGATGATACAAAACTATGTAAAGCAGTTAATACAAGAGAAGATAGTATTCTGCTACAGATGGATCTGGATAAGTTGGAAACTTGGGCTGAAAGGTGGCAGATGAGGTTTAACAATGATAAATGTAAGGTTATACACATGGGAAGAGGGAATCAATATCACCATTACACACTGAACGGGAAACCACTGGGTAAATCTGACAGGGAGAAGGACTTGGGGATCCTAGTTAATGATAAACTTACCTGGAGCAGCCAGTGCCAGGCAGCAGCTGCCAAGGCAAACAGGATCATGGGGTGCATTAAAAGAGGTCTGGATACACATGATGAGAGCATTATACTGCCTCTGTACAAATCCCTAGTTAGACCGCACATGGAGTACTGTGTCCAGTTTTGGGCACCGGTGCTCAGGAAGGATATAATGGAACTAGAGAGAGTACAAAGGAGGGCAACAAAATTAATAAAGGGGATGGGAGAACTACAATACCCAGATAGATTAGCGAAATTAGGATTATTTAGTCTAGAAAAAAGACGACTGAGGGGCGATCTAATAACCATGTATAAGTATATAAGGGGACAATACAAATATCTCGCTGAGGATCTGTTTATACCAAGGAAGGTGACGGGCACAAGGGGGCATTCTTTGCGTCTGGAGGAGAGAAGGTTTTTCCACCAACATAGAAGAGGATTCTTTACTGTTAGGGCAGTGAGAATCTGGAATTGCTTGCCTGAGGAGGTGGTGATGGCGAACTCAGTCGAGGGGTTCAAGAGAGGCCTGGATGTCTTCCTGGAGCAGAACAATATTGTATCATACAATTATTAGGTTCTGTAGAAGGACGTAGATCTGGGTATTTATTATGATGGAATATAGGCTGAACTGGATGGACAAATGTCTTTTTTCGGCCTTACTAACTATGTTACTATGTTACTATGTAACTTTGCGGTCAACACAAAACCCTACAAAAACCACGCAAAGGGGGCAAAAAGACCCTCCGTACCGAACTAACGGCACGGAGGTACACCCTCTGCGTCCCAGAGCTGCCAGCAAGCAAGAAAAAACAAATAGACAAGCTGGACAGAAAAAAACAGCAAACAAAATAGCAAAGCAGAACTTAGCTATGCAGAGCAGCAGGCCACAGGAACGATCCAGGAGGAAACAGGTCCAATACTAGAACATTGACTGGAAGCCAGGATCAAAGCACTAGGTGGAGTTAAATAGAGCAGCACCTAACGACTTCACCACATCACCTGAGGAAGGAAACTCAGAAGCCGCAGTACCACTCTCCTCCACCAACGGAAGCTCACAGAGAGAATCAGCCGAAGTACCACTTGTGACCACAGGAGGGAGCTCTGCCACAGAATTCACAACACCACCCTTGCTAGTTTTAGAGCTCAGGCTGAGATAGGGCAGCTAGGGGAGAACGGGGAAAGAATTATCAGAGAAAATGGACTTTGTGAACGATTTAATGGCACTCTGAAGAATATGCTAAGGGCCTTCACTGACAGAGATTCAGACTGGGAGAAGTACCTACCCCATCTCTTGTTTGCCTATCGGGAAGTTCCCCAGGAGTCCACTGGGTTTTCCCCCTTTGAACTACTCTATGGAAGAAAGGTCCGAGGGCCCTTAACCCTGCTCAAGGAATACTGGGAGGGGCAAGTTGAGGATACAGGAGCCCCTGTTGTCCCTTATGTCCTAAAGCTGCGAGAAACCCTGGCTCAACTTGCTAGTTTTGCCCAGAGTAATGTGCGGATGGCTCAAACCAGACAGAAGACATGGTATGACCGTAAAGCACGCTATCGGGAGTTTGTAGAAGGACAACAGGTCTTAATGATTGTTCCCCATCGGCAGAATAAACTGCAAACCACATGGGAGGGTCCCTTCCGGGTTCTCTGAAAACTAAATGACACCAATTATCTTCTTGCTTTAGATGATCAGGGGCTAAGACAAAAGACTGTCCATGTGAATATGATTAAGGAGTACCATGACCGGAACATTCCAGTGATAGCAAGCTGTCGGCTGGCTTCAGAAGATGGTCAAGAGGATGAGGACTCCCTACCTGATTTCTTGGAAGCAGCGAGAGCCCCATCCACTGTAGAACAGGTTCCACTGGGAGATCACCTGGATTCCTTACAGAAAAAACAGATGCTGGGAGTGCTTCAACAGAGACAGGCTGCTTTCTCATCCCAACCAGGTCGAACCACCGTCACCCAACATCATGTGGACACTCAGGGTATCCGTCCCATACAACAGGCTCCTTACCGGGTACCTGAATCTGTTTGACACACCATGCAGCACGAACTGAAGGAGATGTTACAGCTTGGAGTAATCCAGGCCTCCCATAGCCCTTGGGCCTCTCCTGTGGTGTTAGTACCCAAGAAGGATGGGAGTACTCGGTTTTGTGTGGACTATCGACGACTAAACGACCATACCGTCAGTGATCCTTACCCAATGCCCCGTATTGACGAACTTCTAGACCGCCTGGCTGGGTCCCGATATGTCACTACCTTGGATCTCAGTAAGGGATACTGGCAAATCCCTCTGACGGAGGAAGGGAGAGAACGGTCCACTTTTATAACCCCATTTGGTCTGTATGAATTGCTAAACATGCCCTTTGGAATGAAGACTGCCCCTGCAACCTTCCAGAGAATGGTGGACCAGATCCTCCAGGGATGTGGTGACTTTGCTTGTGCCTACTTGGATGATATCGCCATCTTCAGCCAGACGTGGGAGGAATATCTGAAACAAGTAGCCGTTATTCTTGACCTGCTTCTTGCAGCAGGCCTAACCATTCGACCAGATAAATGCCAATTGGGGATGGGTGAAGTCCAGTACCTAGGGCATAGAGTGGGAGGAGGGAAGCTCCGTCCTGAGCCTGCCAAAATCCAGGCTATTAGAGACTGGTCTGTACCCCAAACTAAGAAACAAGTTATGGCTTTTTTGGGCACTGCCGGGTATTACCGAAAATTTGTTTCTCATTTCAGCACTGTGGCCAAGCCTCTTACCGACCTGACCAAGAAAATGATGCCCTGGCTGGTGATCTGGACCCCAGCCTGTGATGAGGCTTTTAACCGGCTGAAGGACGCTCTGGTCTGCGACCCTGTTCTGGCTGCTCCAGACTACAAGAGGAGATTCATTGTGCAGACGGACGCCTCTGCTTATGGACTGGGAGCTGTACTCAGCCAGATGAATGCAGCTGGGGACGAGCACCCCATTGCCTACCTCAGCCGGAAATTGCTGGACCGAGAAGTGGCCTATGCAACTGTTGAAAAAGAATGTCTGGCTGTAGTGTGGGCCCTCAGGAAACTAAGACCGTATATGTATGGACGAGAATTCACTGTGGTTACTGATCACAATCCCCTCATCTGGCTGAACAGAGTCTCTGGGGACAATGGACGCTTACTACGATGGAGCCTGGCTCTGCAGCCCTATAACTTTACCATACAGTATAGAAGAGGCAGCCAACACCAAAATGCAGATGGACTGTCCAGGCAAGAGGAGCCCTGAGCCCGGTCAGCCATGCCTGTGTGTACTTAACCAGCGACCTGTAGAGGTCCCTAGTACGTACACAAATTGGGAGGGGAAGGGATTGTCATGATATGTACTTTTGCCCTGTCCTGTATTTGAATAATATGCCATTTGATGTATGTAACTGTTCTCTGGTTTCTATTAGCTGTAATTTATGTATTTTCTTGTGCTGGGAGTTCACCTGTAACAATATGTCTCCTTCCCCCAATACTTGCAGCCCTAAGCTATAATGTAATTAAGCTTTGTCAACATCACTAGTGGAGGAATAGCCATTCTTCCTCACAGCAGGCGGCTAGTCAAATGTACATACTACATAGACTACTTGGAGCCCACCAGTCTAGAATCTTCTGGTGGACCCAACCATTGAATAGAAGGTGTGACCCCTACCCCCCTTCATGGGCGGATCCCAGGAGCTCAGACAATCCATTCTTATTTTGAGATCAGATGTGAGTTGATCCTGGAAGGAGAAGGAGTGGGGATTCTTAGCTGAGGCAAGACCCCACGTCCAGCTGTGACTGCGGAAGCGAACGGGGCGAGACTTGAGCTGAGGACATATCTCGTTGTTCGTGAGATTGTTTTGGGATCCATTGGACTAATTGTGGACTATTGCTTTGTTACCTGGCACAAGGATTATCGGGAGGTGCCCCCGAACCTGTTCCGTTGGACTAATTGTGGACTCTGTAGATCTACCTGCATGTGTTGTTCCAGCGTTCTTGATAATAAATCTGTGGAATCATCCCTTGGCCTGTTGTCCCTTCTTGCTCTGCCATACACCCCGTCAAATACTCGGGTCGGCTTATACTTAATATGGTATTTAATATTGAGTGTGCACTTTGATTTCATATGCAGCTTTCCTTTTATTCCTTGCATCTTCAATTTTTCATAGCCTTTGTAGCACCGCTTTATTACATATATTTGTGGTACCCACTACATTTTTATTTTCAGGGCAGGGGCTTATGCGCATGGCTCTAGTATAATTGCATACAACCTATTTGTTGTACAGATCTGTTATAGGACAATCATAGAATTGTAGAGATCTACTGTACCTCTGTGTTAATGGATTGGCCATGCGAATTTTGTCTGGCATAGCAATGTTGCATACCTCATAGCCTGTCTTTGGGGAAAATTTCCTTGCTGTAATCTGCAGGGAGCACCATACATTAACACACTGAGTTGTAGACATCTATTTTCTGAGGAAATGTGCATGAAACTTAACCAAATGATCTCCATTTACATAGTTCTTAGAGTTTATGAAACCTTTGTTTCCTTAATCCGTATATGAACACTTACAATTAGAAATTCCAAAGAGAATGTTGGACGTGGCACCAGTGTACTCTTGATTCAGTGTACTCCTGGACCCGTTGAAGCGTTGACAGGCGATACGGCCATCATCCACTTCACTCTCTCTCCGCATGCCTCCGTACCCTGCACGCCACAGTTAAAGGGAATCTGTCACCTCATTTTGCCGCTATAAACTGCGGCCACCGCCATTAGAGGTTTATCTATAGCATTCTGTAATGCTGTAGATAAGCCCCCAATGTAACCTGAAAGATAAGAAAAACAAGTTATATTATACTCACCAAGGGGCGGTCCAGTGCGGTCCAGGTCCAATGGACGTCGCAAGTCCGGGTCTGGCGCCTCCCATCTTCATGCAATGACGTCCTCTTTCTTGCTTCTGTCGCGGCTCTTGCACAGGCGTACTGATTTGCCCTGTTGAGGACAGAGCAAATTACTGCAGTGCGCATGTGCCAGGAAAGGTCAGAGAGGCCCAGCGCCTACGCAATGCAGTACTTTATGCTGCCCTCAACAGGGAAAATCAGTACGCCTACGCAGGTGCCGCCACAGAAGCAAGGAAGAGGACGTCATCGCATGAAGATGGTATCCGGACCTGCGACGCCAATCGGACCAGGACAGCCCCTGGGTGAGTAAAATCTAACTTGTTTATCTTTCAGGTTACATTGGGGGCTTACCTACAGCATTACAGAATGCTGTAGCTAAGCCCCTAATGGCGGTGGCAGCAATTTATAGCGGCAAAATGAAGTGACAGATTCCCTTTAATGTCCTGTAACCGTTTAATGGAATAAAGGACTCTTTCTATGAACGCAATGGTGAGTGCCGCAAACTTTTTCTAACACTTACAATCAGGCCTAAAAGATATTGCCCTATTTAGGATTCAGGTTGTTATGGGTTCCCTTCATGCTTATTGTTGTATGGTGTCCATACAGTTTTATGGGTCCTTCCTCTATGCCATTGATTTCATGTGAAGGTATGTTCCTTCAGATTCAATTCTTCACCTTAGATACATAGGCAGTTTCTAATCAATGACTGTTTTTAGATTTCCAGGAATCTGTAAGAGAAATAATTCTCAGTATATAATTGCAAATAAAAAAAGTTATTTCCTGACAGGCAGCACTTGACAACCATTGAGGTGGTGTGATTGACAATGAAGTATGGGTACACAGACAAAAAATTCAAATCGGGGCTTTGCTAGCCATGATCTTCACCCGCTCACCAGTCTCAAAATGGTTAGCAAGTTTGCTTCCCTCTGGAAATCGGTTGCATTTTCTCTCAGGCTCTGTTATAATATTAGGTAATAGTATATGACATTACGATGAGTAGATGCCCAAGTAGGGTTCCAATCCATAAGAATAGGTAGATGACAACTTGGCAGTCAAATAGATGAAGTGAATAAAGGGAATAATTATTTATTCATGCATTCCAATAAATCCACAACATTAATCCAGAATATTTTTAACCTTTTGGTCCTATATCCGGACCTTCATCAGAATACTGCAGATTGTTAGGGGTACACTGGAGGAACTTTGTGTACAGTGCTTGGGCGGATGCAACCAACGTCGCTGGCTGTGTCGCTAGTTTTCATCTACCTATTATAATATTTTTCACTATAAACTCAACTTACACAACATTTTGGACAATGCATACACCAGAGGGATTATTTTGCTGATTGTCTTGTACCATATAGATTGCACAAAAGTTTAATTTGTAGATGTAATTCTATTCTGATTATTATAGAATGCTTCTTGAAACTTTTAAAGCACAGCACCATATTGACATATAAATCTTGCCCTCTTGAGGTCGCCTCATATCTGATACTGGGAGTCTCAGTTGACTTGAACTTTATGCACGGCACATCTAATGTCACAGTTGTCGCTCCTTATTTAACTTACAGTGCACTGCAAGTGTTGATTTGTGGAAGGATATCATATACGGTATTCAGTTATAACTGCTTACATTTTGTGTACTTGTATGGTGTGGCTATGCTTACATTTCCTGACCTATTCTGCTTAATTCCCTCTAACGATCATTTTGTACTTTTTATGTTTTCATTTACAATTTCTAACTCCACCCAAATCAGTTTGTAATTCTTCTCTTCCTCTTAGCTTTCACATGATGCTAATATTGACAATTAGTCCTGTGCCGGTTAGTTTCATAAATTATCTGTCTGGCAGGAAAATGCCTGTTGTGGGTAAAGCACGACTCCAGAATTTCATAGCTTATAGCTATATTATTTTTTTCCAAGACATATCCCTCCATGGCATCTTTGACTCACCTTGAATGTGCATCTAGGGGCCGCAGAAGCCTCTGAAATATAAATTTCTATAAGTTTAGGCAGGGTCTTGGAGATTGGTCCAATCTTTCAGGTGGACTCACTTTTTCCAGGAGTTTCCCAATGGTTCCAGGAGAGTTGGCAAGTATAACATACAGTTATGTCATGCACAGTCCGACCTGAACACATTTTTCTCTCTTCCCCACCATCGTACTAGGAATGGGAACATGGAGATGGCATGAAAATGAATTTACCGAACAAATGCAAAAACATGGTACAGGTTGTACCGAACAGAAAGCTCTCAGAAGTACTGTATGAAGAATTTAAACTTGTATCATGCACAATTAAAAATGTTGGCTTACGAAGCTGATGAATTTTCCGCAAAGTTAATATGGTAGGAGACCAAATATGAACTCGTATTGTTGAATTGCACCAGGATGTAGAAATAGCATACATCATCAACATGTTTGATTTTTTTTTCTATTCAGATAGGCTGACACTTTTTTCGAGGTATAAACTTTTAAAACAAATAGATAATTTGTATCCTGAAAACCACCTAAATAGATCTGAATAAGAGGAAATCAAACATGTCTCTATGATTTCTACATCCTGGTGTGTGGTCCTATAGATGACTGAAAAAAGTACACTGCCCAGGAGAGAGCAGGACCCTCCACCAATCTTCACTGTTGCCTGCAGATACACAGCTCTCCAGTCATTGGGGAAAAAAATGCCTTTTTAAACAGCCAAATATTTCATATTTTGACTCATCAGTACAGACCACTTTTCTCCCATTTTTCTACACGCCAATGCCTTATGATTTTCTGCATAGCTGAGTAGCTTAGCTTGTTTCCATGTTGAAGGTATGGCTTTTTGGCTACTATTTTTCCTTGAAGACCAACTTTGGTGATACTTCTCCAAACAGATAGATGTAGATAGGTCCTTTTGGTTGCTACCAGACATCTTCCAATTTTGAAGGGAAGGAAGCATGATATGTCTTTCATCTGTTGCACTAAGTATCCTTTTCTGACCACTGAACCTACAGTTCTCAACATGGCCCATTTGTTGGTTCTTCTTCTAAATAGTTTGAACATCCCATTTTGAAACCCCAGTCTACTTTGAAATGTTTACCTGGGAGAGATCTTGCAGATGCAGTATAACTACCTTGTGTCTTGCTGCTGTTCTAGTGGCCAGTGTGAACGTGAACCTACATGCTACATGCACACTAACATACTTCAGTTTATTTCTTCAGGTTTTCATTTAAGGTTTGTGCACTCCGATCAAATAAGGGTGTGGCCTCCCTTTTCTTTGAACTAGACATTACATTTATATAACTCTCCATTGCTGGGTGACCACTGGTCGTGGCCTTTGTCCTTCTCAACCACTATTTACAATTAAACCATTGAGACATAGGTTAACGTTTTAATACTAGAGGTTAGGACCACCCCAAATAGGGTTACTGTCACAGGTTTATCATGACAGAGAGGAGTCAGAAGACAATAGAGTCTGATTTCTCCTACTCCTGCACTGATTAGCACGGGCTGGGCATAACATACTTGTGACTGCATCTTACTGATCACTACAGCATACTGGTCACTACAATGGCAGTTTGCAATTTTCACTCAGCAAGATCCACTGCTGACTGTTTCTGGAAAACATCCATGGAGTCAAAATCGTCACTACATCTGTAGATAAATTCCCAAAGGGTTATAATTTCCTAAATGTGGTCACTTGAAGGGGGATTCTGCTTTTCTAGCACTTAGTGACTCTTTATATGGAACCCGCAAACTAGTCTAGGTAAATCTAAGCTCCAGGAGGCAAGTAGCACTCCGTCCCTCCCAAGTCTCTCCATATGGCAAAATAGTACTGTACATCCACATATGGGGTATGTCTACATTCAGCAGAAATTGGGGACAAATTTTGGTGCCATTTTTAAAACTTGGGGCTAACACTCAATCTTGGTGTCAAAAATATAAATTATTTTATCTTCACAGCCCAATGGTATAAAAGTCTGTGACACACCTGTGGTATCAATATAATCACTACACCCCTAAATGAATTCATTGAGAGGTTTAATTGGCAAAATAGGGTGAACTCAGGAGAAATTGCACAACAAACTTTAGGGTCCATCTCCTTTTACCCTGAAAATAACTAAAAAATATTTTTGTGGGAAAAATTTGATTTTTTTATATTTTCACGGCTTAACGTTATAAACTTCTGTGAAGCAACTGGGGGTTCTGGGTGCTCAATACACATCAAATAATGTCCCAAAGGGGTCTAGTTTCCAAAACGGTGTCATTTGTGGAGGGTTTACCACTGTTTAAGCACATCTGGGGCTCTCCAAATGCAACACGGCATTCCCTAATTATTCCATCAAATTTTGCATTCAAAAAGTCAAACGCGCTCCTTCCCTTCCAAGCTCTGCCATGCGCCCAAACAGTAGTATTCCTCCACATATGGGGTATCGGCGTACTCAGGAAGAATTGCACAACAAATTGTATAGAGTAATTTCTCCTGTTACCTTTATGCAAATACAAAATATGGAGCTAAAAATATTTATTTGAGAAAAATGTGATTTTTGTATTTCCATGTCTCTACGTTATAAACTTCTCTGAAGCACCTGTGGGTTCAATGTGCTCAATACACATCTAGATAAGTTCCCTAAGGGTTTTAGTTTCCAAAACTGTGTCAATTGTTGGATGTTTCGACTTTTTAGGCACATCATGGGGCTCTCCAAACACAACATAGCAACCGCTAATTATTCCAGCAAATTTTATATTCAAAAAGTCAAATGGCGCTCCTTCCCTTCTAAGCCCCGCTGTGCACCCAAACAGTTGTTTTCTTCCACATATTGGGTATCTGCACACTCAGGAGAAATTGCACAACAAATTGTATAGAGCAATTTCTCCTGTTACTCTAAAGGCCCCTTCACATTAAGCGACGCTGCAGCGATACCGACAACGATCCGGATCGCTGCAGCGTCGCTGTTTGGTCGCTGGAGAGCTGTCACACAGACAGCTCTCCAGCGACCAACGATCCCGAAGTCCCCGGGTAACCAGGGTAAACATCGGGTTACTAAGCGCAGGGCCGCGCTTAGTAACCCGATGTTTACCCTGGTTACCAGCGTAAAAGTAAAAAAAAAAAACACTACATACTTACCTACCGCTGTCTGTCCCCGGCGCTCTGCTTCTCTGCACTCCTCCTGTACTGGCTGTGAGCACAGCGGCCGGAAAGCAGAGCGGTGACGTCACCGCTCTGCTTTCCGGCTGACCGACGCTCACAGCCAGTACAGGAGGAGTGCAGAGCACAGCGCCGGAGGACAGACAGCGGTAGGTAAGTATGTAGTGTTTTTTTTTTTTTACTTTTACGCTGGTAACCAGGGTAAACATCGGGTTACTAAGTGCGGCCCTGCGCTTAGTAACCCGATGTTTACCCTGGTTACCAGTGAAGACATCGCTGGATCGGTGTCACACTCGCCAATCCAGCGATGTCCACGGAAGATCCAGCGACGAAATAAAGTTCTGGACTTTGTTCAGCGACCAACGATCTCCCAGCAGGGGCCTGATCGTTGGTCGCTGTCACACATAACGATTTCCTTAACGATATCGTTGCTACGTCACAAAAAGCAACGATATCGTTAACGATATCGTTATGTGTGAAGGTACCTTTAATGCAAAATATGGAGCTAAAAAAGATTTTGGGGGGAAAAATGTAATTTTTTTTATTTTCACGGCTCTACGTTATAAACTTCTGTGAAGCACCTGTGGGTTCAAGATGCTCAATACACATCTGGATACGTTCCCTAATGGGTCTAGGTTCCAAAATGCTGTAACTTGTGGGGGGTTTCCACAGTTTAGGCACATCAGGGGCTCTCCAAACATGACATGGCATCCGCTATTTATTCCAGCAAATCTTCTTTCAAAAAGTGGCGCTCCTTCCCTTCCACATTTCCCCCACATATGGGGTATCGGCATGCTCAGGAGAATTGCACAACAAATTCTATGGTCCATTTTCTCCTGTTACCCTTGAGAAAGTAAAAAAAATAGGTCTAAAGGAAAATTTTTGTGAAAGAAAAGCAAACGTTTATTTTTTCCTTCCACATTCCAAAAATTCCTGAGAAGCACCTGAAGGGTTAATAAATTTCTTGAATGTGGTTTTGAGCACCTTGAGGGGTGCAGGTTTTAGAATGGTGCCAGTTTGGGGTATTTTCTGTCATATAGGCCCCTTAGTCACTTCAAATGTGAGATGGTCCCTAAAAAAAATGGTTTTGCAAATTTTGTTGTAAAAATGAGAAATCACTGGTCAACTTTTAAAACTTATAACTTCCTAACAAAAAAATATGTTTCAAAAATGTTATACTAACTAAAATATTGACTATTATGATATGACTCTCTGATTTAAGAGCATAAAAATTAAAAGTTTGAAAATTGCAAAATTTTTAAAATTTTCGCCAAAGTTCCATTTTTTTCACAATTAAACACAAGTCATATCAAATAAATTTTACCACTATCATAAAGTACAATAAGTCACGAGAAAACATTCTCAGAATCAGTGGGATCCATTGAAGCATTCCAGAGTTATGAACTCATAAAGTGACACTGGTCAGAATTGCAAAAATTGGCCTGGTCAGAAAGATGAAAACAGGCTTTGGGATGAAGGGGATAATAGGAATCACTCTTCAGGAATACCTGAAGAATAACGATTTTCATCATCAATTATATCTGTGTGGCAATGGATTATTGATAAATTTAAGAAGATGGGGTCCAAATATAAGAGTGTGACTGATTGGAGACGTTTTGTGGGTCCAGACCTGTGTGTTGGTGAATTGGTCTGGTAGTCCTCAAGGAACATTAAGTTGAAGGTTCCCCCTTGGAAACTGGGTCCCAGATTGTGACCGTAGTCAATCCTGTAGCATCACGCCTTGCTTTGTAGCACACTTTTAGGATCGAGAATTTGTTTCATCGATCTCTTCTCAAAACATACACTGTGTTATCTGTGCCATCATTGCTACTGTCATCTCCAATCATTGTGGATGGAAATTTGGAATTTCAAATCATTGATTCTTGCATAGTTTGTCAGTCGCTTAAATATCTGGTACACTGGAAGGAATATAGCCATGATGAATGGGTGTGGGTTCCAGCATCTGACATCCGTGCAGCCAGGTTGATCCGGTCTTTTCACGTGACACACCCTGATAAACCCGATTCTGAGGTTCCAAAGGTCTCTCGTAGAAGTGGGAATACTGTCAAAGGTTTACCACGACAGAGAAGAGCCAGAAGACCACAGCATCAGATTTCTCTTACTCCTGCATTGATTAGAAGCACCTTCATTTTAAGTTTATCTTAGCAGTGCAGGGGTTAATCTGCTCAGTTGAGAGATCCTGAAAGCTTTCCTGCATTAAGACTCTCAGCTGTGCACCATTAGCCACTCTCATACCCTATATAAACTGGGTCCTGGCTAGCCCATTTTGTCAGAGCTAGCTTTTGCTGCATGTTGTTGGAGAAGGCGTTTGGTGGATTAATCTGTGACTGTTGCTAGGTTTTGAGTGTGTGATAATTCCCTTTCTTTTCCTACTTTAGTTTAACCCCATCCTCCACTCCATGGTGTTTACCTCTGTTGTTTGTGTGTGTATCTTTTTATGATTTGCATTTTCCTTTATCCCTGTTTGTATTACCTTGTTAGTCTGGTTGGTGTATTACAGTACACTACTACTCCCCTATTCTCTCTGCCTGAGTGTGTATTCAGGAGCTAAGGCAAGGTATGAGGCCCCAGAATCTTCACCATCAGTAGTAATCAGGGGAACAGGGTGATTTAAGGTGCCCCTAGCGTTAGGGACAGGGAAGGAGCCCTGCTCATGTGTCACCTGACAACAGAGTCGTGACAGTCACCATGTGATGATGGGAAAGCTATTACATTTTTGATCAAAATTATATTAACCTTTACCCATTATAATTTTCATTGCTGTTTATTTATTTACTGCAGGGTATTTGCCTACTTTATTTTTATCATAGAATCTGACAATTTCACCTTTGTAGCAGAGTGTGGCTGTTGTTATGTGCCATGACTTTGAAAACATGTATTGTTGCTGTTACATTGCTATGCAATAGATTTGCCTTTTAAAAGTTTGTCCTCCCTCTCTCCCTGTCTGCCTTCCTAGTTCTGATGTCATTAATAATCCCTTCTTCTTCTTCCTCATTGTGGGGATGGCACCATGCAGCTCTGGTTAAGAAATGTATTGTATTTTACCTACTGTAGCTGTTACAGCTACAGTGACTGTGGTTGTGCATAACTACAAAAAGAAAATAAGCTTTCTTCATACATGCCTCTGCAGTCAAGTTCAAGCTATCTGATATAACTCTGTGTGAGTACTGATACATAGAGACAGCTAAGAAACGGTGTCTCGAGAGTTTAGTTTGCACTCGGTGGAGATGGGAGGGGTTGTCTTTTCCTTTTTTTTTGGGGGGGGGTTAAGTGTTAAATTCATGGTTTTTGTTGGATATAATTGCCTGTATGTACTACTATGCATTTAATATACAGAGTTAAAAAAAAAAAAAGAAATATAAAGCCTGATTGCAGCTTCTATATAAATACAGCCCAGACATCAGAATGTCTGCTCCCAGCATATAAGCAATCATCAGTGTGTGTCTATAACATCACAGCACCGTCTCCCTCAGCATACACCCTGCTACAATCCAGCAGCTCAAATCACTATACAGATCAATTTCTGTGAAATACAATGGCTTCGGGAAAGACTCCAAGGTCTATTTAAGATCCACAATCAGATGAAGAATGTGCAGAGTTTAAACCACAGCCCTGTGAGATGGCTAAAAGCTCCACCAAGCTCACCTGGAATGTTAAAGAAAACTTTGAAAACTTTGAAAAAGTTAAACATGAACTTTCTTGTAATGTATCAGACTTATGGCAAAAATTGCTGAGTCACATCAAAATCATCTCTCAGCCTTCTTCTTATGAACTACTAGTAAAAGGAGCTCTAGGGCAACTGTGTGCAGATTATGACCTTTATAGAAGGAAAAGTAGGGAATTTGTTGTAACTCTGAAAAAACTAAATACACATGATTCTCTTGAAGAACTGCAAAGTTTCCATCAACTACTGTAAATTCTGAGCCAGACTGCAAAGTATGTGATATTAAGTCCAAGACAAAGGTAAGTATTGCACAAATAATTGTAATGTCATCTCACATTTCTGGGTCCACCAAGCAGTCTAAGCGATCATCAAAGTTACGTTCTTCGAAATCTATAACTCTCAGTGAGTAGCTTATAAGGACACATGCAGAAGCTAAGGCTACTATGGTACAAGCCACCTTTGCGCAAAGGAAAACTGAGAAGGAAGTCGAAGTAGCATTTGAGAAGGCGGAAGCGGAAGCAAAAGCACCATCCAAGCCAGCTGGTGAGTAGGTAGAAATGGAAGCAAACACAGCAAGTGACAAGGCAGAAATGTAACAGGACCATTGAATGTGTGGCAAAACGCAATTTGGAAGCACCCTAACATTTCTGTTTTTGAAAGCATTCTCACTTTTCAGCATTTTTTAGACACCTGCCTAAATTTTTTTCACATTACATACAGTACAGAGCAAAAGTTTGGACACACCTTCTCATTTAAAGATTTTTCTGTATTTTCATGACTATGGAAATTGTAAATTCACACAGAAGGCATCAAAACTATGAACTAACACATGTGGAATTATATACTTAACAAAAAAAGTGTGAAACAACTGATAAAAAAGTGTGAAACAACTGAAAATATGTCTTATATGCTAGGTTCTTCAAAGTAGCCACCTTTTGCTTTGATGACTGCTTTGCAGACTCTTGGCATTCGCTTGATGAGCTTCAAGAGGTAGTCAACGGAAATCGTTTTCACTTCACAGGTGTGCCCTGTCAGGTTTAACCCTGCTGTTACTGTTCGATGATTTTTGAGACCCTGTAGATTTTTTTATATGAGGATTTGAAACTAGTGGTATCTTGACTTCTCCTCATTTGTGGAGCTCAATATATTTTTTTTGTTTTTGTTTTGTTTTTTTTGTTTACTTTTTGCTACACGCTGATTGTTACACTTGTACTGTTCGGGACAATATGACCCGATAGCATTTTATACTGTTCTACAGGTCTCTGATTATTTCTGACTGCAAAAGTTATGTTATTTTATGTGTACTTCATCTGAAAATGGTGGTGGTTTCACTGTTCTTATCAGTAAACAAGTAATTATCTAGTATTATCCATTTGCTGTTTGTGAGAGAGGAGACTGGTTGTCTATCATTCAAAGGCTGGGGGTTTCACCGTCATCAGTAATAAAGTATTTATTTAGTCAAATACATTTTCAGTTTGTGAGAGAAGACACTGTTGTCTTATAAATTGGACACCAGTCATTTGACTTAAGGTACCTTCACACATAATGATATCGTTAACGATATCGTTGCTTTTTGTGACGTAGCAACGATATCGTTAAGGAAATCGCTATGTGTGACAGCGACCAACGATCAGGCCCCTGCTGGGAGATCGTTGGTCGCTGAGTAAAGTCCAGAACTTTATTTCGTTGCTGGACTCCCTGCAGACATCGCTGGATCGGCGTGTGTGACACCGATCCAGCGATGTCTTCACTGGTAACTAGGGTAAACATCGGGTTACTAAGCGCAGGGCCGCGCTTAGTCACCCGATGTTTACCCTGGTTACCAGCGTAAAAGTAAAAAAAAAAACACTACATACTTACCTACCGCTGTCTGTCCCCGATGCTCAGCTTCTCTGCACTCCTCCTGCTCTGGCTGTGAGCGTCGGTCAGCCGGAAAGCAGAGCGGTGACGTCACCGCTCTGCTTTCCGGCCGCTGTGCTCACAGTCAGTGCAGGAGGAGTGCAGAGAAGCAGAGCGCCGGGGACAGACAGCTGAAGGTAAGTATGTAGTGTTTGTTTTTTTTACTTTTACGCTGGTAACCAGGGTAAACATCGGGTTACTAAGCGCGGCCCTACGCTTAGTAACCCGATGTTTACCCTGGTTACCCGGGGACCTCGGGATCGTTGGTCGCTGGAGAGCTGTCTGTGTGACAGCTCTCCAGGGACCAAACAGCGACGCTGCAGCGATCGACATCGTTGTCGGTATCGCTGCAGCGTCGCTGAGTGTGACGGTAGCTTTACACCCTGAAGCTAAGTCCTGTGAAAGAGACACTGGAATCTGTGAGAGAGAGAGAGAGCACTGAGCTGTGAATACACATCTTTACAGGTATTCTTTTTTTCAAAACTTGGATAAGAATGTTTCTAAAATGTCTATTGACTGACGCTGTGAATACATATCTTTACAACTATTCTTTTCTTTTCCAAATTTAGGTAATTCTAATGAGCACAATGCACCATGACAATGCTGTGATAGAGAAGACAGAAAGCCTGACATTATTTTGGATTATAATGCCACAAAGGGAGCAGTTGATACTTTAGACCAAGCAATATCAACATATACATGCAAACGCAAAACCAATCGGCCTTTTATTTTAATTTATAACATACTGGACGTTTCTGCATACAATGCATTTGTCTTATGGAGAGAAATCGACCCCGATTGGAACCGTAATAAGCTGCATAAAAGAAGATTATTTCTTGAGGAATTGGGCAAATCCCTGGTTAGGCCATATATTGAGAGCAGAAAAGTGACCCCAGAAGTGAAGGAGCAACAGCCATTGTAAAAAGTGTCCAGCATGCTCAAGAAAGAGACTCCACATCCACGGCCTCCACCAGCACAGCTACCAGCAGCACAGCTACCAGCAAAAAAAGGAAGAGATGTAGCTTCTGTCCATCTTCCTGTGACAATAAGACTAATCTGACATGTGCTGGATGTTCAAAATATCTGTGTAAAGGACATGTGTCTTATTATTGTGTTCAGTGTAAAAACGCATGAACATGTTCAGTTTTTCTTTTTTCTTTGTAAAAAGGTTGAAGTTTTTATGATTTTTCATTTGTTGATTTAGAAATATTGCTTTCAAAAAGTTAAATTTCATGTTTTAGTAATAGTAATGTAAAGCTTCTTTGTAATTTGTGTGCAGAATGCCAACAATCAAAGATAATTGTAAAAAGCCTGTGTAACCTTTTTATGAAAAAAAATAAATTATTAAGTTTAAATTTAAATTTTTCATTTGTTTATGATCAACCATGTTCATATACAGTATAATAATGAAAAAAGTATTCAAATAAAACACTTAGAGTAGCTAAAAATCAAGAATTAATAAGTCGGGTCATATTGACTTGGGAACAGTACAAGTGTATAGCAAATGCGAACAGAACAGCAGGGTTAATAAGTGGGATTTCTTGCCATATAAATGGGGTTGGGACCATCAGTTGTGTTGTGCAGAAGTCTGGTGGATACACAGCTGATAGTCCTACTGAATAGACTGTTAGAATTTGTATTATGGTAAGAAAAAAGCAGCTAAGTAAAGAAAAATGAGTGGCCATCATTACTTTAAGAAATGAAGGTCAGTCAGTCCAACAAATTGGGAAAACTTTGAAAGTGTCCCCAAGTGCAGTTGCAAAAACCATCAAGCGCTACAAAGAAACTGGCTCACATGAGGACCGCCCCAGGAAAGGAAGACCAAGAGACACCTCTGCTTCTGAGAATAATTTTATCCGAGTCACCAGCTTCAGAAATCGCAGGTTAACAGCAGCGCAGATTAGAGACCAGATCAATGCCACACAGAGTTCTAGTAGCAGACACATCTCTACAACAACTGTTAAAAGGAGACTTTGTGCAGCAGGCCTTCATGGTAAAATAGCTGCTAGGAAACCACTGCTAAGGACAGGCAACAAGCAGAAGAGACTTGTTTGGGCTAAAGAACACAAGGAATGGACATTAGACCAGTGGAAATCTGTGCTTTGGTCTGATGAGTCCAAATTTGAGATCTTTGGTTCCAACCACTGTGTCTTTGTGCGACGCAGAAAAGGTGAACGGATGGACTCTACATGCCTGGTTCCCACTGTGAAGCATGGAGGAGGAGGTGTGATGGTGTGGGGGTTCTTTGCTGGTGACACTGTTGGCGATTTATTCAAAATTGAAGGCATACTGAACCAGCATGGATACCACAGCATCTTGCAGCGTCATGCTATTCCATCCGGTTTGCATTTAGTTGGACCATCATTTATTTTTCAACAGGACAATGACCCAAAACACACCCCCAGGCTGTGTAAGGGCTATTTGACCAAGAAGGAGAGTGATGGGGTGCTACGCCAAATGACCTGGCCTCCACAGTCACCAGACCTGTACCCAATCGAGATGGTTTGGGGTGAGCTGGACCGCAGAGTGAAGGCAAAAGGCCAACAAGTGCTAAGCATCTCTGAGAACTCCTTCAAGATTGTTGGAAGACCATTTCCGGTGACTACCTCTTGAAGCTTATCAGGAGAATGCCAATAGTGTGCAAAGCAGTCATCAAAGCAAAAGGTGGCTACTTTGAAGAACCTAGAATATAAGACATATTTTCAGTTGTTTCACACTTTTTTGTTATGTATATAATTCCACATGTGTTAATCCATAGTTTTGATGCCTTCAGTGTGAATTTACAATTTTCATAGTCATGAAAATACAGAAAAATCTTTAAATGAGGTGTGTCCAAACTTTTGCTCTGTACTGTACTTTCCTATGGTGTGCTTTGCTTCATTTATTTTGGAGATTTTACATTAGACCTACAAAACTTCAAGTAATGCCAATAGGCTTATAGATCACTAGGCTGACAAGTGAAAAGTGAAGGAAATATTTGAGAGGAAGTTACTAAGTTGATTTCATAGACACTCTTTGCAGATATTTTTAAATATAAAATGCAAGTATTGACAGTATAAGAACTGTGAATATGAGCAGGTATCCATTTTTTTTAAGTATGAGTGTTAAAAATATTGTAACTGGTATAACACTGTGTTTTTTGCTGCGTTGTGGATTTAAATTTGCAGACATCTTGAATGTTCTTTCCATATTCCTGTGGCTTCCTCTAGATTCTCTGGTTTCATTCCTTAGTCAAAAAAGAAATCTAAATTAATTGGATTACTTTGAAATCTGCCCGAGTCTATATTTACTGTATGTACCTAACATAGACCAAGTACTAAATAATTCCTTCCTGTGGAGCTACATGGTGATATACACTGTACTGTGGTAAAGCCATACAAGATATTGTAAAGTGGATAGTAAATTTATCTATAGCACCATATAGCTGGACCTATATTTGTATTAATTTTTAGTTACCCACCTGGCAGTTTCTATTTAAACAGGTAGTTTATCCAATGCCCACCTTTGAACCCCAACAGACGCATGAACAGGGCCGGCGTCAGCACCCAGCGCACCCGGGCAAGTGCCGGGGCCCCTGAGCAGGCAGGGGGCCCACTCGCCGTCGGGGACACTGACACGCTACTGTGCTGGCCCCCCGCGAGTGGACCCCCGTCTGCTCCGGGCCTCGCCACTTGCGATACTTACCTCTCCCGGTTTTAGCGCTGCAGCTTCTTCCATTCTCTGACTGTGATGTTCAGCACAGAGAGCAGGAAAACGCCAACGGTGAGGAGTCCAGAGCAGAGCAGCGTCAAGCAACGAGAGGTGAGTATTTCATTTTTTTTTTAATATTTGGGGCTAATTCTATAGGGAGTATCTTATGGGGCCAATAATATAGGGAGCATTATATGGGGCCAATTTAATATGGAGCATCTTATGGGGCCAATTCAATATGGAGCAGTATTTGGGGCCAATTACATATGGAGCAGTATATGGGGCCAATAATATATGAAGCATCTTATGGGACTATTTATATATGGAGCATTTTATATTTGGTTCCTGATGCTAGCAGTCACTCCATTTCATATATATTTAGTCTGGCTGGGATAGAACGAGTGCGGGTTCGCGTGTGCAACAGATTTTAAGTGCAACAGTTTAAAGTGCTTGGCAGTTAGAAAATGGCAGTTGGACAGGGCAGGAGACAGGTAAGGTGCCTAAGTTTTTCAAACAATCATGCTTCTTGGTCAGTCATACTACATTATGCATTGATCATATCAATCTGCTTCTTATTTGTTTTAACTTCTGCTTTCTCACAACTCGCCCGCCCTTTAACACATTCTGGGCACTCTCTCTATATCCACCCCTCCCTTCTCCCCTCTCCCATGTATAACTCTGAGGCTCTACTGACATTTCTTACCCACTCCAAACCAGCCACTACCGCCATGCAGTATTCAAAACGTTCATACAAATCATCCCACCACCTGCTCTTTCTGTTTTTTCTCCTTCTACTAGTTGCAGGTGACATCTCCCCAAACCCTGGCCCTCCCTCCACCAGCATACATTACTCTCCTCCAGCTACATATAGAAACCCTGCCAATCTTATTAACATTCAGTGCATGCCTTCTATCACTTTCCACTGTGCTCTCTGGAATGCACGGTCTGTGTGTAACAAACTAACTTACATTCACAATCTTTTCCTCTCTAATTCCCTTAACCTTCTGGCTATTACAGAATCCTGGATCCAGCATTCAGACACCACCGCCGCCGCACTCTCGTTTGGTGGGCTGAAATTTTCACATACCACCAGACCTGAGAATAGACAGGGTGGAGGTGTTGGTTTGCTCCTTTCATCACAATGTGCTTTCCAGGTCATCCCCCCGGTTCCCTCACTCACATTTCCTCCCTTTGAAGTCCACGCCATCAGACTCTATAAGCCCTTCTCCTTGTGAGTGGTGGTTGTTTATCGCCCTCCAGGCTCCTCCCGCCAGTTTCTAGACCACTTTGCCACCTGGCTTACTCACTTTCTATCCTGTGACATTCCCACCCTCATCATGGGAGACTTTAACATCCCCATCAATGATCTCCTCTCCCAAGCTGCCTCTCATCTTCTTTCTCTAACTTCTTCATTCGGGCTCTCACAGTTTACTAATTCTCCTACGCACGAGGATGGGAATACTCTGGACCTTGTTTTTTCCCGTCCCGACTCACTGCACAACTTTACTAACTCCTCTCTCCCGCTCTCGGACCACAACCTGCTTTCCTTCTCTGTCAAGAATTGTCTCCTTACCCGGGACCCCCCCACTTACCACACTAATCGGAATACACGTACCATTAATACCCAGCAGCTTGTGGACAATCTCCACACATCTCTAGCCCCCATCTCCTCCCTCTCCTGTCCAGACTTAGCATTGTCACACTTCAATAATACACTGAAGAATGCCCTAGATGAAGCAGCTCCTTCTACATGCAGAAAGAGCCGACACAGAAAACGGCAGCCCTGGCACACTATGCAAACACGCTTTCTTCAGCGTTGCTCAAGATGTGCAGAGCGGCAGTGGAGAAAATCTCTCTTAGCAGAAGACTTCATCCACTATAAGTTCATGCTCAAAACCTATAACTCTGCCCTCTATCTGGCCAAACAATCCTACTTCACCACCCTCATCACCTCACTATCCAACAACCCAAAACGACTTTTTGAAACCTTTAACTCCCTCCTGAAACCTAAAGTACAGGCCCCCATCACCAACCTCAGTGGTGAGGATCTGGACACATATTTCTTAGAAAAAAATCAACCACATCCATCAGAATATCTCAGCGCAATCTACTCAGTGCCTGGATCCCCTTCTCTGCCGCACCTCAAGCTCACTAGACATCTTTGAGCCTGTTTCAGAAGAAGAAGTTTCACTTCTGCTTGGCCTACAACCTGCAACAGGTTTCCTTCACATATCCTGCAGTCTCTCTCACCAGTGGTCACCACTCACCTGACTAAAATATTTAACTTCTCTCTTTCTTCAGGTATCTTTCCCTCCTCATTTAAACATGCCATCATAACCCCTTTACTTAAAAAGCCATCCCTGGACCTGAACTGCACTGCTAACTACAGACCTGTCTCTAACCTTTCCTTCATCTCTAAACTCCTGAAACGCTTGGTCCACTCCCGTCTAATCTGCTGTCTCTCAGATAACTCTCTTCTTGACTTCTTACAATCTGGTTTCTGCTCTTTACACTCCACTGAAGCTGCCCTCACTAAAGTCTCTAATGATCTAATAACAGCTAAATCCAAAGGTCATTGCTCTCTGCTGATTCTCCTGGATCTCTCTGCCGCATTTGACACTGTGGATCACCAGCTCCTCCTCACTATGCTCCACTCTATAGGCCTCAAGGACACAGTCCTCTCCTGGTTCTCCTCCTACCTCTCTGACCGCTCCTTCACTGTATCTTTTGCCGCCTCCTCTTCCTCTCCCCGTCCCCTTACTATCGGGGTTCCGCAGGGCTCAGTCCTAGGCCCCCTCCTCTTCTCTCTTTACACAGCCCCTATTGGAAAAACAATCAGCAGATTTGGGTTCCAGTATCATCTCTATGCTGATGACACCCAATTATACACTTCTTCCCCATCACCCCTACCCTAATTCAAAATACCAAGGATTGTCTGTCTGCTGTCTCTAACATCATGTCCTCCCTCTACCTGAAACTAAATCTCTCCAAAACGGAACTTCTTGTGTTTCTCCCTTCTACTAACCTCACTCTACCCAACATCGAAATTACCCTGGAGGGTTCAACCATAACTCCCAAGCAGCATGCCCGCTATCTTGGGGTCATATTCGACACCGAACTTTCCTTTACTCCCTATATCCGATCACTCACTCGCTCTTGTCACCTGCATCTTAAAAACATCTCCAGAATCCGACCTTTTCTCACCGTTGAAACTGCTAAGACTCTTACGGTCGCTCTTATTCATTCCCGTCTGGACTACTGCAACTCTCTTCTGATCGGTTTCCCTCTTACCAAACATTCTCCTCTCCAATCCATATTGAATGCTGCAGCCAGAGTCATATTTCTGTCCAGCCACTTCACCGATGCCTCCATCTTGTGCCAGTCATTACACTGGCTACCCATTCGCTACAGGGTCCAGTATAAACTCATCTCTCTCACCCACAAAGCTCTCCACAGTTCTGCACCGCCTTATATCTCCTCTCTCATCTCTGTCTATCGCCCTACACATGCCCTCCGTTCTACAAACGACCTAAGACTAACATCCCCTATAATCCAAACCTCACACCTCCGTCTCCAAGACTCTTCTCGTGCTGCGCCAGCTCTCTGGAATGTACTTCCCCAGACGATCAGACTGATACCTAGCCCCGACCTATTCAAGCGCGCTTTGAAAACCCATCTCTTCAAATAAGCCTACCACATCAACTACTCAGTGAACTAACTTTGCCCTGTTCCTTCCTTCCAAATATTACTCTGAATCTGCACCCTACTATTCATCTGTCTCCACACCCTCCATGCACATGATAACTGCACTTGATACTTGACTATTGCACTTAAACACACGGGCTGATGACCGGATCATGCAGCTTTGTATGAAAATCCCTATTTATTATAATTGCCAGACAGACCTGAAATAACAATCACTTTTCACCTATTGTGTCCCCCCATTTCCTTGTAGATTGTAAGCTTGCGAGCAGGGACCTCACTCCTAATGTCACTGTTTAAATTGTCTTAACTCGTACTGAATTTATTGTTTGTACATGTCCCCGCTTAATTGTAAAGTGCTGCAGAATATGTTGGTGCTATATAAATAAAAATTATTATTATTATCATTTATTATGGCCAATTAAATATGAAGCATTATATGGGGCCCATTATACATGGAGCATCTTATGGGGCCAATTATTTTTGGAGCATTATATGGGACCCATTTTGTAAGGAGTATTATATAAGGCCCATTCTGTATGGAGCATCATATGGGGCCCATTCTGTATGGAGCAATATGTGGGACTCAGTATACTGTATGGGGCCGATCATATACTGTATGGAGCATTATATGAGGCCCATTATATATGGAGCAATAGATGGGGCCCATCATATACTGTATGGAGCATTATATGGGGTCAATTCCATATGGAGCAATATATGCAGCTCATTCTATATGGAGCACTCTGTGGTGCACTTTATACTGTATGGAGCATTATATGAGGCTCATTATTCTGTATGGAACATAATATTGGGCTTATTATTCTGTTTGGAGCAATATATGGGGCTCATTATTCTGTATAGAGGACTATGTGGTGACAATTATACTATATGGAGCACTATATGGGGCCATTTTACTGTATGGGGCAATATATGAGGCTCATTATTCTGTTTGGAGCAATATATGGGGCTCATTACTCTGTATAGAGGACTATACTGTCTGGTTTCTGAGCTAATGTAGAATGCACAATAGATATCACTCATGTAATGTAAGAAATAAGTTGGCATTGTACTATACCTATATTTCTCTGCCGTATCTGTGCATTATGAATTGTGGTATGTGTTAAAGGGGCCCACTGAGACTCTTTCACCTAGGGCCCATGAAAACCTGGAGCCGGCCCTGCGCATGAATCTAAGTTTGTCAATGGCTTTGTTGTCTTTAAGGCTATGTGCACACGTTCAGGATTTTCTGCAGAATTTTCCTGAACAAAACCGGACTTTTTCTGGAGGAAATCTGCATGCATTTTTTTCGCGTTTTTCATGCGTTTTTTTCCGCAGCTTCCCAATGCATTAAATAGCGGGAAAATCACAAAAAATCCGCAAAATTAATGAACATGCTGCGCTTTTTACCGTGATGCTTTTTTTCGTGAAAAAATCGCATCATGTGCACAAAAATTGCAGAATGCATTAAAAATTGAGGGGTTGCTTAAATGTATGCATTTTTAAAGTGTTTTTATAGCATTTTTATCGCGAAAAAACGTAAAAAAACGCAAATAATCCTGAACGTGTGCACACAGCCAAAATATGCAATGTACTTAACCACCACTAGCGCTATTAATTGGGCACTGTACGGCGCTATTTTTTATTACCTGTCATTGTTATTTATTTATTCAATGACTTTATTTTGATATTATTTATCATGTACTATAGCATACTTCAGGCACTGTATGGTAGTTTTATTTAGCCATTTTACTGCTATATTTCTTTTGTTACTGTATTATGTTATTCACTCACTCTGCAGTGATATAGTTTTTCAGCTGTATGCCAAACCACTTCTTCAAAAAAGCTTACAGCCTGTAATGACCACACGGCCACCTCAACACCATCGGAGCTACTGCAACCCCCGACCTACTGTCTCCTTCCCCATAATCCTGTAGAATGTAAGCCTGCAAGGGCAGGGTCTTCTTCCCTCTGTACCAGTCTGTCATTGTTAGTTTGTTTACTGTAAGTGATATTTGTATTTTGATGTAACCCCTTCTCATGTACAGCACCATGGAATCAATGGTGCTATATAAATAAATAATAATAATGTCATGTATATTATTCATAAAATGCATGTGGGGTTTTTGGAAGGAAGGCTTTCAACCAAATTTGGAATGTGTCTGTCGGAATTTTTGCCTATTCACCCAGATGAGCATTTTTGAGATCTTACTACTAATGTAATGATAAATGGTAGGCTTTTCTCACAATCTCTGTTTTAGGCCTCATCCTCAGGACATCGATCCACTGCTGTGCTCTATTGTCTCTGCATCTCCTGATGAACCCGGTTATGGGGGAAATGCGTCAAGATTGGCACCACTTATAGCTAGGAGCAACATCACCTAAGAGATAAGTCACATATGGACAGACTTTTTCTATCAATAATGAATGTCTGCTACCAGATCTCTCTAACAAGGTTATGTTATGTGGCCTATTCCTTTATACATTGCTCCAGTATCACACAATGTTCAGTATTTATTGTTTCAGAGCAGTTTTCACTTTGTCATGTATATATAACACAAATGGGAAAGATTAAGGATATTATCTGCATATCTGTCTACCTAAATTTTATTGCAATCCTTGTTGTTAACTAGGATTCATGGTGGTGTATGTTAGGGAGTGTCCGAGACCTCTCTCTGTCTCTTTATCTTACAAACCCTCACCTCCCCCCCACCTCTTTTGCAATATGTTTACTGCACATAGTACATTGTTTGATGGCCCCATGGACTAACATCAGCAGGCATAGGCCTACTGACCCTCTTTTTTTGTTGTAGGGTATTCGGTAGGAGTCTAGGGACAGCTGATGCATGGGCATGGACGCCATTTGCCTCCATCTTAGGGTGCCAACCTCCGCAAGTAGGCATGTGCGCAGCAGGTATTATACCTAAGGCTAGCGCACCCCTTCCTCAGATCGGCTCTTTGTGTGTATGTGTTGCACTTACTATGTAGCACAAAACCTATAGCAGATATACCTACCGCTTCACGTTATAGTACCCACCAAAATATGGGTCTCCCCTTTTTGATGCAATAGTTGATCACTTGTCTGTAGTCACTGCAACCTTGATCTTTCTTGGTAGTTCCCTAGACACTTTGTTATACATCTCTTCTAGAATCTCCTCAGATGCGTTTTTTTTATAGGGCTATGGTCGACTACTGTGTGTCATTGACTTGGTCTCCATTTCCCTAGTCAGACTAAGTCGACACTTGAATGGAGGTATCAAAACATTAATAACTTTATCATTTCTGTGGACAGGGTAGTACAGTGTTAGGTCTGTTTCCACCTCATTAGCCTACTCTCTGTTCACCTCTAGTCCTCAGTACACTTTAGCATGCTGCACCTTATTTCGTTTAGGTATATTTTTATATGTACTTAATAAAAGTTAAATTTTATAAGGGTTTTTTTGTAGTAAGCCGAGAGCAGGTAAAGCAATAAAGTGCACCATTTTACTAAACATATCCAACACAACTAAGATAACAGTTATACCAGAGGACGAAGGAAGATCCTTAATTAAATCCAAGGATAAATGATTCCATGGTTGGTTAGGAAAGGTAATGGTAAAAGAGCCCTAGACGGATGAGTATGCGGGCTCTTGGAATATGCACAGACACACCAGGAGGACACAAAGTCAACTAAATTTTTATGCAACCTTGGCCACCAAAAACAAGGAAGGAGGTCTAAGGTCGCCTTACTACCTGGGTGACCATCCAGTGCCGAGTTATGATGTGCCTTCAAAATTTTGAGGTGCAGATGTACAGGTACAAACAATTTCCCTGAAGGACCAGCAGAGGCATCCCCCTGAGCCTTCAATACCTCACCCTCAAGTTCAGAACACACTGCAGAGACAACCACCCCTTCTTGTAAAATAGGCACAGCGTTGTCAGTAGTCCCACCCCAGGGAAACTCCGAGACAAAGCATCTGCTTTAACGTTCTCAATTCCAGGACGGTAAGCGACCACAAAATTAAACCTGGTGTTGGACAACCTTATACCCCTTAAGCAAGTTCACAGGACAGTTATACACATGATGGGGAGGCAGTTCTTGACATCCTTTTTTTCAGAGAACACCTCCTCAAAATCAGACAGGAAAGTTGGAATATTTCCAGTGGAGACACTAGAGATAATAGCACCTTGACAATTATTTTTGCAAAAATCACTCCACTTAATTATCTCTTTGGCCTGCCAGTCTATGACTGGATTATGCTTAGTCAACCAGGGAAGACCCAACACAATAGGATTAGGGTGACCTTCCAAGATATAACAAGGAAGCCACTCCCTGTGAAGAGCCCCTATGTGCAGGTTCACATTATGCACTACTTGTGTAAAATTTCCCTGACCGACAGGTGCAGTGTCAATTGAAAATATGGTAATGGGCTTCACCAGAGTACTACAGGTAAAAAGAAGGTCCCTTGCGAACCGAGCATCCACCATATTGGCTCCCGCCCTACTATCCAAGAGGATAGATATTTTCTCAGTTTTCACACCAATAATTCCCTCTGAGGATATGAAAAACTGAGATACACATGCGGATGAGATACAGTATATACACCCAGGTTGTTATCCTCCACACAACTTGGGGTTAGAAGATTTCCAATGTCTTTTTATGCTTTTGGTAAAGAAGGGCAGACCCCATTGAAATGCCCCTTTTGACCACAGTAAACTTGTCTAAATAGGGTATTTAATGGCTGCCAATTGGCTTACATATAGCCAATCAGCGGTTAACACCACAGGTCTGCAAGTGTAAACCAATCCTAAGAATATAGACTAATGTAACATCATAAGAAAAAGCCAAACCCAGGCTATATTTGTGTCCTGAAAGTGAACATAATTATATACATCAGATATGCTCTAAATACTCAGAAAGTAAAACATGGTGGTAAAGAGCAGATCAGCACTATGTTAAAGAACACTTGGGGTATGTTCACATATTGCATATATACAGCTTTTTTTCCAACGAAAAACCAGAGTATTGGCAGGAAAAGCGATGCGTATAATTCTGGTTTTATGTGTGTTGTTCACCCATTCATTGAGATGGGTGAAAAACACTGAAAACAGGCTGAAAGAATTCACATGCTGCTTCTCGGCAAACATGGGCCTAACAACAACACCCATGAGTAATGGATAACGCAAGTGTGCACAACTCTATCCTACAATATCTGTATTAACTCACAAAGAAGAAATGAGTATAAGTGCCATAAAAAATTACATGTTTTTTGAATATATCTCTTTAAAAACTATATAAATAACATAAAAAGTGCCAGAGGCTGAAATGCCAAAAGAAAAAACAGGAGATTCTGCTCAATATTAGACCATAGTAGAACTACAGGCAAGTTTGTATAAATATACTGTAAGTGCTAAGACTTAACTATCCTTGCTAAAGTGCATACAGTTCAAAGTGCAGCAATGCATTCCAAGTTTGAAGGAGAGATTATAAATGAAGACTTAAATGAGTAAAACCAAGTGTAATGGAGGTTCTCCTGCCGCTCCAACGCACGTTTCGTGAAATAACTTCCTCAGGAGTCGAATACATGTAATAGGGCTCCAGATAGGTGAGAAATGAAAAGAACTGATAAACATGAGATTTCATAAATCTTAGGCTGGTTTCACATTTGCGTTTTTTGCCGCTGCGTTTTAGCGCAAAAAAACGCATGCGTTTTTTTCCCTATACTTAACATTAAAAACGCATGCATTTTTTGCATGCGTTTTGCCACCGCATGCATCTTTTGTATGCATGCGTTGTGTTGCAGAAATGCAACATGTAGTAATTTTTAGTGCCATTTTTTTGCGGCAAAAAAACGTATAGCTGTCTATGTAAACGCATGCGTTTTTAATCACATGCATTTGGTTGCGTTAAAAATGCATGCGTTTTTATAAAAAAAACAAGAAAAAACACTGATAAGCCACCCCACACCATAAAATTGATAAAGGGACCCTAACCCTAACCCTACCCCTAACCCTTGGGATCCTAACCCTACCCCAAACCCTAAGGGTTAGGGGTAGGGTTAGGGTTAGGATCCCTTAGGGTTAGGGTTAGGGGTAGGGTTAGGATCCCTTAGGGTTAGGGTTAGGATCCCTTAGGGTTAGGGGTAGGGTTAGGGTTAGGGGTAGGGTTAGGCGTAGGGTTAGGGGTAGGGTTAGGGGTAGGGTTAGGGGTAGGGTTAGGGTTAAGATCCCTTAGGATTAGGGTTAGGATCCCTGGGGTTACTAGGGATCCAAACCCTAACCCTAACCCTAGCTATTTCTGTTTATAGTGGGTTTTCTTGTTGATTTTGATGATTGGCAATCTGTCACACACTTCTCATCATGCGTTTAAAAAACGCAAACGCATGAAAAAACGCATGTAAACGCGTCAAAACGCCGCATTTGTAATAAAACATGCAAAAACGCATGCGTCTAAAAAACGCTGCGTTTTACCACGTTTACATGCGTTTTTTTCATGACATGCGTTTGCGTTTAAAACGCTGCGTTTTTAAACGCAAATGTGAAACCAGCCTTAGTGATTTTTCTAGTACTGTAATACGCGGTGTATTTTTTAGCTAGATGCTACTACTTCGATTTGCATAACCTTAAACTTGCCCTTCTTGGTGTCACATTTTCAATGTTGTGCAGTGTAAACAGTGTTTGTGGAAGTCTTTCTCTTTTACACTAGTTCATGTTAATGCATGCATTTGCATATGGATGTTTCGTATTGACTTTTAAGGGTAGTATATTAACACTGTAATGTAAAATTATTTTGATAACCTATGGCATAATCCTAATTGTGATATCATTTAAGTATAGCATGGTGGAATGTCACAATTTATTTATTCCTAATAGCACATTACTTATTAACCCTAGACAGTTTGCTAGGTAGCTGGTCCTTGTGTCTTATACTGCATGTCCATCAGCATGCATTAAAGGGACAAATCCCAATGACATTTGAAATACCATGGACTGGCAGAAGCAAACTGATGTGACATTTGTATTTTTGGTCCTTTTTTATGTTTTACAGAATTAGAACTGCAAATATCATGTCGATATTGTGCTCATTTCTTATGTGACATTGATGAATATGTGAAAGGACAGTAGAAAATTATTAAAAGTTCAATATGCTGCCTCAATGCAGATGAAGAACACTCAGCTTGTCATTTGGAAAGGAACTTCAGTTGAGCCGTCACAAAAAATGTACTTGAGTTTTCTTAGTTTTATGCTAACAGCAGAATATCGTAATAGCAGAGTTTAATGCTGTTTGTAATTGAAAGCCTTGTAGATCAATTCAGTATGTTTTCTGTTTATTACTTAAAGCACACACCCAAAATTTGGACGCACCTGTTCATGCAATGGTTTTCCTGGCTGGCACATTCTAGATTCAGATTGAAGGCAACAAAACTATGAAGGAACCCACATGGAAACAAGAAGTAAATAAACACATGTGAAAGTAACCAGAATATGTATAACATCTTGCATTTCTCAAAGAAGCGTCCAAATCTTTGATCAGAACTGTATAAGCTGCATTACATAGTTGAATATTGTGATTATTTAGGGCATTCATGGTCCAAGTAGGGACCACAATTTCTGGACCAACCATGGGTCCTAACTTGAAATCATTCTCATTTATGCCTTTTTTGCCTATGAGGCTGATGAGTTTAGGTCTAGAGACCTGCAGTCAGTCCAGACATCGTAATATAGACTTCGACTATATATAGTCAGACATGTAAAAGCAGCCTTCCACTGACTTAACTTTGGTGGTCCATACACATCAAATAGCTGTTGTTTGGCTGACAAGATTTTCTCCTGACTCTTACATATACATGAACACCAGGCTCAACAGGTACCGGGAACTAAAGCCTACCATACACATTATATAGCTAAACTGTAATTCTGCTAATTGATTGACCATCAGCTATCTCGTCCAACTCTCCCATATACAGGAGCGCTGTGTTTTCTAGGAGAGAAGGAGACAAACAGAAGTCCAAAATTGGACATACTGTATCCTTTTCTTCCCCCAACAATAATCTATTAGGACCCCCAGGCACATTAGAATGTTGGCCAAACCCTTTGAAAAAAGTGGGTTCGGCTACAGGTAGTCTAATGTGTATGTGGGCCTTTAGACATTATCACCCTGCTCTAGTGGGAGCTTATTTCACTGGAGAACAAAATGTTTGAGTGTTTACTGTTGGCAGATATGCAAGATACTGTTATATGCTTAGTTGAATATAATGCATATACTTGTTGTACTTTGGTTTCATTTTCTCTCTGATAAAAGGTCCTTTCAGACTTCCTGTTATGCTGTATTAAGAAGCTGATGAATGTTCCTCATGTTCTGTGAAGATAAAAGTTGACTTACCCTATTTAATCTACTCTCACAAGTTTCTTCTGCGAAACTATGCAACATTTACATATAAACTTCCTGATTCTCCTCTCCTCAAAATAATCTGTCTTTGGTTGGTGGAATAAAAATAAATAAAAATCGTAAGTAGGATTTTCGATTGTAAGCCTTTGCTCACAGTAGGCAACAAGTGGTTGAATTTTTGGGGGTTCAATCACTTCAAACCAAATCAACAGCAGAAATAATAAGACTGAAATGCTAATCCTTCAGTGAAATATCCAACAATGCGTCATCTATGGTTATGTGGCTGGGTCTATTTTTGAGGCTATGTGTATTTTGCCTATGGCGCTACATTTTTCAAACAAGTTAGTAAAGATGATGCATGGCAATCACAGATGGAATTGCAGTCCCAGTATAAAATCTGTAACTAACCTTGTATTATTTATAATTCTGATGCCTGGCTCTAACAACTACATCTGCTCTCTATGTATCGATCTACATTAAAATAAGAAAAACTGACCGATAGCTCTTAACAGAAAAAACAAATGTGAACAGTTACAAGCTGCTATGCCCACATTATACACAAACCAAAGACTACAGCAGCACTTTAGATATCTACATGAAATATTTGATTAATGTTAATGGTAATAATGCCAAATAGCCTATACTCATAAAATTGGGGTACACACACAAATTGGCCAATTCATGTGTCCCCACCAGTCATGACAGGGGCCACGATTCTTTGATGGCACCCTAACCTAATTTTTAGCAAACATGCATATTCCTGGGACAGCTCCCACATTTCAAGACTAGATAAGATCTAGCATTAATTAAAAACACCTGGGTCTAATGGCAAGAGTACTCAGTCAGAAATGGAGGCAGACACCACCCCCAACAGTAGACTACAACAAAACAAAAACTGACCCGCACCTCCTAACAAAGTGAAGCAAACAGGTGCAAGTTGCTATGACTGCATAATATACAAACCAAAGAGTGCAGCAGCACTCTGCATGTCGTATGCTTTGTTTTGATTCTATATGTATCCTGTGTTATTATATTATTATATATGTAGCATAACAAACCCAGCACATAATTTTGAAAAGGAGTAGGGCATTTTGTGTTATTCTGAAAGCAACAGATAAGACCGCAGGGACTAACATGTGAATCTAGGTGGCTCTCTATTTTTATTTTAGCTGTGTTATGATATCCATAGCAGAAGTTGTTTCTTTAACTTGCTTGCTGTTATACCACTGACATGAGTATGTGACAGCAAACCCAATAAATACTTTGTTAATTTGACGGTCACACCAGAGAAGATCGGATTGCAGCTAATGAAACACATCATGTCACTATAATTAGTAAACAAGGTCCCTGAAACCAAATACAACATAAATGACTAATATTTCTCACATTGCTTCATGTTTCTGCAAATTTCTTTAATCCTGGAGCCTCGCACCACTAATTTGTGGGAATGTGCATTTCAGATTTGGCCCTGTGCTGCTGAACTTCATTAATATAAATAGTTTCCTATTATGTAGATCTTGTCTACATAGAAAACAAGTGGCAAGGCAACAAGTTGTGGATGACGTGTGCTCCAAGATGAATCGTCGGCCTACCTGTGAGCATGCTGTCTGCTCATTCGGAACCTACCTCTCGGCAATGGCGTTTTTACAGTTCAGCTTAGAAGATTACCACTTTAATAAGATAAACACGCTTTGTACATTTCCTTTATATGAGGATTATTTTAAACTTTGGAAATGTGATGTAGTTTGTTAACAGGTTAGTTTGACTAATATAGATTGTTTTTATCTCAAGCAGCTATTCAATAATAGTATTTAAAGTAGGAAAAATTCCTTGGTAACTCCTCAGTAAAAAAAAATGGCTGTTTTATGATGGCCTGTGCCTGCCTGCTGGGCACTAAACACAATACAGGCAATCAAATTCTCCACTGCATTAACAGATTGTGACTAAATAATGCAGTCACCGCAGCTTGCATCTGGTCACATCTGCTGGACACACAATTAGCCAAGCTTCTTACATAGTTTCCTCACATGTATATTGCAGCCCTTCTTATACAGTGGGGAAAAAAAGTATTTTGTCAGCCACCAATTGTTCAAGTTCTCCCACTTAAAAAGATGAGAGAGGCCTCTAATTGACATCATAGGTAGACCACAACTATGAAAGTCAAAATGAGAAAACAAATCTAGAAAATCACCTTGTCTTGATTTGGCAAGGTTTATTTTGCAAATTATGGAGGAAAAATAAGTATTTGGTCATTAACAAAAGTTCATCTCAATATTTTGTTATATATCCTTTGTTGGCAATGACAGAGGTTAAACATTTTCTGTAAATCTTAACAAGGTTGACACACACTGTTGATGGTATGTTGACCCATTCCTCCATGCAGATCTCCTCTAGAGCAGTGATGTTTTGTGCCTGTCACTGGGCAACATGGACTTTCAACTCCCTCCAAACGTTTTCTATGGGGTTGAGATCTTTCTAGGCCACTTCAGGACCTTCATATGCTTCTTACAAAGCCACTCTTCATTGCCCTGGCAGTGTGATTGGGATGATTATCATGCTGAGAGACTGTCAAGATCCTGTCAGCACCGAAACACTGTCACGGCTGAACAGGGTGACTCACCCACACTACAGGAGGACCCGGGGTCAGATACCAAGGAAAACTCAGACAGACGGGACCTGCACAGCGTGCTGAGTATGGTAGAGAACAGGAGGACCTGCGATCATGTGACCACAGGAGGTGGAGCTTAGCGTCCTGCTGCTGGAGATGGGTGTAAGTCTTTACAGGGAAACTAAAGTAAAGGAGAGGGGAACTCAGGTCGGACAGGCGGGGGTCATACACAGAGAGGGCGGCGCAGTACACAGGGGCAATCAGAAGAATAGTCAGGACGTAGCAATAGATCAGAAAAACCAGAACGGGCAATAGACAGTACAAAAACAGCAGGCAGAAATCACAACAGCGACAGAACCAAATCAGAAACCAAACAGACAGACTAGTACTTGCACAAAGCAGAGGCACACCAGGGTCAGACACACTCAGCCAATGGTCAGAGTATAAACGACAAGGACTGACCTCAGAGTGAGGCTATAAAAAGCCTCCCAGGACCCAGAAAGAGGCCATAAGAATTAACCCTGCAACTACCTGACCCGAGAGCACAGTAAACCATGACAGTACCCCCTACTTAATGGGGGGCCACTGGACCCCCAGGTTTCTCAGGATTCCGAGCATGGAATGCCTGAACCAGACGATCAGCATGTACCGACCTGGCTGGCACCCAAGACCGGTCCTCCGGCCCGTACCCCTTCCAATGCACCAAGTATTGTAGAGACCCACGAACCCACCGGGAATCTACAATATGTTGTACCTCGAATTCCAGATGCCCCTCGACCAAGACTGGGGAAGGAACAGCACCTGGATCTTCCACCACCGATCCTAAAGGTTTAAGCAAGGATCTATGGAATACATTATGAAGTTTCAACGAGGGAGGGAGGCGAAGACGATACGCCACCGGGTTTACAACCTCAATGATCTCGTAGGGACCGATGAACTTGGGTCCCAGTTTGGCAGAGGGCATATGGAGACTTATATTTCGCGTAGAGAGCCACACCTTGTCCCCACACTGCAAAACCTGAGTAGAGTTTCTTTTTTTATCCGCAAAACGCTTATAATTCTCCTGAGCCCTGGAAATATTTAACCGGACTTTTGACCATAACTCCCTGATTCGGTTGACACAGTCCTCAGCTCCTGGACAGCCCGAATCTAATCGTGAGAATTCACCAAAATGGGGGTTCAGACCATAATTAATAAAAAATGGTGACTTACCGGTTGATTGATTGGTACGGTTGTTGAAAGCAAACTCTGCTAATGGTAGGGCATCACACCAGTCGCTTTGCAGAGCAGAAGTCAAACATCGAAGAATTTGTTCAAGCGACTGGTTGGTGCGCTCCGTCTGCCCGTTACTCTCTGGGTGATAAGCTGAGGAAAAAGACAAAGATATCCCCAACCTTTTGCAAAAAGCCCGCCAAAACTTAGCCACAAATTGTGCCCCTCTATCTGATACAATGTTCATAGGAACCCCATGTAACCGTACAATTTGAGCAAGGAAATGTTTAGCGAGGGTCTGTGCTGAAGGTAGACTTGCCATAGGTACAAAATGTGCTAACTTAGAAAACCTGTCTATGACTACCCAGATTACTGTGTTACCCCGGGACACAGGAAGGTTGGTAATGAAGTCCATGGACAAGTGAGTCCATGGTCTTCCTGGAATTGATAAAGGCATCAATTCCCCGGCCGGCCGGCAATGAGAGCTCTTAGAACGGGCGCATACCCCACAAGCAGCGACATACCTCTTAATATCCGAAATCATTAAAGGCCACCAAAAGACTCTAGCAACTGAGTCTCGTGTGGCAGAAATGCCTGGGTGAGCACTCAGTTTCGAATCATGGAACTCTCGCAGGAGCTTGGAACGTAATTGCTGAGGAACAAACAATTTGTTTTTAGGTTTGGACCTTGGAGCTAAAGATTGAGCCCCCACAATCTCCCGTTCCAATTCCGATGACACTTCGGCTATAATGATATTGGGTTGAAGAATGGGGGACGGCGGATCAGGGGCGGATAGCGGCTCAAAACTACGTGATAAAGCATCAGCTTTCACATTTTTAGACCCTGGACGAAACGTTATTGAGAATTGAAATCGAGAAAAAAAAAAAGTGACCAACGGGCCTGCCTGGGAGTCAGTCTTTTAGCAGATTTGATATACTCTAGGTTTTTGTGGTCAGTGATGACCGTGATGGGGTGAGCCACCCCCTCCAAAAAATGCCTCCATTCCTCGAACGCCAACTTAATAGCTAAGAGTTCTCTATTACCAACGTCATAATTCCTCTCAGCCTGAGAAAATTTTTTCGAGAAATAGGCACAAGGTTTGAGATTAGTCAGAGAAGCAGGTCCCTGTGACAACACTGCCCCCACCCCTACCTCCGAAGCGTCAACTTCGACTACAAATGGCTTGGATGAGTCAGGTTGCACTAAAACAGGAGCAGTTGTGAAACAGTTTTTCAAAGATAGAAAAGATTGTTTGGCTGACAAGGACCAATTCCTGACATCTGCCCCTTTACATGTGAGGTCAGTAAGGGGTTTAACAATCTGAGAAAAACCTTTGATAAACCTGCGATAGTAATTAGCGAATCCCAAAAAGCGCTGGAGTCCCCTAAGGTCCCGAGGCTGGACCCACTCCATAATGGCTTGCACCTTCTTGGGATCCATACGAAACCCCTGTGGAGAGATTATGAGACCCAAAAATGATAGCTCCTGAACAAAAAATGAACATTTCTCTAGTTTAACAAATAATTGATTTTCCCTGAGTCTTTGAAACACTGTTCTAACATGTGATATATGAGAATGTCTGTCAGAGGAATATATCAGGATATCATCCAAGTAGATAACAACAAAGCGACCAATGAGGTCCGAAAAAACAACATTAATGAAATTTTGAAACACAGCTGGGGCATTGGTGAGGCCAAATGGCATCACCAGATTTTCGAATAACCCCTCTGATGTAAGAAATGCAGTTTTCCACTCATCACCTTCCCGTATTCTTATCAGATTATAAGCTCCTCTGAGGTCTAACTTCGAAAACCACGTGGCCCCAGAGAGCTGGTTACAGAGATCAGGAATCAGAGGCAGGGGGTATGTGTTCCTGACTGTGATTTTATTAAGTTCTCGAAAGTCGAGGCAGGGACGTAGGCCGCCATCCTTCTTTTTAACAAAGAAAAACCCCGCAGCTACTGGGGACACAGAAGGTCTAATATGCCCTTTACGAAGACTTTCAGCAATGTATTGCTTCATAGCTAGGCGCTCTGGGCCTGACAAATTAAATAGACGGGCTTTGGGCAATTTGGCTCCAGGGATAAGATCAATAGCACAGTCAAATGGCCTATGCGGGGGCAGCGCCTCAGCCTCACTTTCAGAAAACACGTCCTCAAAGTCTTTTAGGTACTCCGGAATACCCTCCAGACTAACAGAAGACACCGAGACAGGTTTTGCAAGTTTCAAACAACAAACAGGTTTATGGCAACAATCAACACATTTGGATCCCCATTTAATAATCTCCCCTGTTTCCCAGTCAATAACCGGGTTGTGGCGTTGAAGCCATGGCATGCCCAGCACTAGCCCTGCGGGCAATTTGTCCATAACGAAACATTCCATCTCTTCCTTGTGGGAAGAACCTATCTGTAAAGAAAACCTTTTGGAAACATAAAGAATTCCTGTACGTGTAAGAGGGGAAGAGTCGATGGCCACAATTTTAAGTGGCGTTTCCAGCCTGACTGTCCCTATCTTGTGTTGGGAGATAACACAGGAACTGACCAGGTTGAGGGATGAACCACTGTCCACCAAAGCTGTAGAGAAAAAACGATTATGGTCTACCCATAGTTCCACCTTTAACAAGACTTTAGTACACGAGGAAGACAGTACCTGAAGGTCTGAGCAGTTTCCTCGACTGCTACCCAGACCTAGTCGTTTCCCGTCATCTGAGAGGATGATGGACATGAGGGGCAATCTTTTCTCCAGTGTCCGGGTTCTCCACAATAGAAACAGAGTTTTTTCTCCCGGCGGCGTCTTCTCTCCTTCTCTTTTAGCGAGGTGACACCGATTTCCATGGGCTCAGGAGCAGCCCCAGTCTCTTTGCTGCCAGCAAACAGGGAAGTTTCACACTGCATTACACCCCTGGCACGTAACCTGCGGTCCATTCGTACGGCCTGGGTTATGGCATCTTCCAGAGTGTCAGGTGGAGGATGAAGGGCCAAAGCGTCCTGGAGGCGTTCAGACAGGCCCCTGCGGAATAGCCCTCGAAGGGCGGCATCATTCCAGGACACCTCTGCAGCCCACCGTCGGAACTCAGAACAGAACCACTCAGCTGAATGTTTGCCCTGCCGAACACTCATTACCATATCGTCAGCCATACGGACTCTGTCAGGCTCATCATAGATGCGGCCCAGGGCACCAAAAAAAGCATCAACAGTCATCCTCTCAGGAGCAGAAGTAGATAGAGAAAAGGCCCAGGCTTGAGGAGCCCCACAAAGTAAAGAAATAATGACCCCCACCCTCTGGAACTCATCCCCAGAAGAACGAGGCCTCAGGGAAAAAAAAAGTTTACATCCCTCCCTGAAGGCTCTGAACTCCTTTTTATCCCCTGAGAAGGTGTCGGGTAGTTTAACTGGAGATTCAGGAGACACCACCGACACATCTGTACTACCAGTACCAAAAGACCCCGCAGCGACAGCCCCCTGTACAGTATCTACCAGCTGCTGCTGGGTCTGAGCCATCGTGCGCTGCTCCACATTCAATTTCTGGAACATTTGCGTTAGGTGTTTCACCTGATCCGCTAATGCCTGCATAGGATCCATTCAGACAACACTCTTAAACCTCCCCCTAACAAAGAGAGAGAGAGAGAAAAAAAAAAAAAAAAACTGTGACGGTCGTTTATAATGTCAAGATCCTGTCAGCACCGAAACACTGTCACGGCTGAACAGGGTGACTCACCCACACTACAGGAGGACCCGGGGTCAGATACCAAGGAAAACTCAGACAGACGGGACCTGCACAGCGTGCTGAGTATGGTAGAGAACAGGAGGACCTGCGATCATGTGACCACAGGAGGTGGAGCTTAGCGTCCTGCTGCTGGAGATGGGTGTAAATCTTTACAGGGAAACTAAAGTAAAGGAGAGGGGAACTCAGGTCGGACAGGCGGGGGTCATACACAGAGAGGGCGGCGCAGTACACAGGGGCAATCAGAAGAATAGTCAGGACGTAGCAATAGATCAGAAAAACCAGAACGGGCAATAGACAGTACAAAAACAGCAGGCAGAAATCACAACAGCGACAGAACCAAATCAGAAACCAAACAGACAGACTAGTACTTGCACAAAGCAGAGGCACACCAGGGTCAGACACACTCAGCCAATGGTCAGAGTATAAACGACAAGGACTGACCTCAGAGTGAGGCTATAAAAAGCCTCCCAGGACCCAGAAAGAGGCCATAAGAATTAACCCTGCAACTACCTGACCCGAGAGCACAGTAAACCATGACAGAGACCCATCCACATTTCATCTTCAGTGCCCTTGCTGATGGAAGGAGGTTTGCACTCAAAATCTCATGATACATGGCTCCATTCATTCTTTCAGGTACACAGATCAGGTGTCCTGATCCCTTTGCAGAGAAACAGCCCCAAAGCATGATGTTGCCACTTCCATGCTTCACAGTAAGTATGGTATTCTTTGGCTACACCTCTGTATTCTGTCTCTTCCAAACAGTTCTACTTTGGTTTCATCAGACCATATGACATTCTCCCAATACTCTTCTGGATAATCAAAATGCTCTCCAGCAAACCAGACAGGCACGGACATGTACTGGCTTAAGCAGGGGTACACATCTGGCACTGCAGGATCTGAATCCCTGGTGGCATAGTGTGCTACTGATGGTAGCCTTTGTTACGGTGGTCCAAACTCTATGCAGGTCATTCACTAGGTCCCCCCGTGTGGCTCTGGGATTTTTGTTCACCGTTCTTGTGATCATTTTGACCCCACGGGGTTAGATCTTGCATGGAGCCCCAGATCGAGGGAGATTATCAGTGGTCTTGTATGTCTTCTATTTTCTAATTATTGCGCCTACAGTTGATTTCATCACACCAAGCTGCTTGCTAATTGCAGATTCAGTCTTCCCAGCCTGGTGCAGGGCTACAATTTTGATTCCGGAGGCCTTCGACAGCTCTTTGGTCTTCACCATAGTGGAGTTTGGACTGTGACTGTTTGAGGTTGTGGAACGGTGTCTGTTCTACTGATAACAAGTTCAAGCAGGTGCCATTACTACAGGTAATGAGTGGAGGAGCCTTTAAAAGAAAAAGTTACAGGTCTGTGAGAGCCTTAAATCTTGCATGTTTTAGGCGACTAAAAACTTATTTTCCACCATAATTTGAAAAATAAATCTTGCCAGATCAGACAAGGTGATTTTCTGGATTTGTTTTCTCATTTTGACTCTCATAGTTGTGGTCTTCATATGATGTCAATTACAGGCCTCTCTCATCATTAGTTAGCTAAATACTTGTTTTCCCCATTGTATAGTGCCCTCTCGTGTTATGTACAGCATTGTCCCTTACATGTTATTATTTTTGTAATTTATAGCACCCTATCTTTATTACATACCATCCTCTCTTGTTAGATGTATAATTCAATGACAGCTGATGGAGTATCGGAAAGCATGTTTTCTGATGAAAGAGGCTGATGGACTGGTTTTTTGGTCCGGTGCTGCTTCATCAGCAGTCATTTCATATCTAACAGGACTATGCAATAAAGAGATTGTGCTGTGATTAACAAAAAATAACAAGAATATGTTATGTAAGGGACGGTGATATACATAACAAGAGATCATTCTATGTAATTATGGACAGTGCTGTACATAACAACACAGGACACTCTACAATAAGGAACTACCCTATACATGACCAGAGAGAATATGTAATATGGCATGGTGCTATATATAATAAAAGAATAAACCATGTAAGTAAGTATGGCGCTATATATAACAAGAACATACATTATATACACTATGAGTGGTGGCGCTATACATAAGGCTACATTACTGTATCCATGTGAAAAGTCAGTGTGTTGCCCGATTTATTTCTCAGACCACACAGACCCTTTGAGTTATCTTATTCTGATCATCAAAATCGGATCAGAAATGCTCTGAGTCACACAGATCTCGTTCTTAGATCCTCAACCCCTTTACCCCCAAGGGTGGTTTGCACGTTATGGATCGGGCCAATTTTTACAATTCTGACCACTGTCCCTATATGAGGTTATAACTCCGAAACGCTTCAACGGATCCTGGTGATTCTGACATTGTTTTCTCGAGACATATTGTACTTCATGATAGTGGTAAAATTTCTTTGATAGTACCTGCGTTTATTTGTGAAAAAAACGGAAATATGGCGAAAATTTTGAAAATTTCGCAATTTTAAAACTTTGAATTTTTATGCAATTAAATCACAGAGATATGTCACATAAAATACTTAATAAGTAACATTTCCCACATGTCTCCTTTACATCAGCATAATTTTGGAACCAATTTTTTTTTTGTTAGGGAGTTATAAGGGTTAAAAGTTGACCAGCAATTTCTCATTTTTACAACACCATTTTTTTTTAGGGACCACGTCTCATTTGAAGTCATTTTGAGGGGTCTATATGATAGAAAATGCCCAAGTGTGACACCATTCTAAAAACTGCACCCCTCAAGGTGCTCAAAACCACATTCATGAAGTTTATTAACCCTTCAGGTGTTTAATAGGAATTTTTGGAATGTTTAAATAAAAATGAACATTTAACTTTTTTACACAAAAAATTTACTTCAGCTCCAATTTGTTTTATTTTACCAAGGGTAACAGGAGAAAATGGACCCCAAAAGTTGTTGTCCAATTTGTCCTGAGTACGCTGATACCCCATATGTGGCAGTAAACCACTGTTTGGGCGCATGGGAGAGCTCGGAAGGGAAGGAGCGCCGTTTGACTTTTCAATGCAAAATTGACAGGAATTGAGATGGGACGCCATGTTGCATTTGGAGAGCCCCTGATGTGCCTAAACATTGAAACCCCCCACAAGTGACACCATTTTGGAAAGTAGACCCCCTAAGGAACTTATCTGGATGTGTGGTGAGCACTTTGACCCACCAAGTGCTTCACAGAAGTTTATAATGCAGAACCGTAAAAATAAAAAATCATATTTTTTCACAAAAATTATATTTTTGCCCCCAATTTTTTATTTTTCCAAGGGTAAGAGAAGAAATTGGACCTCAAAAGTTGTTGTCCAATTTGTCCTGAGTACGCTGATACCCCATATGTGGCAGTAAACCACTGTTTGGGCGCATGGGAGAGCTCGGAAGGGAAGGAGCGCCGTTTGACTTTTCAATGCAAAATTGACAGAAATTGAGATGGGACGCCATGTTGCGTTTGGAGAGCCACTGATGTGCCTAAACATTGAAACCCCCCACAAGTGACACCATTTTGGAAAGTAGACCCCCTAAGGAACTTATCTAGAGGTGTGGTGAGCACTTTGACCCACCAAGTGCTTCACAGAAGTTTATAATGCAGAACCGTAAAAATAAAAAATCATATTTTTTCACAAAAATTATATTTTTGCCCCCAATTTTTTATTTTTCCAAGGGTAAGAGAAGAAATTGGACCTCAAGAGTTGTTGTCCAATTTGTCCTGAGTACGCTGATACCCCATATGTGGCAGTAAACCACTGTTTGGGCGCATGGGAGAGCTCGGAAGGGAAGGAGCGCCGTTTGACTTTTCAATGCAAAATTGACAGGAATTGAGATGGGACGCCATGTTGCGTTTGGAGAGCCACTGATGTGCCTAAACATTGAAACCCCCCACAAGTGACACCATTTTGGAAAGTAGACCCCCTAAGGAACTTATCTGGATGTGTGGTGAGCACTTTGACCCACCAAGGGCTTCACAGAAGTTTATAATGCAGAGCCATAAAAATAAAACAAAATTTTTTTCCCACAAAAATTATTTTTTAGCCCCCAGTTTTGTATTTTCCCTAGGGTAACAGGAGAAATTGGACCCCAAAAGTTGTTGTCCAATTTGTCCTGAGTACGCTGATACCCCATATGTGGGGGGGAACCACCGTTTGGGCGCATGGGAGGGCTCGGAAGGGAAGGAGCGCCATTTGGAATGCAGACTTAGATGGAATGGTCTGCAGGCGTCACATTGCGTTTGCAGAGCCCCTAATGTACCTAAGCAGTAGAAACCCCCCACAAGTGACACCATTTTGGAAAGTAGACCCCCTAAGGAACTCATCTTGATGTGTTGTGAGAGCTTTGAACCCCCAAGTATTTCACTACAGTTTATAACGCAGAGCCGTGCAAATAAAAAATATTTTTTTTTCCACAAAAATTATATTTTAGCTCCCAGTTTTGTATTTTTCCAAGGTTAGCAGGAGAAATTGGACCCTAAATGTTGTTGTCCAATTTGTCCTGAGTACGCTGATACCCGATATGTGGGGGGGAACCACCGTTTGGGCGCATGGGAGGGCTCGGAAGGGAAGGAGCATCATTTGGAATGCAGACTTAGATGGATTGGTCTGCAGGCGTCACATTGCGTTTGCAGAGCCCCTAATGTACCTAAACAGTAGAAACCCCCCACAAGTGACCCCATATTGGAAACTAGACCCCTCAATGAACTTATCTAGATGTGTTGTGAGAACTTTGAACCCCCAAGTGTTTCACTACAGTTTATAACGCAGAGCCGTGAAAATAAAAAATCTTTTTGTTTTCCCACAAAAATTATTTTTTAGCCCCCAGTTTTGTATTTTCCCAAGGGTAACAGGAGAAATTGGTCCACAAAAGTTGTTGTCCAATTTGTCCTGAGTACGCTGATACCCCATATGTGAGGGTAAACCCCTGTTTGGGCACACAGGAGAGCTCGGAAGGGAAGGAGCACTGTTTTACTTTTTCAAAGCAGAATTGGCTGGAATTGAGATCGGACGCCATGTCGTGTTTGGAGAGCCCCTGATGTGCCGAAACAGTGGAAACCCCCCAATTATAACTGAAACCCTAATCTAAACTCACCCCTAACCCTAATTCCAACGGTAACCCTAACCACACCTCTAACCCTGACACACCCCTAACCCTAATCCCAACCCTATTCCCAACTGTAAATGTAATCTAAACCCTAACCCTAACTTTAGCCCCAACCCTAACTGTAGCCCCAACCCTAACCCTAACCCTAGCCCTAACCCTAGCCCTAACCCTAGCCCTAACCCTAACCCTAACCCTAACCCTAGCCCTAGCCCTAACCCTAGCCCTAATGGGAAAATGGAAATAAATACATTTTTTTTTATTTTTCCCTAACTAAGGGGGTGATGAAGGGGGGTTTGATTTACTTTTATAGCGAGTTTTTTAGCGGATTTTTATGATTGGCAGCCGTCACACACTGAAAGACCCTTTTTATTGCAAAAAATATTTTTTGCGTTACCACATTTTGAGAGCTATAATTTTTCCATATTTTGGTCCACAGAGTCATGTGAGGTCTTGTTTTTTGCGGGACGAGTTGACGTTTTTATTGAAAACATTTTCGGGCACGTGACATTTTTTGATCGCTTTTTATTCCGATTTTTGTGAGGAAGAATGACCAAAAACCAGCTATTCATGAATTTCTATTGGGGGAGGCGTTTATACCGTTCCGCGTTTGGTAAAATTGATAAATCAGTTTTATTCTTCGGGTCAGTACGATTACAGCGACACCTCATTTATATCATTTTTTTATGTTTTGGCGCTTTTATACGATAAAAACTATTTTACAGAAAAAATAATTATTTTTGCATCGCTTTATTCTCAGGACTATAACTTTTTTATTTTTTTGCTGATGATGCTGTATGGCAGCTCGTTTTTTGCGGGACAATATGACGCTTTCAGCAGTACCATGGTTATTTATATCTGTCCTTTTGATCGCGTGTTATTCCACTTTTTGTTCGGCGGTATGATAATAAAGCGTTGTTTTTTGCCTCGTTTTTTTTTTTTTTTTTTCTTATGGTGTCTACTGAAGGGGTTAACTAGTGGGACAGTTTTATAGGTCGGGTCGTTACGGACGCGTCGATACTAAATATGTGTACTTTTATTGGGTTTTTTTTTTTATTTAGATGAAGAAATGTATTTATGGGAATAATATTTTTTTTTTTTTTCATGATTTTGGAATATTTTTTTTTATTTTTTTTACACATTTGGAAAATTTTTTTTTTACTTTTTTACTTTGCCCCGGGGGGGACGTCACAGATCAGTGATCTGACAGTTTGCACAGCACTCTGTCAGATCACTGATCTGACATGCAGCGCTGCAGCCTTCACAGTGCCTGCTCTGAGCAGGCTCTGTGAAGCCACCTCCCTCCCTGCAGGACCCGGATGCCGTGGCCATCTTGGATCCGGGGCTGGAGGGAGCAGGGAGGGAGGTGAGACCCTCGCAGCAACGCGATCACATCGCGTTGCTCCGGGGGTCTCAGGGAAGCCCGCAGGGAGCCCCCTCCCTGCGCGGTGCTTCCCTGCACCGCCGGCACATCGCGATCATCTTTGATCGCGGTGTGCCAGGGGTTAATGTGCCGGGGGCGGTCCGTGACCGCTCCTGGCACATAGTGCCGGATGTCAGCTGCGATAAGCAGCTGACACCCGGCCGCGATCGGCCGCGCTCCCCCCGTGAGTGCGGCCGATCGGCTATGACGTACTATCCCGTCCAGGGTCAGATAAGCCCAGGGCACCTCGACGGGATAGTACGTCTAAGGTCACAGAGGGGTTAAAGGGAACCTGTCACCCCGTTTTTTGAGATTGAGATATAAATACTGTTAAATAGGGCCTGCGCTGTGTGTTACTATAGTGTATGTAGTGTACCCCGATTCCCCACCTATGCTGAGAAATACATTACCAAAGTCGCCGTTTTCGCCTGTCAATCAGGCTGGTCAGGTCGGGTGGGCGTGGTGACATCGCTCTTTTCTTCCCCAGCTTTCCGTTGGTGGCGTAGTGGTGTGCGCATGTCCAGAGTTCCGAATCCCCTGCGCGCACGAGAAGCAAAAGCGCGCGTTCTACGCTATTGCCCCTGTCATCGGTGGGGGCGGCCATCTTCCTGGGGCCGCGCGTGCGCAGATCGAGTGCTCTGCTGCACGGGGCTTCAGGAAAATGGCCGCGGGATGCCGCGCATGCGCATTAGAGATCGCGGCGGCCATTTTCCCAAAGCCGAGTTTGCACCTGACCAGCCTGATTGACAGGCGAAAACGGCGACTTTGGTAATGTATTTCTCAGCATAGGTGGGGAATCGGGGTACACGACATACACTATAGTAACACACAGCGCAGGCCCTATTTAACAGTATTTATATCTCAATCTCAAAAAACGGGGTGACAGGTTCCCTTTAAGTTTGGATGCGGGGATGGATTCTTGGATCCATGAATGGATCTGTAAAACTCGGAGTCTGTGTGCCATTCGATAAAAAAATCTGGCAGCATACGGACCATTTTACACGAATGTGAGAATGTGGCCTAAGTGAGGTTGTTTTACAAATACCAGAATTACCAAGTCATAAAATCTATAAACTATACACTTACACGCAGGCACTTACCGCTGATGCTGATTAGAGATGTTTTCTGTTCTTGTTCATATCAGACCTTCATATCGATAAACCTAGGAATGACTCGTCTTGACACTGTGATCACCTCAGCCCTAAAAATAACAAGGTCACATATATTGTATGCACACATTTGTCTCACAAATAAAAAATACCCCATACTGCGCCCCTCCCCTAAATATAAATATGTACCCCACCATTAATATACTATTAGCCACACACCATTCAAAATATAAACTGATTAGCAGCACTGTGCCCCATATTAACTATAATTTCTGCATCCAATAAATATAAATTAATTAGTCACTGGGACTCTCCCCAATTCATTTGAGGGCTATGTTCACACGTTCATTTATATTTCTTTTTTTACTCATGGATCGGTTTTGGAAAGTACAAGCAAAGTGAATGAGATCTCTGAAGTCTGGTGCACACGTTGCTTATTTTTTCTTTGCAGATTTAAATCTGTTTAATGGCAATTCTTGCAGCGTTTTAACTCATACTAATGAGTGGGGGAAAATATGCAAGAAAAAGCACGTAAAAACCACGTCAAAACCACGTATTTTATATAGTGTTTTTCCTGCCAACACATGAGGATTTTTAGCAGAATTTTCTATTTTGGATTTTGATATGTATTAATCTATTTATAGAAGCCATCCTCTTTTCAACTTCAGCTTTGTAGGAGATGTTGTTATGTTTGCATCAATAATTTGTTGAAATTTCATTGAACCAATTCTTCCCTCTTCCCATGAATAGTTCCCTGTGCGATTGGATGCAATACAACCCGAAAGCATGATTGATCCACCCCCATGCCTAATGGATGGTGAGATGATCTATTTCTGAAATTCTGGGCCCTTTTTTATCCACACATACTTTTGATCATTATGGCAAAAGAGTTCTGTTTTAACCTCATTGGTCCACAGGACTTGTTGCCAAAATGTATCAGGCTTATTTAGATGTTCTTTTGCATACTTCTAACTCTGAATTTTATGGTGAAGACACAGGAAAGGTTTTCTTCTGATGACTCTTCCATAATGGCCATATTTGTGCACGTGTCTTTGAATAGTAGAACAATCTACTTCAACTCCAGAGTCTGCTAAATTTTTGTGAAGGTCTTTTGCAGTCAAGCAGGGATGGGATTCTGATTTGCCTCTCTAGCAATCCCCCAAGCAGCTCAAACTGAAATTTTGCTTGGTCTTCCATATCTTATCTTGACCTCCACTGTTTCTGTTAACTGCTATTTCTTACTTATATTTCAAAGCGAGAAAAGGGCAACTTGAAAATGCTTTGCTATGTACATATAGCCTTTTCCTGCTTTGTGGGTCTCCACCGTTTTCATTATAAGAGTTCCAGGCAGCTGCTTGCAAGAACCCATGGCTGCTGTTTTTTGGAACAAGCTTAGAGGAGGCTGGGTTTTTATAAAGCTGAGAAATTTGCATAATCTAGCCTTTCCTAATGATTATAGTGAACATACCATAGCCCTAACAGTCTAATTAAGATCTGAAAGCTTGGTCAAAGTTATTTGTGCACACAAATCTCTAAGTGTGCCCAAACCATTTGTTACACTCCCAGCGGGTGCCTGGTCCTTCGTCACTCACCCGACTGCTGCCCAACCCTCCGTCACTCTCCCGGCAGCGGTCCTGCTCCCTGTCGCGGGTCCTTGTGCTCCGGCGTACCCACACTCCTTCTGTATTTCTGACCTTGCAGCCAGCCACGAGACTCCAGGGTTCATGCATGTGCACTGGCCGCTTAGGACGCGGCGGCGCACATTCTCTACATTTTATGACATCAATGCGCCCTGACCAGGAAGCACCATCCTTGCCAATGGGGGTACATGCGGGGATATATTAAGCTGTATTCTCTTTCTGGAGGCAAATGATTATCGCGTTAATCTGTGGTACTAACTCAGGCTCTCCTTGCTCCTATTTCCTTGTAGCTCACCTCTGCTCTGCCTTACCCTGTTTTTGTTCTCGTTCCCTCCACATTCCCAGTCCTGGCCCTTGTCCCTGGTGCTTCCCGTGTCCGGAGTATTTTCCCCTTGGTTGTTATCCTCCACCTGCCTTCCCTCATCCTCTGCACTCCTAGTACCCATCGTCTTCAGTCCCATCCGGAACCATGTGCCAGTCCATCCTCAAACTCCTGCTTCCCTACGAGCCACCCTCTTGGTATCGGCTGTTGGGGTATTTGAATCCCTTGGGTCTGCACCTGACGATCCCTGTATAGGGGTTGGTTCCACTAGGTCCTGCTCACCCAGGAAAGGTTCGGTACCTCGGTTCCTACTCTAGGAAATACGTCTCCCTGTGCGTGACACCATTGCATAGGCACATTTTCCTTTTAAAATTATTAAAATGTAAAAAATGACAAAATTTTTTTTGACCAACTACTGTGTAAAGGAAATGTATAATTTATAACCTTAGTTCTTTTAGAGATCATTTCGTCTCCAACTTGCTTAACTGTTCACAATAACCGTAATTTTGACCGGGGGTTCCCAAGCTTTTATATGCCACTTTATTTCATGTAACTTTTCCAAATCATAGCTTTTTTCTTGCAGAATATCTCTGTCCATAACATCAAAGTCTGGTCAAACTGGTGCTGGTAAACCTAATTCTATTGAGTTTTACTATTGATAGATATGCACCTTTCTTCTAGAATCAAGAGAACTTTGTTGAATATATGGGCAGTGAAATTTAAGTATAAGTCCAGATTAACTCTCCTGTGCACTCTGAGAATATCTTCGCTAAGATATTCTTTGTGTTTGTCCCAAAGAGCACATGGATTGAAAGATGCATAGGTTGTAATTATTATAACGAACAGGTGAAAGCGAGAGAGGGATTCTTCATGCAATGTCATGTCTCAAAGTTGATCATCTTCAATCAGACCACACTTTTGGCATGTAAATTTGCTAATAATTCAAATTTTCTCTTCAGAGAGGAACAGAGCTAGAACTCTAGTGCCACCTATTGGAAGGTAGCAATCCTACAAGTCAATGTTGACCCTTTAACGAACCTTGTCACATGGCTTAGGATAATAGCCAAATCAGAATCTCAATTTGCAGACACTGTGTTTCGGGGTACTACCCCTTGTCAGTGCAAAGCGGAGATTTGGTTTGGCTGTGTGAGAGGCGTCAGACTGTTATCCAAGAAGTATTGTTTCCCCTTGCGGAGATCGACATGCTAAGCATGCCGAGATGAGGAGACTTAAAGCTGCAATGCTCCTCTGGGTAATATGCTAATTATGCAAATTGTCTCTTCAGAGAGGAAGAGAGCTAGAACTCTAGTGCCACCTATTGGAAGGTAGCAATCCTACAAGTCAATGTTGACCCTTTAACGAGCCTTGTCACATGGCTATTATCCTAGCCATCGTTTATCTATTTCAATATCTGCATACTGATTAACCTTTTTAAATTTGATTGTTGCAGTATATCCTCCCTGTCCTGGTTTTTGTTTTCTGTAAAGAGGATAACCATCATCTCCTGTCTGTGTTTCTTCAATCAAGTTGTGAGAATACTTTTTAGTGCATTTTCCTTCCTTCAAGCATGGCAATCTTGGGTTAAGTGGCCCACATGGCCCATTGGTCATATTTTTCAAAATAGTTTCAAAAAGTACCGGGTGCTCTTCGGGTTTGGAAGCTCAGTCGAAATAACATTGTTAACTTCATCTTGTCATTTAGCTATACCAGTATATATGTGTGCAGAGACCTCTTTTTTACCACTCAATTGAATATATCCAACATCGAGTTTCACCAAAAATGTGATACTTTGTAATTACTTTCATGACCTTCATCGGTTTTTGTTTAAATACCCTTGCTGTTAAGTCATGTCAATTAGAGGGGCCCTGATAATTCAGAAGATCCTCCTTTATCTCTGGCCAAGTTGGATTACCTGTAACTGTAATAAACAAATCTGGACAGCTATATATCCGAACATGTGTCGGGGCGTCCTGAGCATACTCATGCATATATCTGGGCCTTACTATAAAGGTAGCCAGTAAAATAACCATATGTAATCATTAGCAAAAGCTTCTCTTAAATTAATGTATTAATAGACTTGAAGTCTTTGTTGGTTCAGTCGATGTACAAAAGACACTCACTTTCTTCCTTGTTATACATACTGTATCTACTATAAATTGATCAAAAAGTTGCCTGCTTTGTAAAATGTGGTTGGATGAACTATGTTTGATCATTCTTTGGTAGGCATAGAAGTCCATAGCTGACGTTTTTGTTATTGGTTGGTCTAGAAATTTTGTGATCTGTCTGTGTTAGATTAAAGTGATAGCAATGTTGGCCATTCCAAAATATTATAAGATATTGCAAGATTCACACACGCCGATTCAGCGATGTCAGCGGGAGATCCAGCGACGAAATAAAGTTTCAGACGATCTGCTACGACGTACGATTCTCAGCGGGTCCCTGATCGCAGTAGCGTGTCAGACACAGCGAGGTCGTAACGATATCGCTGGAACTTCACGGATCGTGCCGTCCTAGCGATCAAAGTGCCAGTGTGTGACGGTACCCTAAGTTGAGGAAATCCTTCTTGTGGTTTTTGTTTAATCTTTATTTTCTGTTTTGTGTTAATTATATGCTCGTTCTCCGGGCTGGCCTGTGGGGGTCTTCATGTGGTGCTCTGATTAGGTATTCACCAGCATGGCTTCTGAGAGGTCACTGATCCCTCAGTGACCTGCTCTTATTTTACATAATGAATATTATATATTGCAAGAAAAAAAAAAATTAGCAGCAGCAGGCAGGCTCTGGTGGCGGCACCTGTACTGCAGCATAATCGCATGTGTAATGTGTATTAAATTGTTTTATTTCATGATATAAGTAAATTCATTAAAAAAAATGCCTCCTCCAAGATGGCACCCCCTGCACAGTAGCAGCTATCGGCGATCGACAATAAATGCTACTGTGCAGGCTGCACCATCTTACTACAATGTGTGCAGAATTATTAGGCAAGTTGTATTTTGATCACATGATACTTTTTATACATGTTGTCCTACTACAAGCTGTTCAGGCTTGAGAGCCAACTACCAAATAACTAAATCAGGTGATGTGCATCTCTGTAATGAGGAGGGGTGTTGTCTAATGAAATGAAACCCTATATAAGGTGTGCTTCATTATTAGGCAACTTCCTTTCTTTTGGCAAAATGGGTCGGAACAGAGATTTGACGGGCTCTGAAAAGTCCAAAATTGTGAGATGTCTTGCAGAGGGATGTAGCAGTCTTGAAATTGCCAAACTTTTGAAGCGTGATCACCGAACAATCAAGTGTTTAATGGCAAATAGCCAACAGGGTCATGAGAAGCATGTTGGGCAAAAAAGGCGCAGAAATTACTGCCCATGAATTGAGGAAAATCAAGCGTGAAGCTGCCAAGATGCCATTTGCCACCAGTTTTGCCATATTTCAGAGCTGCAACGTTACTGGAGTAACGAAAAGCACAAGGTATGCGATACTCAGAAACATGGCCAAGGTAAGGGAGGCTGAAAAACGACCAACTTTGAACAAGAGACATAAGATAAAACGTCAAGACTGGGCCAAGAAATATCTTAAGACTGACTTTTCAAAGGTTTTATGGACTGATGAAATGAGAGTGACTCTTGATGGGCCAGATGGATGGGCCAGAGACTGGATCAGTAAAGGGCAGAGAGCTCCACTCTGACTCAGACGCCAGCAAGGTGGAGGTGCGGTACTGGTATGGGCTGGAATCATCAAAGATGAACTTGTGGGACCTTTTTGGGTTGAGGATGGAGTGAAGCTCAACTTCCAGACCTACTGCTAGTTTCTGGAAGACAACTTCTTCAAGCAGTTGTACAGGAAGAAGTCAGTATCGTTCAAGAAAAACATGATTTTCATGCAGGACAATGCTCCATCACATGCCTCCAACTACTCCACAACGTGGCTGGCCAGTAAAGGTCTCAAAGAAGAAAAAATAATGACATGGCCCCCTTGTTCACCTGATCTGAACCCCATAGAGAACCTGTGGTCCCTCATAAAATGTGAGATCTACAAGGAGGGAAAACAGTACACCTCTCGGAACAGTGTCTGGGAGGCTGTGGTGGCTGCTGAACGCAATGTTGATCGTAAACAGATCAAGCCACTGACAGCATCTATGGATGGAAGGCTGTTGAGTGTCATCATAAAGAAAGGTGGCTATATTGGTCACTAATTTTTTGGGGTTTTGTTTTTACATGTCAGAAATGTTTATTTCTAAATTTTGTGCCGTTATATTGGTTTACCTGGTGAAAATAAACAAGTGAGATGGGAATATATTTGGTTTTTATTAAGTTGCCTAATAATTCTGCACAGTAATAGTTACTTGCACAAACAGATATCCTCCTAAGAAAATCTAAAAAAAACCCACTCCAACCTCCAAAAATATTAAGCTCTGATATTTATGAGTCTTTGGTTTGATTGAGAACATAATTGTTGATCAATAATAAAAATAATCCTCTAAAATACAATTTGCCTAATAATTCTGCACACAGTGTATAGCAAAAAAAAAAAGTCTCTACTTAGATGGCACCGGCCGCACCTTCGCAGGAGCATCCATCAGCAATCCAGTAGATGCTACTGCTCAGGCGCCCTCAGGGCCATCGTTGAGGAGGCAATTTTTAAAAATGAATTTACTTATATCAAATAAAACAATTTAATACACATTACACATGCGATCATGCTGCAGCGCAAGTGCCGGTGACTGCCTACTATAAGAAATTTTTTTTTTGCAACATATATAATATTCATTAATAAAATAAGGGGCAAGTCACTGAGGCATCAGTGACCTGTCAGAAGCCATAGTGATGAATACCTAAGCAGAGCACCACATGAAGACCCCCCACAGAACGCGCCAAATCGCCCCAAACTAACTTTGCCATTTGAGCAGCACATTACAGGCAATTCCAGGTTAACATAGTAACATAGTAACATAGTTAGTAAGGCCGAAAAAAGACATTTGTCCATCCAGTTCAGCCTATATTCCATCATAATAAATCCCCAGATCTACGTCCTTCTACAGAACCTAATAATTGTATGATACAATATTGTTCTGCTCCAGGAAGACATCCAGGCCTCTCTTGAACCCCTCGACTGAGTTCGCCATCACCACCTCCTCAGGCAAGCAATTCCAGATTCTCACTGCCCTAACAGTAAAGAATCCTCTTCTATGTTGGTGGAAAAACCTTCTCTCCTCCAGACGCAAAGAATGCCCCCTTGTGCCCGTCACCTTCCTTGGTATAAACAGATCCTCAGCGAGATATTTGTATTGTCCCCTTATATACTTATACATGGTTATTAGATCGCCCCTCAGTCGTCTTTTTTCTAGACTAAATAATCCTAATTTCGCTAATCTATCTGGATATTGTAGTTCTCCCATCCCCTTTATTAATTTTGTTGCCCTCCTTTGTACTCTCTCTAGTTCCATTATATCCTTCATGAGCACCGGTGCCCAAAACTGGACACAGTACTCCATGTGCGGTCTAACTAGGGATTTGTACAGAGGCAGTATAATGCTCTCATCATGTGTATCCAGACCTCTTTTAATGCACCCCATGATCCTGTTTGCCTTGGCAGCTGCTGCCTGGCACTGGCTGCTCCAGGTAAGTTTATCATTAACTAGGATCCCCAAGTCCTTCTCCCTGTCAGATCTACCCAGTGGTTTCCCATTCAGTGTGTAATGGTGATATTGATTCCTTCTTCCCATGTGTATAACCTTACATTTATCATTGTTAAACCTCATCTGCCACCTTTCAGCCCAAGTTTCCAACTTATCCAGATCCATCTGTAGCAGAATACTATCTTCTCTTGTATTAACTGCTTTAGATAGTTTTGTATCATCTGCAAATATCGATATTTTACTGTGTAAACCTTCTACCAGATCATTAATGAATATGTTGAAGAGAACAGGTCCCAATACTGACCCCTGCGGTACCCCACTGGTCACAGCGACCCAGTTAGAGACTATACCATTTATAACCACCCTCTGCTTTCTATCACTAAGCCAGTTACTATCCCATTTACACACATTTTCCCCCAGACCAAGCATTCTCATTTTGTGTACCAACCTCTTGTGCGGCACGGTATCAAACGCTTTGGAAAAATCGAGATATACCACGTCCAATGACTCACCGTGGTCCAGCCTATAGCTTACCTCTTCATAAAAACTGATTAGATTGGTTTGACAGGAGCGATTTCTCATAAACCCATGCTGATATGGAGTTAAACAGTTATTCTCATTGAGATAATCCAGAATAACATCCCTCAGAAACCCTTCAAATATTTTACCAACAATAGAGGTTAGACTTACTGGCCTATAATTTCCAGGTTCACTTTTAGAGCCCTTTTTGAATATTGGCACCACATTTGCTTTGCGCCAGTCCTGCGGAACAGATCCTGTCGCTATAGAGTTCCTAAAAATAAGAAATAATGGTTTATCTATTACATTACTTAGTTCCCTTAGTACTCGTGGGTGTTTGCCATCCGGACCCAGAGATTTATCTATTTTAATCTTATTTAGCCGATTTCGCACCTCTTCTTGGGTTAGATTGGTGACCCTTAATATAGGGTTTTCATTGTTTCTTGGGATTTCACCTAGCATTTCATTTTCCACCGTGAATACCATGGAGAAGAAGGTGTTTAATATGTTAGCTTTTTCCTCGTCATCTACAACCATTCTTTCCTCACTATTTTTTAAGGGGCCTACATTTTCAGTTTTTATTCTTTTACTATTGATATAGTTGAAGAACAGTTTGTGATTAGTTTTACTCTCCTTAGCAATGTGCAATGTTAAATCTTTTTGCTTGATAATGTTCGCATATTACATCCATGTTGCCTAATATGACTTTCAGATGTGATGTATAGTCCGAAATTGAGTTGTAGTTAAACGCTTCCAAACTCAAGTCAGCTTGCCTATCTCTTGCATAAATTGCATTTGTCGTATGCAGTAATTTTGACAACGTTCATCCTTGTGTTCATAGGTTTCCGCATCCCATGATTCAGCCTGTCTTACCCTATTTTCCTGAAGACGATGTTCTAAGTGTTCAGATGTTTCAGCTTCCCTTGTTTCAGCCTGCCTCATCCGTTTCTCCTGAAGATGACGTTCCCGGTGTTCAGACGTTTGCACTGCCTTTGATTCAGCCTGTATCATCCATTTTCTTTCAAGCCAGGACTCCCGTTATTCACTTGTCTCAGATGTTTTAGACAGTCTTGCTTTCTTAGCTTTTGGGTTTACTTTCCCAATAGATGGTCGTTTTTTATGCTCCATTTTAGAAAAACAATCCTTATTATTATGATGACCCTTTGTAATCACCTCACACTGATCACAGATCTAATAGGTGAATCTACATATATAAAGCGGAAAATATGTGTCCTGAAGGATCTCAAATCTCAGTTATGAAAACAGTCAGACTGTTCTAGTTGTCCATATCAACCAATCAGAGCTCGGCTTTCACTTTACCTCAGCAGCTTCAATGCTGATAGCTGCACTCTGGTTGCTATAGGCAACCAAAATGATTTTTCTGTGAGGCAATTTTCATAAATGAGGGCTCTAGTTACTTTTGCAGTGGCTATAGGCAATCAGAGCGATCTTACTGTGAAGCAATTCTCATAAATGAAGCACCAGTTACTTTTGCAACAGCCGTTGCTATTATTACAGACTTTAGAGTGGCGTATTAAGTTGCTCCACCTTAGCGACTATATGGTTGCTGCCCCTTTAAGAGCAACTCTGTGGGTGCTGTTGCTTTAAGTTATTAAGACCCAGAGGAAAAAAACTGCGGTTTTGCATTAGACACACACTTTCTCCCTTATTTCTATAGAGCCTAAATTCGGAAGGGGGGGGGAGGGACAAATATTGTGAAGGGGGGGAGATTTCGAGTTTTAATGTTCACAATATTTTAAGTCTGGTGTTAAAGATGGGACGTGCAAAATTTCACTTAAATCAGGAGAAAAATATGGTTTTGTATGAGCTGCCGCACACAGATTTTCTGCTTTTTATATATAGACTAGATGGTGGCCCAATTCTAACGCATCGGGTATTCTAGAATATGTATGCGTAGTGTATAGCACAGCCCACGCAGTACATTGTGCAGCCCACGCAGTACATTACGCAGCCCACACAGTACATTGCGCAGCCCACGCAGTACATTGCGCAGCCCACGCAGTACATTGCGCAGCCCACGTAGTACACGTTGTATATTGCGCAGCCCACATAGTATATTGCACAGCCCACGTAGTACATTGCGCAGCCCACGTTGTATATTGTGCAGCCCACGTAGTATATTTCACAGTCCATGTAGTATATTGCAAAGCCCACATAGTATATTGCACAGTCCATCTAGTATATTGCACAGCCCATGCAGTCTATAGCAATTTGGGCACCATTCATGCTGCCTAGGCAGCATGAATAGTAAAAAGTTGGTCACACAGAGTTAATAGCAGCGTTAACCGAGTGCGTTACACCGCGGTCAACGCTGCCATTAACCCTGTGTGAGTGCTGACTGAAGGGGAGTATGCGGGCGCCGGGCACTGACTGCGGGGAGGAAGGAGCGGCCATTTTCTTCCGGACTGTGCCAGTCACTGATTGGTCATGGCTGTTTTGCCGCGACCAATCAGCGACTTGGATTTCCATGACAGACAGTGGCCGCGACCAATGAATATCTGTGGCAGACAGAAAGACAGACAGAAAGACAGACAGACAAACGGAAGTGACCCTTAGACAATTATATTAGACCTGAAAGTTGACTGGTGGAGGTATCATAATGTATGGAGGGCTGTGGGGAACATCATACTGTATGACGGGTTGTGGGAGACAACACGCTGTATGAGGAAATGTGGGGGTCAACATACTGTATGGGGGCTTTGGGATCCTCATACTGTATTGGGGGCTGTGGGGAACTCTTTCTTTGTGGGGGGCTGTGTGGGGCCATCATACTGTAATTGTTAAGGCACAGCTGTGGCTGTCTACAGTCATCATTCCACCTTGAATAGATGGAGACCAAAAAGATAAGCATAACTCCAATCAGAGAACACATCACCTGTAAGCTACCTTGATTAAATGTTTATTTGTGATACTGCCTGTGAATGATCAGTATTGTGGTTGCTGCATAGTACACAGTCGAATAATGGCTGTTAATAACAACTTCCAGCATCTCCTTACCATTGTTAAGGACATCCTGAGAATTGTAAGTTCAAGCAATACAAATTTATATGGTGCAGACCTAACATTGCAACTAATCATTGCACTAAGTGTTTTTTCTAGTAACTAACTACTGATGGTTATTCTGGTGCCATATTCATGTAATGATGATGCTTCTAGTGTTATAGTCAAATACTCATGATGATTCTGGTGATGAATACATCACCAGAATCATCATTATCACTAAATGAATGAATCACTAGAAAAATAAGTAAATGAGTGCATCACCAAAACTACCATTAGTACATGAATACTACACAGTAACCATCAGTTTTGTTGCAAGCAGTATTTGTCCCATAATAGGCGCAGACACCATCAGATGTATCCTTTTAACTATAATGGGGTCTGTTTGGTTTCCTTTAGGTTATCAGTCAAATGCTGGACACCTTAATTGAAACCAAATAGCCTCTAGTGTAGTTATGCTATGGTAGCTGCCACGGCTATTCTTGGAGTTGACTTTTAAAATATAGAATTTCAGGGATGAATATAGATACTTTACCCTGGTATCATCTAAATGGTCCGCAAACGATGAGAGCTTCCTATATCTAACAGTGAAATTTCACCCCATGTTAAGCTAAACCTCTAAAGTACACAAATTCTTTACTTTTGATGAAAACTACTGTATTTTCTGGCGTATAAGACTACTTTTTAACCCCTGAAAATCTTCTCAAAAGTCGGGTATCGTCTTATACGCCAGATGTCGTCTTATAGGGCAGGTGCGGAGTAATCTGCGGTCGCCGCATATTGTGGGGGGAGCGACCCCAATGACGAGGTGAGGGGGCACCTCACCGGGAAGGTGTAAGTGAAGCAGAGGCAGAGAAGGAGATAATAGGATACAAGGGCGTGCCAGATGAGTGAAAGAGGAGTGTTTTTCTAGGCACAGCACGGCTCTCTCTCTTTTTTGCATAACCCTGGCATCCGAGACGCTGACAGTTTGCTTCACTTACACCTTCCTGGTGAAGCGCTCCCCTCACCTCGTCATCGGGACCACTCCCCCCACTATATACGTCGACCGCAAATTGCTCCGCACCCACCCTTTAAGACGACACCCAGCATATAAGACAACCCCCGACTTTTGAGAAGATTTTATATTTTAACTGGAAAAGTTGGGAGTCGTCATATACGCCCAGTCGTCTTATACGCCAGAAAATACGGTATATAGTCAGCTACCAATTGTGCAAGTTCTCCCACTTAAAAAGATGAGAGAGGCCTGTAATTGACATCATAGGTAGACCACAAATATAAGAGTCAAAATTGAGAAAATAAATCCAGAAAATCACCTTGTCTGATTTGGCCAGATTTATTTTTCAAATTACGGTAGAAAATAAGTATTTTGTCACCTAAAAACAAGCAAGATTTCTGGCTCTCACAGACCTGTAACTTCTTTTTTCCTCGGTCTTCCACTTTTTACCTGTAGTAATGGCACCTGTTTGAACTTGTTATCAGTATAACAGACACCTGTCCACATCCTCAAACAGTCACACTTGAAACTCCACTATGGTGAAGACCAAAGAGCTGTCGAAGGACACCAGAAACAAAATTGTAGTCCTGCACCAGGCTGGGAAGACTGAATCTGCAATAGGCAAGCAGCTTGGTGTGATGAAAACAACTGTGGGAGCAATAATAAGAAAATGGAAGACATACACAACCACTGATAATCTCCTTCGATCTGGTGGTCCACGCAAGATCTCACCCCATGGATCAAAATGATCACAAGAACGGTGAGCAAAAATCCTGCAGTGCCAGATGTGTAGCCCTGCTTAAGCTAGTACATGTCCGGCCCATCTGAAGTTTGCTAGAGAGCATTTGGATTATCCAGAAGAGTATTAGGAGAATGTCATATGGTCTGATGAAACCAAAGTAGAACTTTTTGGTAGAAACAAAACTTGTCATGTTTGGAAGAGACAAAATGTTGAGTTGCATCCAAAAAACACCAAACCTACTGTGAAACATGGAAGTGGCAACATCATGCTTTGGGGCTGTTTATCTGCAAAGGGACCGGGACTACAGATGCATGTGCATGAAAGTATGAATGGGGTCATGTATCGTGAGATTTTGAGTGCAAACCTCCTTCCATCAGAAAGGGCATTGAAGATGAAACGTGGATGGGTCTTTCAGCATGATAATGATAATGATCCCAAGCACAACGCCAGAGCAATGAAGGAGTGGCTTCTCAAGAAGCATATGAAGGCCCTGGAGTGGCCTAGCCAGTCTCCAGATCTCAACCCCATAGAAAAACTTTGGAGGGAGTTGAAAGTCCGTGTTGCCCAGCGACAGGCCCAAAACATCACTGCTCTAGAGGAGATCTGCATGGAGGAATGCGCCAACATACCACTAACAGTGTGTGCCAACCTTGTAAAGACTTACAGAAAACTTTTGACCACTGTCATTGCCAACAAAGGATATATAACAAAATATAGAAATTAACTTTTGTTAATGACCAAATACTTATTTTCTACTATAATTTGAAAAATAAATTTTGCCAAATCAGACAATGTGATTTTCTCGATTTGTTTTCTCAATTTTGACTCTCATAGTTGTGGTGTACCTACGATGTCAATTACAGGCCTCTCTCATCTTTTTAAGTGGGAGAACTTGCACAATTGGTGTCTGACTAAATACTTTTTGTCCCCACTGTATTTTTGTTTAAAAAAAGTAGCTGAGTGGGGAGGCATTAGGGGTTCAGTCCCTTTACTCACTGACCCCTTGCTTTTCTGGGGTAGTGCTATTGGCCTCATCAGCGTAGAACCCTACAATACCTTGTCCTGGCTCTGCTGACAAAAGAAAAAAAAGCCGGGGGAAAATGACTAGCAGTTAGTTTATAGTAATGATAGGTATTAAATGGTCATGTTTGTGACACACAAAGTATAATGAGCCACCCGCCAGGGCCGTGGGGTACCCGATACCGGGTCCGGTGGTGTTCACAGGGGGATGTCACGGTGGCGACCCGGTCCGTGGCCCTGGGTGCCCATGTAAAATGGATGATTGAATAAAGTTTATGTTTGTGACACCACCTGTGGTATTCGGTCAGTGGGGACCGACGCTGCTTTAAGGGGTCCTCTGGGGTGATGTTATGGCAGCTAGATGGTATAACTTCCTACAGGTGAAGTATGTTCCCAGGGCTCCCGGTGTGTAGATGGAAAATGGAGAATGGCGCAGTAAAGAACAAGGACACAGTCTCTTTACCTGGTTTACTGAAGACTTAAAGGGACACTGTCACCTGAATTTGGAGGGAACAATCTTCAGCCATGGAGGTGGGGTTTTTGGGTGTTTGATTCACCCTTTCCTTACCCGCCTCCATGGCTGAAGATTGTTCCCTCCAAATTCAGGTGACAGTGTCCCTTTAAGGCAGCCACAGTGCAGGATACCGGATCACAGGGTAGGCAGGGTCTGGCCGGCTTGGAAGCGAATCCAGAGTCCCCTTTACCAGGTGAAGTTTAAAGCCTTCCTCTAGCACAGTGGTATTGTAGTCCCTTACTGCCTATGGCTTCAGATAAGGTCCTCACAGTTCTTCTCTCTGTCCCCCATATAGGATAGGACATAACCCGTATGACTGGTGACTTGAGCCTTTTTCAGGGACTCTAGCACGCCCTAGGCGCTATGTGTGTTACTGTGCCTCCTGAGTATTAAGGCAGACAGGTAACTTGCAGTTCAGCTGTCCTGCCGCTCTCTGATGTAAGTCTTAGAGTCCCTTACAACCTCGGTGTTCCAGCTACCAGTTATCTGCGCCTCAGAGGGAGGCAGCCTGCTCTTAGCTGGTCTCCCCTGATGTTACTCTCCTGTGCTTCACTCTCCTCCATGCTCACTGAACAATGTTCGGCTTTCTGTATGTCTCTTTCCAGGAGCTGTAGTACTTCAGACTACACGGCTCCTTCAGACCTTCTGACCCTCTAGGTCGGTCTGCTCCCTTCTGTCTCTCTGACAATCTGACTGAAACTCAACTTCCTTTCCCTCCAAAGCACAATATATATAGGGGAGTCACCTAGTAAATATGATGAAAAGCTCCCCCTTGTGGCCTCGAGTGTGAACATGTTGTGTGTATGGTGGTTACCTGATAAGAGTTATCCTTCATCGCTTCCAAACATAACATCACTCGCCCCGTGAAGAAAGCAATGCTACTGTGACGACCAGGACCCTGGGGCGCCACAGTAGTTGAATACAGATTCATTAGTTGGCCAACTTGTGGATCTACTCAATGCTACACTGCAGAGAACATAACAGATTACCGTATGTAGAACGGGCCATTACTTCCAACATTGATGTACAGTACAGGGAACAGTCTGGGTTAGTGCAACTGACTAGGCAGGGGCCTAATAGAGTTTGGGAGGCCCAGAGAGCATTGATTAATTTTTCGTAAAAGGACTTTGGGCTAAGCTTGAAGAATCAGAGACCCCCACTAGAGCCTAGAAGATAAAGGGGATAGTTAAAGAGAGGCACTCGTCACCGTTAACATTATTCTCATTAGAAACTAGATATATATTATACAGTGATGCTGTGCTGCAAGAGTCATAGTGTGTTGATAACAACCATGATATTATTGTATATTGGGCATTGCATCCTGAAAATACCCTGTTACTCACAAATCACCCTTTGTTCCCAACACCACCTTTCTGTATTCACATCAGAGAATAAATAGTTAAATTGGTTCCTTCTGCCTTTCCCTTGTCTGCATGTTGCATCCGGTCATCTGCTTATACATGGTCCTCAGATTCCTTGCTGTACCATTTCAGAGTAAACCATACCTGGCTGCCATAACGCAAATGGTGCCTGATTCATGGAAGCTGTGTTTTGGGGAGAAAGAATCTGATGAAAGGTTCCCTTTAACCCCTTACCGGCATCGGACGTACTATACCGTCCGATGCCGGCTCCCCTGCTTTGATGCAGGGCTCCGCGGTGAGCCCGCACCAAAGCCGGGACATGTCAGCTGTTTTGAACAGCTGACATGTGCCCGTAATAGGCGCGGGCAGAATCGCGATCTGCCCGCACCTATTAACTAGTTAAATGCCGCTGTCAAACGCAGACAGCGGCATTTAACTACCGCTTCCGGCCGGGCGGCCGGAAATGACGTCATCGCCGACCCCCGTCACATGTCCGGGGATCGGCGATGCGTCTCCATTGTAGCCATAGAGGTCCTTGAGACCTCTATGGTTACTGATTGCCCGTCGCTGTGAGCGCCACCCTGTGGTCGGCGCTCACAGCACACGTGCAATTCTGCTACATAGCAGCGATCAGCAGATCGCTGCTATGTAGCAGAGCCGATCGTGCTGTGCCTGCTTCTAGCCTCCCATGGAGGCTATTGAAGCATGGCAAAAGTTACAAAAAAAAGTTTAAAAAAATGTGAAAAAAATAAAAAAAACATAAAAGTTTAAATCACCCCCCTTTCGCCCCAATCAAAATAAATCAATAAAAAAAATATCAAATCTACGCATATTTGGTATCGCCGCGCTCAGAATTGCCCGATCTATCAAATAAAAAAAAGTATTAACCTGATCGCTAAACAGCGTAGCGGGAAAAAAACTCGAAACGCCAGAATTACGTTTTTTTGGTCGCCGCGACATTGCATTAAAATGCAATAACGGGCGATCAAAAGAATGTATCTGCACCAAAATGCTATCATTAAAAACGTCATCTCGGCACGCAAAAAATAAGCCCTCAACCGACCCCAGATCACGAAAAATGGAGACGCTACGAGTATCGGAAAATGGCGCAATTTTTTTTTTTTTTTTTTAGCAAAGTTTGGAATTTTTTTTCACCACTTAGATAAAAAATAACCTAGTCATGTTTGGTGTCTATGAACTCGTAATGACCTGGAGAATCATAATGGCAGGTCATTTTTAGCATTTAGTGAACCTAGCAAAAAAGCCAAACAAAAAAACAATGTGGGATTGCACTTTTTTTTTGCAATTTCACCGCACTTGGAATTTTTTTCCCGTTTTCTAGTACACGACATGCTAAAACCAATGATGTCGTTCAAAAGTACAACTCGTCCCGCAAAAAATAAGCCCTCACATGGCCAAATTGACGGAAAAATAAAAAAGTTATGGCTCTGGGAAGGAGGGGAGCGAAAAACGAACACGGAAAAACGAAAAATCCCCCGGTTAATTATGTAAAAATCATAGAATAAAAAAAAATTACAATCAGACAATAAAACAGTTTGAAAGTAAAAAATGTTGCAGTATTTGGTTTTAATTAGCGACGTTCCCCTTAATGGCAGCAGAAAGGGCAGAATTTTGTTACTTGCACAATGAACATCACTCCCACCTTCACACTATATATATGCCATATGCATTGAAAGAAAATTCTGTCTATATTGCCTTCATTAATTCAAAATGATTTTACCTTATTGACATGCAGTAATCTTACTTTAATACAATTAAAACTGAAGGAAAGAGCATATTAAAATGCATCATTCCTAAATGTAGTAATCCTGGATATTAGGTCACTTGCCTGATGTCCCTTATGATTTCATATTTTAGGAATTTATTACAAATCTAAGAAGTACATGAGATGCTAAAGGTTTTATAGTGCACACTGTCCTCAGACAACCTTCTTGTGGTTTACATTGATAAGAAACGAATAAAGAGTTATTCAAGATGGGAAGTTGCAATGGCCGCAATAAATGTATTAATTCTAACTTGCCAATATCACAATTTACACTTAGGGGTGAGGAATCTTTTTTCTGCCATGGGCCATTTGGATATTTATACCATTCTTCGGGGGCCGTACAAACTCCGCCCACAAAGTGCATCCTGACTCTGGCACTGGTTTCAGGAGGTAATCTTTCATTGCATGCCCTTCAGTGTTCAGTAGTGAACACTGCATGTGTGTGCTAACAGAGCAAGAAGAAATGAATGAGCTGGTTGTTATCAAAATACACCTCCCTGCCCAAGAATGCGGTCCCTGAGAATCTGCTCGGGACCTAATAAAAGGTCATCGAGGGCTGTAAATGGCCAGGGGGCCTGAGGTTCCCCACCCCTGACTTAGATCCTGATGTCCAAAGAACCGTTAAAGGCCACATTGTCATATGAATAGAGCAGCACAATGAGTGGCACATATCTGTCTGATTGGTCAAGAACCAATTTCACACAGAAGCCGTATAGCACTAAAGGGGTTTTCTAGTCTAAAGTTAAACTCCTATGATGAGTTTTTGATGCTACATATTTTTGCTGCACAAAGAAGGCAGCATCTTACAGTTCCAGGAAAGTGGGATTTATAGAAATCTCATGCCCTCTGTGCTTTTTCTATGTTGCATAAACTGACATGTGTATGTGTGAAGTCTGCAACATGTCAATTTCTTTTGCTGGTGCGCTGAGTTTTATGCGCAGATTCTCCCCATAAAATTGGTAATCCGCACATGACTTTATCAATAAAGTTTTGTTAAAGGAAAATGTCAGGACGTGTCAAAACCAAGGCAGCTTTATTTAAAGCATGACATATCGAAAAGATACAAAAAACACAGAGTCAAAAATGTAACGAAAGCAGCACAAGTAATCTAATTTACCTAATAGGTGCAGAAATGCTGCAGAAAATCTGCAATGTCAAAAACTCATCAACTTAGGGACGTCAGAGCTTGTCACTGCAGGTGCATTCTAACGTTATTGTCAGTGTGATTGCCCATGTCACCGCTCAACACACCATTCGGATGTAGCAGAGTTGGAGATTGTTGTGCGTTGGATTTACCGCAGACCTCTTTGGAATATTTGATTTGTTAAAGGTAATAAATGGGTAAAAGAGGGTCGTGGAGTGTACAAATAAAAGACTTTTCTCTGTGTTTGTTTTTTTGCTTTCAACTTATGGGGTTAGTAATGGGGTTGACCTATAGACGCCTCTCCTTTACTAACCCCTGAGCTTGATGTCAGTTCAGATTACAAAGCTGACATCAACCCCAAAACCATTATTCCACTTGCCAATGCACCAGTGCAAGCGAAGAGCCGAGGTTAAGCACCAGAATTGGCAGAGCTAATGGATGTGCCATTTCTGGGGCAGCTGAGGGCTGTTGTTGTTACTCTGGGAGGGTCCAATACCCATGACCCCTTCCTTCCCAGTCTATTAATATCAGCCCTCAGTGGTCTGTTTAACCTTTGCTGTTTTGGGGAGGTTCCCTTCTTTTTAATAACGAGTACAGGCTGCATTAATTAGCTGGGAAGATCTATGGATAGTGACCCCTTCCCAGAATAATAACACCAGCCCACAGCTGTATGCTTTCCCTCAGCTGGTTAATTAAAAAATAAGGGGACACAACTCCATTTTTTTATTTTATGTATTTATTAGCTATATACATGTGCAGTAAGCTAAACACACTGGACTAACTATATAACTCAATGACATCTTTCTATCTATTCTAACCTATTCTGACGGTTCACGCTGTGAATTTACTGTACTCGGCTGATGAAATGTCGAGTTTCCTATGAGATGGGTGCCTAAAAATCTTTTTGTTTCTTGCACCCATTGAATTGCATTGCCGAGTCTCATCCGATGTTCAAGGCCAATCGCAGATCCTGCGATTTTTTTCGCAGTCCGATCCAAGCCAAGAAAATAAATCGCAGATGAACACATAATCATTCAATAACATTAGTCAGAAAAAGTCGGATTGCACTCATCTGATTTAAACACAGATGAGTATGAGTCCTTAGAAGAAAAGTCAGCAGTCTGTGTGTCCGCACAGTGATGAATGTTGACAGTGTGTGATGCACATATAAGAACAATTCCCCTGTATCATACATGTGAGTGGGCGGACACCATTTTCATAATTGCAGCCACATGTTGACTAGTTTTATCTGACTTCTTTTAAGGGCTCGCTCACATGAGCGGATAAATCGGACTAGTACAATGAGACAAAACATCACATTGCACTCTGACCAATGTTAGTAAATGAAGCAGTGCTCATCTGCAAGTTTTTTCTCAGCTCAGATTGGACTGAGACAGGTTAGGTTCCCAGCAAAAAAGGTTGCCTTGTCAATGGCTGTTGGGCACACATGATTTGGTCAGATTACGCACTAAGTATCTTAATATTAACTGTTTTTTTCTAGGACAGCAATGCAATTCCAATTTCATATATTCCATGGTTGCATAGCATTACAGAGTGCAGCCTTAATTTGTTAGTTACATATGGCAGTGGCTCTCTTAGCTGGCTCCTGTTCACACCTGGCTTTCTGTTTGGAAGTGACGGTCAGGGAGAGACGCGACGAGCTAGACCCAAGTCTCACTGTTGAATCCATTGGGTCTCACAAACCAAGGAGATTCTTGTGGCAATGTGCACATCTCTGAGAAGAAAAATACAGTACCTCACAACAAAGGATCCTACAAGATAACAATCATGAAATTAGTTTGAATTCAGTACAAAATTATAGCAGAATGGTCATTCATTTATTTGACTTGCCATTTCTTCCACAGCACTTTACAGACATTATCATCACTGTCCCCATTGGGGCTCACAATCTAAAATTCCCTATCAGGAGGTCTTTGGAGTGTGGGAGGAAACCTTAGAAACTGGGAGAAACCCACGCAAATACGTGAAGAACATACAAACTCCTTGCAGATGTTTTCTTTTGAGGGATTTGAATTCAGGCCCCTAGTGATGCAAAGATACAATGCTAACCATTGAGTCATGGAGCCACTGTGCCACCCCGTAACACGTGATCATGACATTGTAGTTGCCAGATTCAGGTGAACGAACCTCCTCAGCTCATTAATATATCTTGTAAAATCAGAGGTGGCTTTAATTAGTGTTTCTGAAAGTCTATGAGAAATCAAACATGCTGAAAGGGGCACTCCCATCTCCAAGATCCTACCCCAATACATAGGGGATTTAATAATATTAATATTAGCAAATACCTCCAATTAGAAATGTAGTATAGTTTTTTTTTATATTTGTGTCTCTTTCCTCATGTACAGGTATTGCAGGACCTTAGATATCCATGGTTACGACCACTAGCAACTAGATAACTGTCACTTCATCAGTGGTCATAACCATGAATGCCTAAGGCCCTGCAATGCCCGCACATGAGGAAACAGATAGTGAATCAGAAGAACTATACCACATTTCTAATTGGAGGTATTTGCTGCTGATATTATTATTACACCTACTACATATTGGGATAGGATCGTAGAGATGGGAATACCCCATTAATTTAATTTTGGAAAGATTTGACTATTCTTGTGGTGAATGTGGGGCATAGATCATACGTTATGTCTGTTTACAGTCAGGATTCGGAAGTAAATGAACTGTTCAGTGGATATGTATCATATTTCACATGTTGGCCTGGCTTTGTTCACTTCACCCAGGCAAAGCCATGCATGTTTTTCCTTATTGTCCTGCAATGTACTTACTGCCTATCAAGTCAGTTAATTGACATGACCAAAAGAAAAGATGTCACACCACATGACGGCATATTGTTATTTCTGGTTACAACAGCTGGATGCGTGCTGGTTGGACTAGGCTTCAGTGATATCACATTGATTTCGGTTAATATAGAATGGCAGGTTTTATAGATTGTAACAACAGTAGGTTACATTATTAACTCTCCTCCTTCCCAACATCTTAACACCGGCCCATATTGCTGTAGAAAAATCATACTATTTTACTTTTACTTTTGCATACATATGTATAGGTATAAAACTAATTCATTTTACAGTATAGAGGTTTCTCAATGTAACAGACCTGGTCCCAGCTTCATGTAAGCAAATGCCTCTCCTTTCTCTGCCCAGGCAAACATGGTATAAATACATACTGGCTAAAAAGTGGAAGTGCCATAAACTGGAAGCAAACAGAAAATGAATAGACTACGATTGTTAGAGGAATATAGAAAGTTTCACTAAATATAAAAACTGACCAACACCTCTTAGCAGAAGAAAGCAAATGTGAACAGGTGGCAGCTATGACAGCATAATAAGCTAACAAAAGAATTCAGCAGCACTCTGTAAGCACTAGGATGTATGAAAACATATTATTCGGCATTCAAACTGCATTACTGCTGTATGGAATACAGTTCTAAAATGAAGGGACTTAGCGCAAAACTGACCAATTTATGTGAGCCCACCAGCCACAACAACTCAGCCTTTCTCTTCTAGGACCCTAGATGTAATATTTATCAAACATGCCTCTCCTGAGCTAAAAACCTACTAATTTAAAGGATAGGTAGGAACTAGAACTATTTAAAAACAGCCCTAGGCTGATGGGAGGAGGGCTCATTCGAAAGGTCGTCTTGTCATGGCTGGTGGGCACATGAGTTGACCAATTTATGCACTAAGTAGCTTCATTTTATAAGTATCTGATTTATGGGGGTAGTGCAATGTAAATTTTATATAGTCAATGTTTGTATACATCTTAGTGCTTACAGAGTACTGCTGTATTCTTTTGCTTGCCTAAGTGATATACACCATACTAGTTTCCAAGATAAGAAAAGGCTTCATTTTCCGCAGTTGACTGTTATAGTGTCCTCAATATCCTCATTTATATTCCTAAAAAAAGTCAGACATTTTGTACAGTTGTGCAACACCCCAGGTAACCGGTTGTTGCAGTATTGTTACCTTCCTTTCGGGGAGGGTGATGTCACGCTTGGAGGCAAGGGAGATTCTGTCTATCAGGTAAGGCACTCACATTCAACACATCTGATTCTAGGCCCGGAGGGGGAGCTCAGGACCCGGATTCAGGGGAGCTTCCTTAGACTTTATGTTTCCTGGTCTGGAGGAGGAGCCAGTCAGTCAGAGAGGAGAGGAGAGTAGTAGGATGTCTGGAACAGACGTAGGGGCCGAGCAGCCACGAGGGAGCTGCAACCCCTGGAAAGAGTGATAACTTGAAGGAGATGAATAGTGGAGGAGCTTAGAGGGAAGAAGCACAGAGGAGGAAGAGGCTCAGGAGGGGAACAGTGGAAGGAAACCCTAGGAGACAGAGCAGAAACTGGGTACTGAGAGACCGAGGTCGTGTTGTTCTCCAGGACGCGCGACAGAACCAGAGGGCATAGGACTGTATGTCAATTGCCTGCACCAAGTCTGAGGTGAAACAGTAACTTGAGAGCCCGGGTCATGATAGAGATCCTATAAACAGGCTCGCACTGCCTATCGTACAGACATCTGTCTTAGGACAGGAGAGAGGGCACTTTGCAACTAAGCTTCAAGTGGCAGGGACCTCGCCAACTAAAATAGAGAAGTAGGAAAGGCTTACAGACCTCACCTGGGAGAGGGATCTCCTATTGACTCCAAGCCGGCTGGACCACAGCTACCCTGCACTTGGTACCTTGGACTGAGGTCTGCTTTCATCAGTAAACCAGGTAAAGACTGCAAACCTGTGTCCTTGTTCTTTGCCATACCATCCACCACACCATCGGTGCCCTAAACTTGGGAAGCCCTGGGGACCCCACTTCACCTGTGGGAAGCGTCACCATCTTGCTGCATAACGTCACACCAGAGGACCCTTTAAGCAGCTTTGGTCCCTACTGACCGAAAACCACAGGTGGCATCACGAACATAGACATGACAAATCCCCTTAAAGACCTTTCCCCTTTAATTGGTTGCCTAGGGCCACAGACCAGGTCACAGCCACAGTGACATCACCTTTAAGACCGGACCCGGTGTCGAGTACCCCACGGCCCTGGCGGGCGTTCCATTTTTGGTGTCACGAACAGGATGGACCGACCTGAAGAATTGGGTCATGTGCGCCTATTAGACTGTGATTTATTGTTAGACTGTGCACTATAAACTGCGCCAAAAGCGCCGCCATTATAGCTGTTGTGAATTCTGTGGCTGAGTTCACTTCTGTGGTCACAAGTGGTATTGCAGTCTCTGGGCTTCCTCCCTCAGGTGTTTTGGTGAGCTCGTTGGCTGCCTTGCTATTTAGCTCCACCTGAGTCTGTCTTCCTTGCTCCTTGTCAATGTTCCAGTGTTGGATCTGAGCTACTGCATCTTTCCTTGGGCCTGCTGCTCTGCTAGATAAGTGCTTCTAGTTTGTTTTCTGTTTTTTCTGTCCAGCTTGCTATTAACTTTTGCTGGAAGCTCTGAGAAGCAAAGGGGTGCACCGCCGTGCTGTTAGTTCGGCACGGTGGGTCTTTTTGCCCCTTTGCGTGGTTTTCGTTTTAGGGTTTTTTGTAGACTGCATAGTTCTCTTTGCTATCCTCGCTCTGTCTAGAATATCGGGCCTCACTTTGCTGAATCTATTTCATTCCTACGTTTGTCTTTTCATCTTGCTAACAGTCATTATATGTGGGGGGCTGCCTATTCCTTTGGGGTATTTCTCTGAGGTAAGTCAGGCTTGTATTTCTATCTTCAGGCTAGTCAGCTCCTCAGGCAGTGCCGAGTTGCATAGGTAGTTGTTAGGCGCAATCCACTGCTGCTTATAGTTGTGTGAGGATAGATCAGGTACTGCAGTCTACAGAGATTCCACGTCTCAGAGCTCGTCCTATTGTTTTTGGTTATTGCCAGATCTCTGTATGTGCGCTGATTACTGCACGCTGTGTTGCCTGATTGCCAGCCATAACAGTACAAGGAGCCCTTCAATGATTTCCAATAGAGGGAAAAAAGAAATCCTGACATCATTTTTTTTTCTTAGCTCTGTCTTCAGTCTTTTTTTTCCCCTAGACATTAGAGTGCTTCAGGACACAGCTGTGGACATGGATATTCAGGCTCTGTGCTCCTCAATGGATAATCTCGTTGTAAATGTACAAAAGATTCAAGATACTATTGATCAGAAATCGATGCTAGAACCAAGAATTCCGATTCCTGATTTGTTTTTTGGTGACAGAACTAAGTTCCTGAGCTTCAGAAATAATTGTAAGCTATTTTTGGCCTTGAAACCTCATTCTTCTGGTAATCCTATTCAACAGGTTTTGATTATTATTTCTTTTTTGCGCGGCGACCCACAGGACTGGGCGTTTTCTCTTGCACCAGGAGATTCTGCATTGAGTAATGTTGATGCATTTTTCCAGGCGCTGGGATTGCTTTACGATGAGCCTAATTCAGTGGATCAAGCTGAGAAAAATCTGCTGGCTTTATGCCAGGGTCAGGATGATGTAGAAGTATATTGTCAGAAATTTAGGAAATGGTCAGTACTCACTCTGTGGAATGAATCTGCACTAGCGGCTTTGTTCAGAAAGGGTCTCTCTGAAGCTCTTAAGGATGTAATGGTTGGATTTCCTATGCCTGCTGGTTTGAATGAGTCTATGTCCTTGGCAATTCAGATCGGTCGTCGCTTGCGCGAGCGTAAATCTGTGCACCATCTGGCGGTATTGTCTGAGAGTAAGCCTGAGCCTATGCAGTGCGACAGGACTATGACTAAAGTAGAACGGCACGAACACAGACGTCTGAACAGACTGTGTTTCTATTGTGGTGATTCTACTCATGCTATTTCTAATTGTCCTAAACGCACTAGGCGGTTCGATAGCTCTGCCGTTATTGGTACTGTACAGTCCAAATTCCTTTTGTCCATTACCTTAATGTGCTCTTTGTCATCATATTCTGTCATGGCGTTTGTGGATTCAGGCGCTGCCCTGAATCTGATGGATTTGGATTATGCTAAACGTTGTGGATTTTTCTTGGAGCCTTTGCGGTGTCCTATTCCGTTGAGAGGAATTGATGCTACACCTTTGGCCAAGAATAAGCCTCAGTACTGGGCTCAGCTGACCATGTGCATGGCTCCTGCACATCAGGAAGTTATTCGCTTTTTGGTACTGCATAATTTGCATGATGTGGTCGTGTTGGGGTTGCCATGGCTACAAACCCATAATCCAGTATTGGATTGGAACTCTATGTCGGTAACCAGCTGGGGTTGTCAGGGAGTACATGGTGATGTTCCATTTTTGTCTATTTCGTCATCCATTCCTTCTGACATCCCAGAGTTCTTGTCGGACTTTCAGGATGTATTTGAAGAGTCCAAGTCTGATGCCCTACCTCCGCATAGGAATTGTGATTGTGCTATCGATTTGATTCCTGGTAGTAAATTCCCTAAGGGTCGTTTATTTAATTTGTCCGTACCTGAACACACCGCTATGCGCAGTTATGTGAAGGAGTCCCTGGAGAAGGGACATATTCGCCCATCGTCGTCACCATTGGGAGCAGGGTTCTTTTTTGTAGCCAAGAAGGATGGTTCGCTAAGACCGTGTATTAATTACCGCCTTCTTAATAAGATCACTGTTAAGTTTCAGTATCCCTTGCCATTGATTTCTGACTTGTTTGCTCGGATTAAGGGGGCTAGTTGGTTCACCAAGATAGATCTTCGTGGTGCGTATAATCTGGTGAGAATCAGGCAGGGAGATGAATGGAAAACGGCATTTAATACGCCCGAGGGTCATTTTGAGTATCTGGTGATGCCGTTCGGACTTGCCAATGCTCCATCTGTTTTTCAGTCTTTTATGCATGACATTTTCCGTGAGTATCTGGATAAATTCTTGATTGTTTACTTG